>NC_047112.1:45026777-45335293 GCF_902500255.1 Thalassophryne amazonica | reverse complement strand
CAGAAGGTGTGGGTGAGAGCACGAAATCACCCAACCAACACTGCTGTTAAACCTAAGTATGAGACCACAGATACAGTAGTGAAGATACTGGACAGTAACACAGTAGAGTTGAAGAGGAAAGGAATCCAAGGAGTGGAGCAGCTGAAGCCAACTCCTAACTAGACGAAACCAGGAGCTAAACATGACCAAAAACACCCAGATCTTCCACCCTTCGTCAGAATGGCCACTGTCAATGGGGTGGTTGCCTTAAGAAGAACAAGAGAAGGCCTCTGGGCAGGCAGAGCCCTGAGGATACTATATCATGCAAAGAAAGGATTTTAATCTAATGAAAAGGAGTTATTACAATGGAAAAAAGTTGAGAATCACTGTGTGATTTGCCGTGGAGAAGTACCGCTGACGGTCCAATGGTTGGGACCTGGAGTTAGAAAACCCCCAATTCCAAATGGGGCAAAAAATGAATTCAAGCAATTACTTCACAAGCCGGTGATGGTTTTGGATGCACTTGTATGTGGGTTATGCCGACTAACCCACTTGCCAAGAATGGTCTTTTACACCCAGTGGGACTTATGTGGAGACAATGTGGATATGCAGTTGTGTTCATGCTATTGGAATGGAAGTGAGATTGAGTATTGCCTGGTGTGTAAAGCAAGAACTCATATGGGAAGACTACTGCATGTGGCAAAAGCAGATGGATGGCAAGTGAGAAGGTTTTTAGACCCTCTGAGGACCTTTCACACCGATGAAACCTGTTGGGCTAATCCTGCAGCAACAACTGCGCTTGATCAAGCTGAGGGGAATCAAGGCAGCGGTGACGTGAGTCCAATGGCACCAAGTGTCTATCTGATGTTGGACACAACTAGAGCAGGAGGAAGTGATCAAGCTGCAGGAGGTAGTGAGCGAAAGCCGTCTTTGTTGCATGAAGCTATACATCAAAGTTGGTCCCAGGGGCCAGAGTATGGACAAACTTATGACCCTCCAATAGATGCAATGCAAATTCCACTGGTGTTCAGAGTGTATAGAGATCCGGAGCGACCCGGATATACAGACATGATGGAAGGACTGACCGATGATCAACAGCAAAAAGCCCAAGAAGAAGGATGGATCGGCCCTTGGGAATTGACAACTTGGGCAAAATTGATAGAAGAAGTTCTACAAAACCCAGAAGTTCTACTGGAAGACGCAGAAGAGGTGCCACAAGAAAAAGGGGGCAGAGAAACCCTCCTGTATTATTTTACTACTGGACTAGACGCCTGGGGAAATAAAGCAGCAAAACCAAAGAAAAAGTCAGCCGTGTACCACGTGACACCCGAAGAATGGGTGAGGAAAAGGAGGATACAATCTAGAGGGGGAGTGGCTAGCAGAGCGGACACTCCTAGTAGGCCGGACCAAACAATTAAGGTGCGGCTCACAGTGCTGATGGTGTTGGTTCCATATGTGGGGGTTTATTCTGTCGGAGCACACGTTGAACTCCTGGAGGAACAGCAGCAGTCGTTAGACCAACCGACTCAAGGTGAGGAAAAATCAAGAAAGTCTCGGAGTTGTTGGATGTTTCCCTCCATTTTCCGCGGGACAAGGAAGAAGTAAAAAGAAGCGGCTGTTTGCAAAATGTCGCAAGGACCAAGTGTAAATAGAGTACCCATTATTAATAATCAAGGAAGACTTGGACCCTACATACAAAGTGACCTCAGTGCTGAGAAACTATATTTAAATTGGCCAGAAAAAGATTTTGAAGAAGAAGACTGGGAACTAGCATCTAAAGGATATTTTGTCACACATTATGAATATAAAAGAGATGCCGAATTAACAGAGACAACAGGACAAAAATTACTCGCAGAACGAGTGCTAAGCGATGTAGGTCTGCGGCATTGGTACGTGAAAGGACGACGAAGAATACCCCAATCGGTTCCAAAATGTCCAGACACCTACCCATGGATATTAAATGTGGTTTACCTACAACTCAGAGACCTAAGATTCACATTGAGATGGGGGATTAATTATGTCGAGCCACTTCAAGGAGTCTATGTTGAAATATACCTTAACCAGTACTTGATCTGGACGACAAGCCCCAACATGCAACGTCAATTGAACAGATGACTGCAAGACCCAAGATATCCCGTATTAGATAACCAGACATTAAATTTGAGAGTTATCGATCAACCCCTGGCCTGTATGAGCTGCTTACCCCCAACCATACCAACAATTTTTGTAAATCAAGACTTCTTCTACCTGTACAGAAGAGGAGTCTGGAACTGTAGTCAAGCAAGAAAAATTCAGCTTCAAATTGAGCCCAAGGATCAAGAAAACAAGCCTATAGTTCCCCTTTATCTAGCCCTATCACAAACCAGGTATTCTGGACACCAGTTTTGGCAGCATTGGCAAGATCTATGGGACTATGTACCCCTACATCGAGCACAGAGGATCCCTGAGGGACCCTTCCCTAAACCTGACAGAATGATTGTTACGATGTGGAAGTGGGCGTGGAAAGGAATGGATTCAGAACTTAAGCACCCATCTCCCATCTACACTCATCTCTCTAAGAGACAACAACTGTTCCCTATGGTGGTGTATCTTGGCAGAAGGAGAAGGAGACCGATGGCGGAGTAACAACTCACTCTGAATCATGCTGCGGACCTTCAAATTGGATGAAAATAATGCAAATAGTCTACGCTCCGGGCCGAGAGGACTTACACCATACTTGGAATTACCCTATAAGAAAATATGTTTAAACTGGCCACAAAAGGATTACAAAGAAAAAGGATGGTTGCTGGGAACAGGAGGATACTTTGTACATAATGACTCATATAAAAGAACTGCTGACCTTGCAGCACCTGGAATATACACTCCTCTAGAAGCTATCGTGGACAAAGTTGGACAACACTGGAATTAACCCGGGGTCGGATGGAAGTTTTACCCAATTCCCCGATGTCCAGACTTATACCCCTGCATCTTGAACGTAGTGTATGTACAGAAAAGGGGCTACAGATTTAAAATAAGATGGGGACCTAATTATGTTGATCCATTACAAGGAATGTATGTGGATATTTGGCTTGGATCTTTCCAGATTTGGACCAGTAGTCCCTATATGTTTAAAAGACTTCAACAACAAGAGGCACGTTCAACTTTTTATTTGATTGAGAACCAAACTTTGCCAATATGTACGACAGTACAGTACCTTGACATCGAAAAAGGTGGAAGTGTGCCGCCTATTAGAAGTGGATGGCGAACCAGAGTACTAGTAGGGCTTTGGCAACCCCCAAAGGCTATACTGATATGACTTGGCATAAAGTCGGGAAGAGGATTATTTCGGAGCTCGACTCCTCTGTACTCTGTCATGGTGCAGTATGTCTACAATGGAGCGGCATATTGGAACGCCTATGAGGATATCTTGCACCTATGTAGAGAATTGAATCCTGCATCTTCACAGTGTTTCTTCACACCCCAGGGACCACCGCCTGAAATGAAGGAGGTGACAGTTGTCACTTGGAAATGGGCGTGGCGAGGACTAGATATTAGACTCCCATGGCCATCTCCCTTGTTAAACACTCTTCTTCAGCAACGAGCATCAAGTGTCTCTGTTGGGTTGAACAACGCTGTTGAACAACGCTACCAACATGGGAGCAGGAATACCATATTCCAAACCAACCGTCATCTCACCAGTAGGATTGGTGGGATCCACAAAGATATCACCAACACAAAGAAAAACTAAACCACTCCCTACATCGCCAACACAAGATACCCAGCAAGTATTAGAACCAAAAGTTAAAAGTATTGATAATGTGGTTAGAAATAGATGGAAGAAGATTCATGATTATTGTGTAAAAGAAAAAGTAGCAAAATTAGATAGATGTTATTGGAATCGACCTATTGGATGTAAATCTCAAAATTACATGGTGCTTACACCAGTTGTTGATTTGATAGACAGGATTACTTGGAAACAAAAACAAGAGGCAAAACATGATGAATGGCTTAACGACACCTTTCCGTGGGTCTGGAGCATTCCACTGATACATTTTGAGGGGAATTTTCCAAAGGGAAACACGTGGACTGGGCATAGTTTGCGGGGTCCACATAAAGCAAAATTCTATGTGCAAAAACTACCAAAGCCTGATGAGCTAAGGTCAGTACCTCGGGAAGATTTTAGCAAAATTGATCAATGCGTGGCGAATAAAATCTATGGAAGCTTACATGAGACAGAATACCATAATAATTTGGCTGAAGGCTCTGGTAAATCCCCCCGATGTCCCATAGACCAAATTAAGACAGGGAATTGGCTAAGATGGGTACATAACTGTACAAAGTTGTTATAGGTTCCAACCATTAAGGGAACCCTTCAAGCATGGCAGGAAGGAGTTAAGCGTAGTAAGGACGTTACCTGGTGGGGAATGGAGAAATATGAAATTGAAGATTGGGTATTCCCCTGTTTAGATCAAAGTAATAATTATTGGGTTAAATATCAATACATCGCCACGGTTTACTCCAGAGATAGAGCTACTTGGTCTGGTGTACTCTGGAGACCAAATCCTTATGTTACGCCACGGCCATGGAAAATGATTTGTAATAGACTTAATACTACATGCACGATAAGCCTTGCCCGCCAAAATTGTAGAAAAGTTCCTAGCTGGGAGGAATATTGTGATGCTTACTACGACGGCGAGTGTGACACTTATGGCCATCAAACAGTTTGGGAGAAGAATAGTGCAGGCGAATGGATAAGAGCTTTTCCACCCAACGTTGGATGTGCCAAGGCTGTCCTGGGACATGGAATGTCGAAAAGGAAGCAGATCCTAGGCCACATAGTGCCATTTGTTGGAGATGCTTTGATAATGCTTGAAGAAGGATATGCCTTCAAGAAAAGTCTGTGTGAAGGACGAGAAATTGTCGGTTACGAATGGTTGGGACCCAATCGGATTTACAATAATGGTACATGTGAATCGCCTGCAGAACATTGGTTAAGCTGTGGAAAAGGAAGAAGTCGGCATGAATGTTCTTGGTGGGAAAGAACGCAAATAATCGCTGGAGGAATCATCACCACTTTTGCAGCAGAGACCGGAGAAGTCATTAAAGAAGGTCTCGAAGTAGTGACTGGTTGGATTGGACATTTGTTTGGATATCTTTGGCCCTATCTGTTAATCATAATAGGACTTATTATTGCTGCAGTAATTGGATATGTTTTGATAAAAGGAAGTTTCGCAGCCGCCCTGCGCTTGTGTGGGAGGAGCACGCAACGCAGTGAAATAGAGCCCCTCCTCCGTTAGGGGAGGAGCGATGGAGCCTACAAAGCCCGACGCCGAGACACGCCCTGTTCATTCTGCCTTGGGGGAGTGAAGGAAGAAGAAGCATCTACATAACAGCATACAAACTTAAGGAGATAAGTAAAAAGAATAAGAGAGCACAATGTCCAACAATACTGGCGGCATAAATGACACCATCTTCAAAGTGAGTAGAGTGGAGTTTATTGCACTACTGTTAATATGGCTGCTATACTGCTGTGTCGGCCGTTGGGACTTACGACAACCACTGTAAATAGTAACGCTACTACATGGATGTGTCAGATTGGCGATCATCAATCTGCACTACGGTCAGAGTGATTTAGGGTTGTCTTTATTCATCACTCACGTCCTCGGTCGCTTTACTCTCCAGTTTGACTGTTGGGGAATATGGCAGTACACATTAATTACAATTTGGATGGTGATAGATATGACAGCAATCTTTAACGCCCCGGCAGTGATAGCTGACATTGTGTGTGAAGCTGTGATGGCCCTGACCCTATTGGCGTACATAGCTACGTTAACTGGAGCCGTACAACGCAAGAAACCCTGGCTCTACAAACTTGGACTTATCATAATTTGGGCCTTAGGATGGGGAATATTATCAGCTTTATACTGGCTGTCAATGGTTAGTCAACTACTCCTGCTGTTATGGTTTACGACCTATGATGCTTGCTTTCCGCGTACAGCTCCTTCAGCTACAGCGGGAATGGGAACGTCATCACAGTCCCACTCTCCTACGGTGATCATGAGGCAGCTCTGGTGTGCATCTGAATAATCCCGACGAACTCTTTTGCTTGCTTGCAATATAATAGTTAAAAGACTAATGTTTCTTCTTACACTATAGGGGGATATAAGATGTATTCATTGTCAAGCCACCCTGGAACAAGCGATCTACTTCTGGGAGGTAACACCGACTCTGTGGTGCCCGACGTGTTATGGCAACAACTTCCCTGTTCAAGTGGCACGGGGAATAGTGGGACGGAAGGATACTTCTTTTCTGCCCCAGGTACCAACAGCAACATACCTAAAAATTGAAGTCGAGGCAAACATGATTTGGCATTCCCTTTTGGTTGATCAAATACGAGCTGACACTGTAGTGTCTCCAGAGGGATATATGTATTGCCCCGTGTTTACCAAAATGTGGATGTACCCTACGGGGATAAGATTCTCCACAGCTCATCTTGCCGATGGCCGGATCGTGGCCATTGGTCCTTCATTACCACCAGCTCCACATTCATCTCCACAGCGCCCTGTGGAGGTTGGAGTGCAGACCGAGGATATGAACTGGTGTTTGAAGGCCCTCACGCAGGTGTTCCTGGACGAACACCTTCAACAGCCCGAGCCTGAGGATATTCACGCTGAAGCTTCACTTCAACCGAAGGATACATCACCACGACCATCTACACCAGTTACACCGTGTTATACACCCATCACCCCCACTTCACCATGCGCACCATCGTTCCCTGACGGATTATCATCTCAGGAATATGAGGCAACTCTGTCTCCATCGGGATTACCATCACAATCATCGCTACTGGAAGAGCAGTCTTCTGATGGCGACAGCAATCTACAGATGGGCGGAGAGGAGTACGTGGTGCTGGATGAGTGTCGTTCAACTCCAGCTCCTCCTGTTCTGTCTCCGATGGTGGATGAGAAGGAAGTGCTCACCCTTCACCCTGTCGACGACGACGGGGATGTTTTTATGGAAGTATAGAGAGATCGGCAGAGCTTCAAGTCATGGAGGGGGTGTCAAGAAAGATGACTTTAAGCTTGCTTTTAGCTTGTTTTCATCTTGGAATATAGTACGTGCCATTGGATTAATATACATGCTGTTGGATTAAACTGGACAGTGTTTGGTACTTTCCCGGAGTAAGTGAGGTCATACCGGACTTTTCCATTGCAGATGGGGAGGCCCATGGAATGAACTCAGTGGTGAAGATGATCGAATATGTCTAAGATGATTCTAAAATGACAAAGTATGATCAAATGAAGTATTAATGTGTTAAAAGTAATATCTAAGAATGATTCCAACATAACAAGAATGATTAAATGAACTATTAATGTAATAAAAGTAAGAGTTGATTAGAAAAAGTATGTTACCAATAAGTGAAATGAATGATTATGAGTTGTTTTTCATAAAGAGTGCAGAGTCAGAAGAGTTAGTGAAGAAGTTGGTTTGATAAAGAGTGCAGAGTCAGAAGAGGAAGTTAAGTAATGTCGCAAGCAGAGCAAGAGAAGCTGATAATAAACAACTGATCAAATGATTAAGATGTGGTAAAATATGAAAATGAATAATAAGGAATGAAAATGTTTGTATATGATCATGTGAATTGTTTTTATGTGAAAGAGAGTTGTAATGAAATGATTGAATATGATTGATGTGATTCTAAAGACATGATTTAAAAAGAATGAATTCTCAGAAAAGCTGAAGTGTTAACAGAAAAGAGGAACTTGAGAAATAAGTTACTGGCAAAGGGCCGCAGATGGCTTCCAGTAAGGGAAGGAGAAGGGAGGAGGTTTTGAGTCACCATCGTCCCCATGGTAACCAAGATCATCTGAACAGCAAAAAGTCAGCACATATATAAACTGTAAAACACCAGGAAACGGGGTTATTCTTCCAGGGAGAGGTGCTGTTGTCACTTTTCCCCTGCTACGAGGAGATCACAAGACTTGACCATCTTGTGAGCAGCAATTGGAATCGTGGAGTGAGAGGATTGGAGCCATAAGAGATCATTTGAGAGAGTTTTCAACTCCCACTCAGGCCATCCAGTCACGGAGTAGCAGAGCATTGGAGAATAATCATTGGCCTTAAGTCTGAGTGAGGAAGTTTCAACGTTTTCTCTCTCAAGGAACATCACAGCATACCAGAATGGATTAGATCAACTTTTGGTTGATTGAAGAAGGAATAAACTCTTATGTGGATTAATTTCCTGAAGGATTACAACATCACACAAGGATCGTGGTCAGCTAACAACTACACTCAACAAAAATATAAACGCAACACTTTTGGTTTTGCTCCCATTTTGTATGAGATGAACTCAAAGATCTAAAACTTTTTCCACATATACAATATCACCATTTCTCTCAAATATTGTTCACAAACCAGTCTAAATCTGTGATAGTGAGCACTTCTCCTTTGCTGAGATAATCCATCCCACCTCACAGGTGTGCCATATCAAGATGCTGATTAGACACCATGATTAGTGCACAGGTGTGCCTTACACTGCCCACAATAAAAGGCCACTCTGAAAGGTGCAGTTTTATCACACAGCACAATGCCACAGATGTCGCAAGATTTGAGGGAGCGTGCAATTGGCATGCTGACAGCAGGAATGTCAACCAGAGCTGTTGCTCGTGTATTCAATGTTCATTTCTCTACCATAAGCCGTCTCCAAAGGCGTTTCAGAGAATTTGGCAGTACATCCAACCAGCCTCACAACCGCAGACCACGTGTAACCACACCAGCCCAGGACCTCCACATCCAGCATGTTCACCTCCAAGATCGTCTGAGACCAGCCTCTCGGACAGCTGCAGAAACAATTGGTTTGCATAACCAAAGAATTTCTGCACAAACTGTCAGAAACCGTCTCAGGGAAGCTCATCTGCATGCTTGTCGTCCTCATCGGGGTCTCGACCTGACTCCAGTTCGTCGTCGTAACTGACTTGAGTGGGCAAATGCTCCCATTCGCTGCCATTTGGCACGATGGCGAGGTGTTCTCTTCACAGATGATGCGAAGGAGATGTGTTGGACTGCCGTCCATTCACGGAGTAGCAGAGCATTGGAGAATAATCACTGGCCTTAAGTCTGAGTGAGGAAGTTTCAACGTTTTCTCTCTCAAGGAACATCACAGCATACCAGAATGGATTAGATCAACTTTTGGTTGATTGAAGAAGGAATAAACTCTTATGTGGATTAATTTCCTGAAGGATTACAACATCACACAAGGATCGTGGTCAGCTAACAACTAATAGCTGATGAAGAGGAAATCAAGTTCATCGACCTGGGGATTTTAACATCAAAAACCTCCTTCCCTCACTCCTAGAAAAATTGTTAAGAAGTTAATCCAGTCCAGTCAAAGTGAGATCAGACAGCATTATTGAATCAAAAACAAAAATCTCTGCCAATCATTATTCTGATTATATTTGAATTTCTGTTGTGAAATTATCATCATATAACCTATTTTGATTATGTTGTCGGCACTTGCAAAACCTACAATAAATTTCCAAGCATGCAGTTAAAGTGTTAACGCTCGGACATTGGATTTACTGATGCTTCTTAAGGTGTAAAAGTTAAAGTTTATTGGGTGTATAACATCAAAAAGTGCTCTAAAAGGTTAGTCTGGTTTTTAATGAAATTAACGCATCCTGGGGACTCGCTGTACGAGTCACTAAATTCAAAATCTAGCAACATTCCAAGAGCCCTGATCCATAAGAGGAGAGCTGCCGTTAACGGGCGTGGCCGGCTCGTATCCTGGTTCCAGAGAAGGCTATTCGACCGGGGTGCGAGATCAGCGTCAGCGGGGTGGACGTCCGGATGGAGGCAGTGAGTGGCTAGACGAATCTCCTCGCCACCAGCTTGAACAACCTTTGTGCAGCCCTGCCGGGTAATACCCGTGGAGACACGAAGGTCGGACCCCAGAGACGGAGAGCTGGTTTTAGTACACAAACGCGCTCATCGGAGGGTGAGCGTGTGCCGCGTGTATCTAAAAATTAATAACGGGATCTGACACTCCAAATCGTTCAGACATGTATTCGCAATAAAAAAACGACGAGAGGGGTGGACCAGTGATCACACAAAGCCTGCTCACAGGCGAATGACGCAACCGACAGGTGTGAAAAAACTCACGCATGCGCACGAAGGTTCAAGCTTGGCTGATGCAATCACACGTGATTCAAATCCATATGGTTTTTGAAAAAAATATAAAGGTCGGATACTTTTCTAACAGACCTCGTATGTTGTGAATTAAGTACGTGACTGTAAATGCCTTTGTAAGTCTCAAACCAGTGTGTCGTACTTTATGGCCCCTTCACACATACGAAGTTTGGATGGCGTGCGAACCCGATGCGAGAGTTCATGCACACGCCGGTATCTTTCGAGCAGGAACAGTGCCAGGTTCAGCATACGGTGCCGCTTATGTGGTATAAATAAAAAAATAAAAACCAGCGGCACGATGTGGTTCCACAGGTATCACATCCACTAATGTGGAAAAAACAAACAAACAAACATTCAACCCACTGGACGCAAACCTGCGCTGTCCAAAAGCTCTAATTACCAGTCAGAGACTTTACCACTGAGCTACGGAGCTGTTCTTTGAAAGCTGAGGGAACCTGCCTCATATCAGGAAGGACATTGAAGCATTACAAAAAAAAAAAAATTAAATCACACACCATATAAAAACACAGCATTTATCAAGTGAGTAATCAAATTATATTTGATTACTCACTTGATAAATGCAGTGAGTAATCACAAATATGTGTCTCAATTCTCTTTTTGGAGCGAGGTAGGTGAAGGGCTACAAACCCCTCCAAGCGGCGTGACTCTGGATGCACACTCCGTTTGGAGGGGTAGGAGGAGCTTACTGCTGTCTCCAAAGAAACAAGCATGGCGCCCACAACCGCACAAATGAAAGTGGCTTTCTTTACAAATTACGCTGTTTAGAAAGTTATAACTTGCCAAAAAACTTTACAGGCAATTGCGTATGACAGCAACATGTATGCTGCTGGATGCATGTTGCATATATTGTCATTCTGAAGAATATCGTAACTTTGCTCGTGTGCTGAGGCGTTATAAAGCACATACATACGAACACTACGATAAAACACTTTTAGATCTCACAGTGGAGAAAATCATGATAAAGGATAAGCACGTTAATTTGTATGTTCATAAATCTTTGGATAATAGTGATCCCTGCTGTTGGATTTCAAGGTCTGAAAGACGTGTGTGTATTCACATACACTCTTCTCCTAATAAGCTTTCAGGCAGAAAATGAAGGGAGTAAGTTGGAAAATATATACACACACGTATATGTGTAACGCATAACCTGACGTCCTAATTGACTGCTATTATTTGTCAAGTAAATTTCTAAAGGAAATAGGGCTGGATGCAAAAAAGGTAGAATATGAAAAAGAAATATAAGGTTAACAGAACTAAATGCACCCCATAACATACATACAGGTGCTGGTCATATAATTAGAATATCATGAAATATTATTTCAGTAATTCCATTCAAAAAGTGAAACTTGTATAATGTATACATTCATTCCACAAAGACTGATATATTTCAAATGTTTATTTATTCTAATTACTAATTAATTAATGCATTAATTAATTACTAATCAATCAACTGATGATTAATCAATTAACAATATTAAGTATTGCTATTATTAATAGTTAATTATTATTAGCAGTATCAACATTAATTAATTATGAATTAATCAATTATTAATGCTATTAATTATTATTATTATTATTATTATTATAAATTACGAATTAATTAAATTAATTATTAATACCACAAAATTCTCCAACATGATTGCGATGTGTCGAAGAATTCTGGAACTTCTTCTATTTCTTTGCATTTATGCAGAAAGGCAAGAAAATAAAAAGAGCAAACAGGCTACTGCAACAAGTTGCGCTTCAGTTGCCATGTTGACAAACAGTGAAGACGGCAGTTTGAGATGGGCAGTTTTTTTTCCCCCTAAGGTGGAGGGGTGTCTGAATTCATAGGGCTAGAGGCATACCCCTTCGCCTTACCCCTTGTTTTAAAGGGGTAGGCGTAGAGGTAGGGCCAAGGGGAAGGGGAAGGGGTACAAAAAAGAATTGAGATTGGGGGTTAATGTTCAAACTGATAGACTTTTTGTTTTTGTGCAAATATTTGCTCATTTTGAAATGGATGCCTGCAACACATTTCAAAAAAGCTGGGACAGGGCAACAAAAGACAGGGAAAGTTGATGAATGCTCAAAGAACACCTGTTTGGAACATTCCACATTTAACAGGTTAACTGGAAACAGGTGAGTGTCATGATTGGGTATAAAAGGAGCATCCCCAAAAGGCTCAGTCGTTCACAAGCAAAGATGGGGGGAGGATCACCACTTTGTGAACATCTGCGTGAAAAAATAATCCAACAGTTTAAAGAACAATGTTTCTCAACATTCAATTGCAAGGAATTTAGTGATTCCATCATCTACAGTCCATAGTATAATCAGAACACTGAGAGAATCTGGAGAACTTTCTACACATAAGCAGAAGGATGAAACCAACATTGAGCCTCGTGATCTTTGATCCCTCAGGTGGCACTGCATTAAAAACTGACATCATTGTGTAAAGGATCTTACCACGTGGGCTCAGGAACACTTCAAAAAACCATTGTCAGATAACACAGTTCGTCACTACATGTACAAATGCAAGTTAAAACTCTACCATGCAAAGCAAAAGCCATACATCAACAATATTGAGAAACGCCGCCGCCTTCTCTGGGCCCAAGCTCATTTGAAATGGGCAGACGCAAAGTGGAAAAGTGTGCTGTGGTCTGATGAGTCCACATTTCAAACTGTTTTTGGAAATCAAAAAAGAAAAAACATCCAAACTGTTACCAGCACAAAGTTCAAAAGCCAGCATCTGTGATAGTATGGGGGTGTGTTAGTTGCCCATGGCATGGGCAACTAACACATCTGTGATGGCACCATCAATGCTGAAAGGTACATCCAGGTTTTGGAGCAACACATGCTGCCATCCAAGCAATGTCTTTTTCAGGGACGTTCCTGCTTATTTCAGCAAGACAATGCCAAGCCACATTCTGCATGTGTTACAAGAGCGTGGCTTTGTAGTAAAAGAGTGCAGGTACTAGACTGGCCTGCCTGCAGAGAGACATGTTGCCCAGTGAAAATGTGTGGCGCATTATGAAGCACAAAATACGACAATGGAGACCCCAGACTGTTGAACAACTGAAGTCGTACATCAAGCAAGAATGGGAAAGAATTCCACCTACAAAGCTTCGACAATTAGTGTCCTCAGTTCCCAAATGCTTATTGAGTGTTGTTAGAAGGAAAGGTTATGTAACACAGTGGTAAACATACCACTGTCCCAGCTTTTTTGAAACATGTTGCAGGCATCCATTTCAAAATGAGCAAATATTTGCACAAAAACAATAAAGTTTATCAGTTTGAACATTAAATATCTTGTCTTTGTTGTGTATTCAATTGAATATACGTTGAAGAGGATTCACAAATCATTGCATTCTGTTTTTATTTACATTTTACACAACATCCCAACTTCATTGGAATTGGGGTTGTAATTTAATTTCAATGTAAGTAAGTAAGTAAGTAAGCAAGCTTTATTTATATAGCACTTTTCTCAGACCACGGTCACAAAGTGCTTCACATAATATACATAAACAATTAAAAACAATGCATACAAATATAAAAACAGTCAAGTAATTGAAACTAAAATGCCAGCTTAAAAAAATATGTCTTTAGTTGCTGTCTAAAAGCATCCACAGAATCCAGAGAGTGAAGGGAACAGGGAAGCTCATACCAGAGGTGAGGTGCCACATCTTTAATGGATCTGTCCCCTTGAGTTTTGAAACAAGTACAGGGAACCATCAGCAGGTTCTGATTGGAAGACCTCAAGCTCCTGCTGGAAACATAAGGTTAGATCAGGTTCTTAATGTATTCCGGTGCCTGCCCATGTAAAGCTCTAAAGGTCAGCACTAGGATTTTCTAATTTATCCTGTAAATATCAGGGAGTCATTGTAGAGACTTGAGGATAGGAGTAATATGAGTTCTCCTGTGGGTGCGTGTAAGAAGTCGAGCGGCAGAGTTTTGCACTACCTGCAGGTGGGCCAGCTCTTTCTTATTGAGGCATGTGAAGAGACTGTTACAAGAAGCATGTTGCGAAGAAACAAATGCATGTACAATCATCTGTAGCTCCTTAAAAGTCACCATTTTGTGTAATTTGGAAATGTTCAGAATTTGGAATAAACAATTCTTAACGAGCTGCCTAGTGTGATGTTCCAAAGACATCCCTCCATCAAAAATGACACCCAGGTTAAGCAGGCTGCCTTTAACAGAGCAGCTCAAATTACCAAGGTGATGCTTAATGACAGACATAGCACTATCTGGAGCTACAATCAAAGTCTCAGTCTTATTAGAATTCAACTGCAGGCTGTTCTCAGTAAGCCATTCTGTGATTCTGGCGAGACAATGTCCTACCTAGCTACCAATAACTACTCAGCGTAAGCTGGGTTTGCTGAATGACGAGGTCCCGCCCATTGTCGGAGAGGATGTAGACATATTTTGGGATTCACGAGACAAATCAATCTATTTATTTATTTATTTGATGCACGTAATCACATGGCCTGTCACTCAAGGTTAAGGGTTTTCACACCGTGTGCACAGATGTGGCACGTGTCGCTCGAAAACCGATTACTTTCAATAAGCTTTGCGCAAACGTCGCGCAGTGTGACGCATCAAAAAACATGACTGTGTAACACTTAGATGTAGGGTCACATTAAATTATGATGACACACTATTTTTTTATAGGCACACTATTTTTTGCATTTTCACATCCAGACTTAGGAATGGCTACCAAAATAAAGACCCGCACTGTACCACATTTTCAGCACTCATAGGCTGGGGTCCCAAAATTATGGACCAGTTACAAAAGAGAGGTGCTAACCCTCTGCTGTGCAGTGATTGGCTCAGCAGGTAATGGGAAAGCTACAGTCCTCATGCAAACAGTTCAGACTATTTCAAATATTAAAACCATTCACACACTCAGTAAATATAAAGTCTTAATGTTATGTTGTTTCAGTCGGATACATCATCACTCTTATAAAAACATATCCACATAATGCATCCTTATTTGGGAAATTACGCCTGAAAATACTTTAATTATTCTGTCATGGCAGTAAAATGCAGAATTTTTAAAGAAGACCCTCTGTGTTTGTCTGCTGCAGGTGTGTTTCTGAACCAGAGGACACCAGCACTTTCAATCAGTCAGTCAATCAACATTTATTTCTATAGCTTTTTACAGCAGCCAGACAGTGTCCAAAGTGCTTTAGAATAAAATCAAAGAACAAGAATTCACAAAAATAAAACAAACATACAAGTTAAACGGCACCGAAAAACAAAACATGTCACAGCACCACTAGGTATTAAAAGCCATAATTCCCGTATTACAGCTCGTTGATGTTTTGGTGTTTCCAGACGCTTTCCTGTGTGGCTTCTATGCTGCATGCTCCTGGCTCCCATGTGACCTTCTGCACGACGTCACTTTGGAATTCATCTGCTCTCAGCCACAGAGCACATCGCTCTGCCACGTTCAGCTAAGTTCCTGCATGTCTGTGATCCCATTCTCACACTGCTCCTGTTTGTGACTATGCATGACCAACAACTGTTTCCAAGAACTGTATTCAAGAACTGTTTCTAAGAACTAGTACCAAGAACTAATTCTAAGAACTGTTTTCCAAGAACTGTATGAGGTCTGATGCAGAACCACTAAGAACTTTCCAAGTCATTTCTAAAGTCAGGTCCAGCTTAATTGGAACTGTGTCTCAAGATGCACAGCAGCTGACCTCTGATCCCTGAGGACAATTCATGAACTGTGAACGTTCCTGACTTAAGCCTACAAGCAAATTGTTTGCGGTTATAGGCTTCCAGTGTTACGAGTGCAATCACTCACCTCTGTTCTCCTCCATCCACCTAGTTCCTCGTCCTCAACACTCTGTGTCCCACCTGGCTCCGGTTCCAGCTCATTGTCAGACTCCCAAGTCTAGCCCTGTGTGCACTGCGGCTCCTGAACTTCCACCATTATATGTGAGCCCGGTCTTGGTTCAGCAGATTTCCTCCAGCTCAGCACCTAAGTTATTTATTATTGTAAATAAAACTCTTTTCATTCACAACGTGTTCTGGTTCTTGCTCCCTTGCATTTGAGTCTATCACCTGTAATGGTCTGGTCCTGTCCGGACCTCTAACCACAACAGTAAGGACATGTAAAACAATCAAGGCTGTGTCACACCGGCACACACTCACACGGGTATGTGGATACATGCACATAAAAAATGAGTGAGAGGGAGAACCACGTGGAAGCAGTCACAACATGCAAACCAATCAGGGCTGTCGCTCACACACTCTGGAGTGGGGTTCCTCTATGATGTAGTTAACATCTGTTTTATTATTATGGCTGTGATGTTTTAATTTCATAACAAAAGCAGGAGCATAACAGCTTCATTTATTATCTTATTCTGGTTAACTCATTTCTGTTTTTGCTATTTGTAGGTCTAAGATCTTTTCTGCCAGCCGTGCTGCCCCTGCTAACTGTGCAGGTACATTTGGCCGCATCTTTTTGATGATGTCAGTAAACTACTGTCTTATAAGTAGTTAATTATTGTTTTTACAGCTGTTGAAAGGCTCATTTTCGAGCAACTTGGAGAACTCCAGCTTAAGGTGGACAACATCATGACAGTGCTGCAGAAGTCCACCACTCCCCACAGCCAAGATCCTGATGAAGAGGACCTCAACATTACCCTCCCCATTGCTTCTCTCCAGGATCTGGAGCTTTTTGACCAGAGTGCGCTGCAGGACAGCACGGTTCAATAACGTGCGGTATGTCCCTTCAGTGCTATACAATAGGACAGCAAGACTGAAATTATTTAAGTAATTATTAGTAATTATTAGTAGTAATAGTAATTATTTAATTATTCAAGTAAGTACAGACAGGAGGGTGAAAGTGATGTTCCAAAGTAATTTTGATTGGTTGAGTCATGCTTTGTAGTGTCAAGACCCCTTGGCTCAAAGAGATCAAGACATAACTGGGAGACAACACAGATTGTTTGGTTTAAGCAAAATAATGATTTATTAAAAAAAAATACATAAGCCAGTGTGGTGAAGCATGGTGATATTGTACTTTGCTGTATTTAAGGTGTGTGAAGAGCCTTTGCAATAGGCAATGTGACGATGATTACTTTGTGGATGTACACAGTTCATCTGCAATATGTTATATTTTACGATAGGTGTGTATGAGTGTGTCTCATTTCAGGGGTATGTGGTGTGGTACCCTTCAGGGATGCAAAAATGGGATTTCTCACTGGTGTGAGAGAGGTGACCAAACAGCTTCAAGAAACACCCCATCCACTAGATACTGCTGTGTAAGTGTAACACAATTTTAATATTCAGCACTGAACTCAAACACTTGCTAATGAACCAGATGAATGTTTGTGCCTTAATTAGAAGTGATCCAGCAAAATATTCAATTTTGATGAAGTGTCTCTGTCTTTATGTCTTCGCTTTAGCCTCTGTACTGAAAAATGCTGCCCTGGAGAATGCCACTGAGGCAGATGTTGAGGCAGCAGTCCGGAACTGGCTCCGCCAGAGTCAGGACAGGGCAGGACATTCTCGCAGTCTCACCAAAATGGTCAAAAAGAAATATGTTGTGGCCATGAAGTGACTTTGGACATGTTTTGGGTGTGCTCACTGCTTTTTTTCTGTCTTGCAGAAGCTCCCAAGCTGGAAGGACTTGGACGAGATCATTTTCTCATCCATCCATCTTCTATACTCACTTACTCTAATTAAGAGTCGTGGGAGTGGGGGGGGCTGGAACTTATCCCAGGAGTCATAGCACAGGATGCCAGTCTGTCGCAGGGCCACATACAGAGACAAACACATTAAAACCTATGGACAATTTAAAGTTTCCAGTTTACCTAACCTGCATGTTTCTGGATGTGGGAGCAAGCCG
Organism: Thalassophryne amazonica; assembly: GCF_902500255.1. Lineage (NCBI taxonomy): Eukaryota > Metazoa > Chordata > Actinopteri > Batrachoidiformes > Batrachoididae > Thalassophryne > Thalassophryne amazonica. The sequence continues at coordinate 45,317,289 of NC_047112.1, read as the reverse complement.
TAGCACCCGGAGGGAACCCACACAAACACGGGGAGAACATGCAAACTCCACAGAGAAAGGCCACAGGTGGGAATCAAACCGACCACCTTCTTGTGAAGGTGTGTGAGGCAACAGTGCCAACCACTAATCCACCGTGCTGCCCTTTCTCTGCCATATAAAAATAACATTTAATAAAAGATACTATTTCCATTTTATTTATTTATTTATTTCCAAAGTTAAGTCAGCCTACACTTTTCATCAATTTCACTTGACACAGAATTGTAGGACACTCTGTGTCATACTGATTGAATGTGTTAGTTGTTAAAATTACATTTATGATTATTATTCATAGTAGTAGGTGTGGTAGTAGCTGCAAATGTCTTCATAAGTGGATATTTACTAAGAGGGTCGGGCCGGGTTTATGCGAAGCAGAATAAATTAAACCAATTCATGATTTGCAGTTTTTGTAATCTACTTGTAAGAGCCACAATTTATGGCAGTTTAAGTTAAATATGATCTAAATGCCATACTTTGTAATTTAATGTTATATTTCCTATCATTTTATGTTATGCATAGGTCATAAATAATGTTAAATGTAAAAACATTCATTTATTCATTCTCATTCTCTTTATTTCATTCATAAAATAAAACAAAAACACAAGAGTAAATCCAATTACCAAGTTACCATGAATGAAAAGGAGCAGAAACAAGTAATAACTTATAACATCTGCCCCCATCATACACAAGAAAATATAACAGTTCCATCAAACCTTAACAGCCATATGGCTTTTTTAAGACACAATACTCATAACGCATAGCACAGAGCAAAACACTACTCTTAAATGTCATATTTTTTCAACATAGACAATTTTAAGTTCTTTTTAAACACATGCATTGACTTAGAAATTTTTATTGCATCTTCAAGACTGTTCCATAAACCAACACCTCTGACTGAAATACACTTTCCTTTAGTTGTAGTTCTATACCTGGGTTTTACGAAAACTTCAGTTCCTTTCAATTCATATTTACTTTCTCTTTTGGTAAATCTATTTTGTAGATTAATAGGTAATTCTTTTTAAATGAGCTTTGTACATAGTTTTTAAAATATTCATTTCTACAAATTCAGTAAATTTCAAGATTTTCAACTGTATAAAAATTGGGTTTGTTGGACTTCTGTATCCACTTCCACTCACTATTCTTACAGCTCTTTTCTGTAAAATAAAACCTGGATTAATGTAAGTTTTATAAGCACTTCCCAAAACTTCAGTACAGTAGGTCAGATATGGAACAATCAGTGAGTTATACAACATAAGCAAGGCATCCTTATTTAGAAAGTGTTTAACCTTATGTAATACAGCTATTATTTGTGCTACCTTAATTTTCACATAGTCAATATGTGATTTCCAGGTCAAATGTTCATCTAAAGTAACACCCAAAAACTTTACTTCATGTGCTCTTTCGATCTGTCATCCTTCAGTAAATAATGACACATCTATATCTTTTTTTCTACTGCAAAAAATCATAAATTTTGTCTTGTCTATATTTACAGACAAACGATTTGAATTAAACCATGTTAATATTTTTTTTTAATTCTTTCACAATTCCAAAAACATCTTTAATATTTTCACCAGAAAAAAAATATAGTTGTGTCATCTGCAAATAATATTATCTTTAATAATGGAGACACTGCACAAATATCATATACATAAATTAGGAAAAGTATGGGTCCAAGGACCGATACCTTGTGGCACTCCACAAACTATATTATAGTATTTTAATTTAATGTTATTTATTTCAACATACTGTTGTCTATCTTTTAAATAACTTGCAACCTACTGGTGTGCCACACCCCAAATACCATACTTGTATAGTTTTTTCAATAATATTTTATGGTTCAGTGTGTCAAAAGCTTTTTGAAGGTCGACAAATATATTTACTAAATACTGTTTTTTCTCAAAGGCATTTGCAATTTCTTCCGTTAATTCCATGATTGCTGTAACAGTTGAATAATTTGGGCGAAATCCATGTTGACTGTTCGTTAAAACATTATATTTACTGATAAATTTAGTAAGTCTTACTACAAATAATTTCTCTAAAATCTTTGATAACTGTGGTAGAAGAGATATAGGTCTATAATTTGTGAATTCATGTTTATTTCCTTTTTTATCCATCCATCCATCCATCCATCCATTTTCTTCCGCTTTATCCGGAGTCGGGTCGCGGGGGCAGCAGCTCAAGCAAAGCTGCCCAGACCTCCCGATCCACACACACCTCCCCCAGCTCCTCCGGGGGAACCCCAAGGCGTTCCCAAGCCAGCCGAGAGATGTAGTCCCTCCAGCATGTCCTGGGTCTTCCCCGGGGCCTCCTCCCAGTGGGACGTGCCCGGAACACCTCTCCAGCGAGGCGTCCAGGGGGCATCCGGAAAAGATGCCCGAGCCACCTCAACTGACTCCTTTCAACGTGGAGGAGCAGCAGCTCGACTCCGAGCTCCTCCCGAGTGACCTTCCTTTTTTATAAAGTGGAATTATTTTAGCTATTTTCATGCAGTGTGGAAATACCCCTTTACTAAATGATAAATTGCATATATATAATCAGCGACGTCAGACAGGAACGGTTGGACACAAATGCAGGGCTCGACACAATAGCACTGGTTGAGATAGGCGTTTACTGAGAAACTCAGTGGGATTCAGTACACGAAAAGGCTGTCCAAAACAAGCAAACAAAGCAGAATCATCAGACAAAAGCGTGGTCGGTACAAACAGGCAGGTGGTCAGATACACAACGTGGAAACAGGACTTGGAAGAAAACACACTACTCAGAGCCAGAAGCGAGGGCACAAGGTGCAACAATCGAACGAATAACCAGTGCAACCAGTGAGACTTATATACACCTAGGTGATGAGCAGCTGATCAGAAACACCTGTGCAGAGGGATCCAGAAGTGGGTGTGGTCAAGACAGTGCCACACCCACCAGCCGGCACCAAGAGACAGGGAAGACATACAGAAGACAAAATCACCAAATAATACTAACATAAAACATGGCAGAAGAACCGAACAACCACAGAGCATGACAGGACCCCCCACCTAACGGCCGGCACCTGACGGCCCAGGTGAACCAGGATGTCGAGCATGGAAGTCCCTAATCAAGTCCGGATCCAGGATGAAATGTGAGGGGACCCACGAACACTCCTCCAGCCCATAACCCTCCCAATCCACCAGGTACTGCACCCCCCTCCCACGCCGCCGAGACCCCAAGAGGCGGCGCACTGAAAAGGCTGGCCCGCCACCCACAAACCGGGCGGACGGCGGGGGAACGGCCGGAGGGCACAACGGACTTGTGTGGACAGGCTTCACCTGGCTGACGTGGAAGGTGGGGTGTATCCTCAATGACCTGGGCAACTGAAGGCGGACAGAAACTGGGTTTATAACTTTCATGATGGGAAAAGGACCAACAAACCTAGGAGCGCGCTTCCTCAGCTGACCATGGATGGGCAGGTGGTGTGTTGAGAGCCAGACACGTTGTCCAGGGCAATAATCTGGGGCTTGTGACCTCTTCTTGTCCGCTGCCACCTTGTAAGCCGCTGATGCTCGCAGCAAAGCCCGACGGACCTGGGAGCGGGCCCATCGGGCGAGCCCGTCCCTCATCCTCCGATAGCGGAGGATGAGGGACAAAGCCGAAGGCACACGGGAAGTCAAGGCTGCAGAAGAAAACAGAGGAGGTTGATAACCATGAGTCACGTGGAACCGGGAGTAGCCCCTGGATGTAGAGGGCAAACAATTATGAGCAAGTTCAATCCAAACTAGCTGGGAGGACCAGGAGGCTGGGTGCTGCGAGGCGAGGATCTGCAGACCCTTTTCCAACTCCTGATTGACTCTCTCTGACTGTCCGTTTGCCTGTGGATGGTAACCGGAAGTGAGACTGGAAGAGACCCCCAGCAAACGACAAAACTCTTTCCAAAACTGAGAAATAAACTGTGGTCCTCGGTCAGAAACAATGTCTTGAGGGAACCCATGCAATCTAAAAACGTGGCCTAATAATGCTTTGGCAGTTTCTTTGGCAGATGGTAACTTAGGAAGTGGCACAAAATGTGCCATCTTGGAAAGTCTATCGACAACAGTAAGTATGACTGTGTTACCCCGAGATGGCGGTAAGCCTGTAACAAAATCCACTGAAATGTGTGACCATGGTCGTGTCGGAATGGGTAATGGGTGGAGTTTACCGGAAGGTGGTTGGGTGGATGATTTATACATGGCACACATTTGACATGCCCTGATGTAATCCTTCACGTCAGAAAGCAGCCGAGGCCACCAAAACCGCTCCTGGATTATACGTGCGGTGTTCCTTATCCCTGGATGGCAAGCAAAACGACTTTCATACCCCCAACGAATGACCTCCCCCCGTAGTGAGTTTGGCACGTACATTTTTCCTGGTGGACAATCGGGAGGTGTGGGGACGTGATGTGTGGCAGACCGTACTCTAGTCTCGATGTCCCAGGTGATTGCAGAGATGAAGCACGCTGCGGGCAAGATTGTACCGGTACTGTGCTTCTGACGGGTCTTCACGTCGAGAAAGAGCATCCGGTTTGCCATTCTTTGAACCGAGACGGTAAGACAGGGCGAAGTTAAAGCGGCTGAAAAAGACTGACCATCTGGCTTGGCGAGAACTGAGTCGTTTGGCCGAACGCAAGTATTGAAGGTTCTTATGATCGGTCCACACTAAAAATGATACTTGTACCCCTTCCAGCCAATGGCGCCACTCTTCCAAGGCCACCTTCACCACCAACAATTCGCGGTCACCGATGTGGTAATTTCGTTCGGCCGGAGACAATTTCCTGGACAAATATGCACAGGGATGTAACTTACCATCCGCTGGATTAATCTGGGACAGAACCGCGCCGACACCAACATTGGAGGCATCTACCTCGACCACGAACTGTCGGGCAGGGTCAGGGAGGAGTAGAACTGGGGCTGCAGTGAAATGCCTCATCACACTCTGGTGACCAGTGAAAGGTCTGGAGGGATGAGGTGACTCTATGCAATGGAGCAGCAATAGTGCTGAAATTTCGAATGAACTTACAGTAAAAATTCGCAAAGCCTAACAATCTTTGAACTTCCTTACATCTCTTAGGGGTTGCCCAATCACAAACCGCAGCTATTTTTCCAGAATCCATTTGGATTTTACCGGGAGCAATTACAAACCCCAAAAACGAGATTGAGGATTTGTAGAATTCAGATTTTTCACTTTTTGCAAACAACTGGTTCCTTAACAGTGTCTCGAGAACCATGCGCACATGCTGTGTGTGTGTTTCTGTTAAGGATTTCATATATATATATATATGTTATCACTGTTAAACATTTGGACCTTTGTCTTCTTTCTCATGAGAATGGTGTTGTGCTGTTTGCACTAACCCTGAGAATGTACGTGTTATTCAACCTTGTTTTAGCATGCTGGGGTCAATCTGAACTGGGAATGAAGAGCTGGATGTACTTATTATTATTATACAACTTGTTTTTGTAGCCGCTAACGACTGGGAGTGAAGCATGACGGGGTCAGTCATGAACTGGGAGTAATAGACCTGAAGGTTGTTTTGACTGTTGTGATGTGATGCTTAGTGTGAAGACCAGGACACTCCAGGCAGACGCACAACAGCTGATAACTGCAACAGACGAACGAGATGTGCTGACCTCCGACGATAAGAGTAAAAGAAAGAAACTGTTTTTCCTTACAGCTGCACTTATTGACGTATGTGTTTATGTTATGGGAAGAAACTTGTCTCGCGTTGTCCCCCCCCCTTAGGACAAGTTTTATGATGTAATGAGGGCCTCTCTAATAAAAAGAGCGGGAGAACAGGCCAGAGGTAAAAAGTGAAAAACCAGAAAAAACAGAAAAAACACAAACACGCAGTCAAGCGAAAGTGCCCACAGCCCCTCCCATGGTGGAACACAGTGACCAGGGAGGTGCCTATCCTATGATAGAAGTACCAAATCCTCGTGCAGGAACAGCAGGACATCGATCAACCATGCTTGTATATCGAACATGGAATGCTGATGATATCAAAGCAGCAGTCGACATGATACCATCACCACATGTCGATATTGAGGGATTTATGCAGGATATAGAAAACATTAGAAATTCTTGCCACCTTAATGGACCTGAAGTCCAACAGGTGTGGATGAAAGCATGTGGCCCTAAATGGAGTCAGATACACGGAGACTGGAATCCTGCAGACCAGGATGGCGTACCGTTGCCACATGATGATCTAGTCTTGAAAACAAGAGTGGAAGCTATGATTACACGAGCAAAAGGTGTGTTAGGACCAAAAAATAAATTACACTGAAATTACCAGGACAACACAGAAAGAAGGAGAACCATGGACAGAGTTTAGATGCAGATTTGAGAGTGTACTTAGGGTCCATAGTGGCATATTGCCAGGAACACCAGTGTATGAACAACAATTGAAAAACGCTCTGATCCAACATTCCAATAAGGATATAAAAGCTTGGATACAGAAACATTGGATTGGATTGCCTACAGGCACATTGGAAGAAACACATACACACTGCTGTCATGCAGAAGGAGTCTTAAAGCAGAAAAAGACAGGGAACAGCAACAAAGGAGTGTATGTAGCACACGGAGATGATGAAATATGTTACCAACAGGGTAACTTAAGACAGCAGAAGCAGTGCAAACGCCCCCAAAAGCCATGGCAAAATAGACAAGGTGGACAGCCACAACGTCAAGGACCATGGCAACCACAACAGCAGCACAGACAGGGAGGGCCACCACGTGGTCCCCTGATTTGTTGGAACTGTGGGAGAGAGGGACATATGTATAGAAATTGTCCGAATCCACCTGCTGAGGGAGCAGCAGGAGGAATTCCACAACGGAATAATCCTCCGCAGCCACAGTATCCACAATGACTAGAATCCATAATCCATGATTCCACATCAGATAGGCAGTCTGATTGTGATATGGATCTGTGTGCCTTACTGGGAAATCCGGTACCAAAACCAGAAGTGACTTTGTTGGTAAATGGACGACCAGTGACATTCCTTTGTGATACAGGAGCATGTAGAACCACATGTAATGATAACATACCTGTCCATCAATTAAGCTACGAAATCTTTAGGGTTCGCTCTGCAAATGGACAAACATCAGACGTCCCTATCACTAAACCAATAACGTTGACAGATCCATTTGGCCTGACATGTACTATGTCAGTGTTGAACATGCCACAATGTCCAGTTAACCTTTTAGGATGAGACGGATTGACTGCATTGGGCTTGTCCATAATTGTGGAACAAGGGAAATTAGTTGTTGAACGCACAGGAGGCGTTAACATGGTAAGAGAAGAAAGCGATGACCCCACATTCCACTATTACTATACATTTGACATTTCAGAAGAAGATGCTGCAGGATGGGGTAAAGATGTCGTCTTGCAAGCGACAGCCCTACTAAAAAATCCTGAACAAAAGATGTCACCACCTGACCTGCATGTCACAATGTGGCATAAAGATCCTCCAGGTCCGGATGGTGACTATGAAAACAAATTGAAAAACGTTTCACCTGTGAAGCTGACAATGACCGATTTGATTCATGATGGCAACTCAACAGCTGTCATAACAGTGACAGGTGCCACTGAAGACATTTTAAAATTGAGATTCACAGGTATGCCTTTGCATGTGTCACTTTGTAAGCCATATTTGACAGAATGGCAAGAATTGGGACTGACAGTCATAACAGCTTTGTCAGCTACTGATTGGAGCAGAGTTGGACCACGAACGGAGTTCAGTCCATCAACTAAATTGTATAAAGTGCCAGTTAATGTCCCATTGGTGCTGACAGCTGGAACACACATTGATGTGTCCACTTCACAATCCTGAGTGTTTCAGTTGAGTCCTGAAGAGGATGATCTTCTCTCTTCTGTACCATCAGGATTGTGGACAACAGGTCCTTCAGACGTAGGACTGATAAAAAATGCACAACCTGTAGTTATAAGACCAAAAACAGAATACAGACCATGTGTAAGACAGTATCCATTGAAACCTGATGCAATTGAAGGAATCAGGCCAGTAATAGAGAATTTATTAACAGCAGGAGTAATAGTGCCATGTCCAGATTCACCATGTAACACACCCATATTTCCTGTAAAAAAGGCTCCGCCCTCAGTGGGGTGGAGAATGATTCAAGATCTGCAGGCAGTAAATGCTGCTGTGATTAAAAGAGCACCATGTGTTCCAGATCCACACACCTTGTTAAATTCGCTGAGACAAAATTCTAATAGTTTCTCAGTAATTGACATAAGTAATGCATTTTTCTCTGTGCCAGTACACCCAGATAGTCAATTCCGGTTTGCTTTTACCTTTAAAGGACAACGATATACATTCACCAGATTACCGCAGGGTTACGCAGAGAGTCCAACTATTTATTCTCAAGTCATGTCAGCATGTTTAGCCAATTTCGTTCCACCGGCAGATAGCCAACTATTGGTGTATGTTGATGACATTTTGATTGCCTCTGACACACGAGAAAACTGCATAACTGACACAGTAGCATTATTATGTTTCTTATTTGACAATGGCCACAAAGTGAGTAAAACAAAGTTCAGTTGTGTAGGGATAAAGTAAAATATTTAGGACATGAATTATCAGCCACAGGGCGCACGATCCTGTCTGACAGGAAGGAAGCAATTTTACACGCTCCAAAACCACAAACCAAAAAGCAGATGATGTCATTTCTTGGACTGACTAATTACTGCAGGGCATGGATTCCCTGCTATGCAGAATTGACTAGTCCACTTTCTGATTTGATGTACAAGGATGATATTTCAATGTCAACCGTGTTGGAATGGAACAAAGATGCTGAGGAAGCTTTTGTAAAAGTAAAACAAACATTAGTGTCATCCACAGTTTTGGCACTACCAGATTATAGTAAACCATTCATTCAAACAGTTGATTGTAAGAATAAGTTCATGACTAGTGTTTTGGTACAAGTGTATGGCTCAAAATTAAGGCCAGTTGCCTACTACTCATCTAAATTGGATGCAGTGGCAAGTGCTCTACCACCATGCGTACAAGCTGTTATTGCAGCCTCTATGGCTGTTCAAAGTAGCAGTAATGTTGTTCTATTCCATCAGTTGACACTGAAAGTTCCACATGCAGTTTCTGCACTTCTGTTGCAGACAAACATAAGCCTTTTGTCCCCAGCAAGACATCTTTCGTGTATGTCCTTGCTATTATCACAACCACATCTTACGGTAGAGCGCTGTACAACATTGAATCCATCCACATTGATACCTTTACCTGAGGATGGTGAGCCGCACAATTGTCTTGATGTAGCTACGGTCTGTACGAAAGCACGCCCAGACCTCCAGGACACACCCATCCCAAACAGTACAATTGTGTACGTGGATGGTTCTTCCACTAAAAACGCTTACGGACAAACACAATCTGGATATGCTGTTGTCACAAATTCAGAAGTATTGGATTCTGCTTCATTGCCATCCTCATTTTCAGCACAAGCAGCTGAATTAGTTGCTTTAACTGCAGCTTGCTATCTGTTTAAAGGTACGGCTGTAACAATTTATACAGACAGCCAGTGCGCTTTTAGCACAGTGCATGTGTTTGCAAAACTGTGGGAAGAGCGTGGAATGGTGACATCATCTGGAAAGCCAGTGACTCATGCCACACTCCTAACTGCACTACTGAAGGCTGTGAAATTGCCTAAACAAATTGCTATATGCAAATGTGCGGCTCACACCAAAGGCTCTGACAGTATTTCAAAAGGAAATGATTTTGCTGACAGAGCAGCAAAAGAGGCAGCAGCAGCTTCTTCTATTTTTGTTGTACAGGAAACCACTCCAGATTTGCATTTAGGTCATACACTGCTTGCTGACATGCAACAGCAGGCAACTGACAGAGAAAAACAAATGTGGATAACTAAAGGGGCTACGTATGCAAATGATTTGTACGTATGACCACAAAAGAAACCCATATTGCCAAAAAATATGTTTAAATGGGCAGCTATTATGAGCCATGGCGTGACGCATGTCTCATCAGGGGGTATGATATCGCAATTGCAATCTATTTTTTGTCTCTATGGGTTCGATGCATATGCAAAACAGCATTGTAGAGCATGCATGATATGTGCAAAACACAACTCACAAGGCAATTTGAGACCCCAAAGAGGCAAATTTCCAACACCACAATATCCCTTTCAAGTGATTCATATGGATTATATACAGCTGAGTAAACATGAAGGGAAGGAATTTTGTTTAGTCATAATTGATGCCTTCTCAAAATGGGTAGAATTGTTCCCTACAAAACATGCAGATGCACTTACAGTGGCTAAGGCATTGTGCAAAGACATCATTCCACGATTTGGAATACCAGAAACAGTCTATTCAGATAATGGAGCGCATTTTGTTAATACAATAGTGCAATACGTAGGAGAAGCGCTACAGGTCAATCTCAAAAAATCATTGTGCTTATCATCCACACAGTGCAGGATTAGTGGAAAGGACAAAGGGCACATAAAAATAAGATTAAGGAAATGTATAGAAGAGACAAAATGAACCTGGATTGAATGTTTGGACCTAGTAAAATTGTATATGAGAATAACACCAACACCATCAGGGTTAACACCATTTGAGATACTTTATGGACGACCATATCGACTACCAATTTTGACATGGATACTAAAACAGCAGATGAGGAACAAACATTAGCAAATTTTATGAAAAGACATTAACACAGAAAGAGATAACTTAAACACATTTACTGCCGAATAATTTTGATCTTCCACAGGACGGCCTTCCAGTAGTCTAGCCAGGAGACTGGGTGTTCATCAGAGTGATTAAGAGGAAGAACTGGTCCAGTCCTCGTTGGGAAGGTCTATACCAAGTGCTGTTAACAACACCAACTGCAGTAAAGATAGCGGAGAGATCAACGTGGATACATCACTGTAAGATACAGCGTGTGTTGGCTGCCTCCACAGTGTAAGGGGAAGTCTGGCTACAAAGGGAGTCTATTTAATTAGCAATAGATTGTCTCAATGCCAGTGAAGCAGGGAGATCCTTGCACTATTAGGTGAGGTGGTTAACAACACTGTATCCTAGCAATCATGACTGAACTACAGCAGACCCCGGAGCGGCGTGCTCAGCGCCGCCGCTGCCGGACTGTTGGTAGGGCAGCCGGGTTGCGTTGGGATCTTAGTGTGTTTCGTGCTCCTCGGATTCCTGCCTGGTGGTTGACCCAAGAATTGCAGCTCACTGTGGACCGAGCCAGAGAACAACGCAAGCAACGTCAGAAGAGGTTTATTCATAATGTGAATGAGACAGATGGACACCCTCATATATACCATACTAATATGTGGTACAGATATGTTCATTTATTGGCTATGGAATTACGTTACTAATTGTTATGTTTATTCGCAAATACCTATATCCTCAACACACCCAGCTCTGACGGCTAAACCGTACCCTGCTAGGGTGACAGAATGTCTTATCATACGGATGCATAATCAAACTGTATTTCGGGGGCAGCAGTTCTCAGCAAATCTGATAAGATGTAACACCACTTGCCTCAGTGCAACCACTTATATGATAGGGATTTCAACAGAGGACGTACAAGCGTGCCCAAGTGCTGCTCCATTGACTAGACTGAAGGGAAACGCAAAAATATCATCACGTTAAATTGTCATCACAACGGCCATTCCCAATTTGCTTTTACGGGACAGGGAATAAAACTGTAGGTAAAATTAAGAAACGTCTGTGTACCCAAACGTATGTTTTATCAAATAATTTAAGCCTAACCAAAACATAATATGTGGATGGTACTTATCTTCAATCACATTGGACGGGGATGTAATTATACAGGCTCCTGTCCATGGGGAACGGATGAATCATGTGCTTATGTTAGTAAGTTTTTTGCTACCACCTGTAAATGGTACTCCGGTGTATGATTGACATCTATTGGCTTTGTGGTTCCAGACTGTACATGAGTCTCCCACCAAATTGGGGTGGTGTGTGTGCACCTACCCAGGTGACTGACCATACATATGTGGTAGTGCCAAGGACCTCCACCGAGAAGAATGGCAGCACCAGACGGAGGAGATCGATATACCCAGATGTGTTACCACATGATCACATGTGGGGCTCGGATGTACCAAAGGACCAAAAATTGTGGTCTGTAGGAGATAAAATAGCACATTCATTGTTCCCCTGGATAGGAGTGGGAAAAAAAAAAAAAAAATGTCATAATGATTGAAACACTGAATTATCGATTGGGTCTGTTCATGAATGTAACTGAAAAAAATAGTAGCAGCTCAAAACACTGAATAGATGCTTTACGTACCATGATGAACCTCTTAGTGAAAATCTCAAGAAAGAAGTGCTAAGTTAGGTGATAACTACTAATATGTTTAACAGGCGATAAACAGGTGGGAAATGTTAAGGATTTCATATATAATATATATATATATATGTTATCACTGTTAAACATTGGACCTTTGTCTTCTTTCTCATGAGAACGGTGTTGTGCTGTTTGCACTAACCCTGAGAATGTACGTGTTATTCAACCTGTTTAGCATGCTGGGGTCAATCTGAACTGGGAATGAAGAGCGGATGTACTTATTATTATTATACAACTTGTTTTTGTAGCCGCTAACGACTGGGAGTGAAGCATGACGGGTCAGTCATGAACTAGAGTAATAGACCTGAAGGTTTGTTTTGACTGTTGTGATGTGATGCTTAGTGTGAAGACCAGGACACTCCAGGCAGATGCACAACAGCTGATAACTGCAACAGACGAACGAGATGTGCTGACCTCCGACGACAAGACGTAAAGAAAGAAATGTTTTTCCTTACCGCTGCACTTATTGACGTATGGTTTATGTTACGGAAGAAACTTGTCTCGCGTTGTCCCCCCCCCCCTTAGGACAAGTTTTATGATGTAATGAGGGCCTCTCTAATAAAAAGAGCGGGAGAACAGGCCAGACTTTAGTGTAGCCTTGGTGTACAGCCTGGCTGCACTCCGCGCGTGATTAATTTGACTTTCTGTCTCACTGGTGTTTCTTGACTCTGTTTGTCTTATAAAAGGTTTTAAGAATGTTTGGAGGAGAAAATACCCAACAGTTTCTTCATTGGCGGAAAAGATCAAAATATCATCCAGATACACAAATACAAACTTGTTTAAAAACTCACGTAGAATGTCATTAACCAAGTTTTGGAAAACGGCAGGTGCATTAGTTAAACCAAATGGCATGACTAAATACTTGTAGTGGCCAGTAGGAGTATAAATGCCGTTTTTCATTCATCTCTCTGTCTGATCCGCCCTAAATGGTATGCATCCGATCTTGGCCGCAGGGGGGCACCCCTGGATTGGCAATGAGTGACCACATGCCCTGCCTGCCCACAGTAGAAGCACAGGCCCTGGTCTCTACAGTGCTGCCGCTCCTCGGTGGTGAGCCGTGCATGGGCTCCACGAAGGGAGTGTGGGGAAGACCGGAACCGGGAGGTGAAGATCTGACTTGACGAGCTGAAGACGTCTCCATACACTGGGCCGATGGGTGCGTGTCTTGTCGAGGCTGGTGCACCAGTCGACGGTCGGTGCGGATTGCGAGCGTTATGAGCTCGTCCAGGTCTTCCAGAATGTCGACGGCAATTAATTGTTCCTGGATGTGAGCGGAGAGGCCCTGGAAAAATACGTCTTGGAGGGCCGCCGGGTTCCACTCACTCTTTGCTGCTAGGATGTGGAAGTTGATAGCATAGTCGGTGACACGTCGATTTCCTTGCCGAAGCCGCATCAGGGAATGGGGTGCTTCTTGCCCTGGTGACGTGTGCTGAAACACTTGGAGAAGAGTGGTTTGGAATGCCTGGAGAGATGCACATGCTGGTGATTGCCTGGTCCACATCTGCTGGAAGCCCACGCTGCCGCCCGGCCCGGTTAGGTGAGTTATTATGAATGCTATCTTCGTCCGATCGGACGGAACATTGCTGACATCAACTCAAAATGTAAGTCACATTGTGTGAGAAATGGTTTGACGTTTCCCAATTCCCCGGAGAAACACTCAGGTCGAGACAGTTGGTTGCAGAAAGAGGGAGTTGCGATGGTTGCCGGCATGGCAGCACTCGGTCCTGGAAGTGGTTGGTCGATGGTGGCTGAGACAGACGAGGCCTGATGTGAAACAGCAGCAACTAATTGATCAATCTGGGTGCTCACCGAGGTCATGAAAGCGTCCTCTCGCTTGGCAAGGTCACTGATACTGGAGGACATTTCGGTGAGACGGTCCTCCTGTTCTGCTAGCTGGCGGCTGTGGTATCGGACTGCCGACTGGAAGCTATATGAGTCCACTGTGTCCATTGTTGGCTCGATCGTTCTGTCAGCGACGTCAGACCGGAACGGTTGGACACAAATGCAGGACTCGACACAATAGCACTGGTTGAGATAGGCGTTTACTGAGAAACTCAGTGGGATTCGGTACATGAAAAGGCAGTCCAAAACAAGCAAACAAAGCAGAATCATCAGGCAAAAGCGTGGTCGGTACAAACAGGCAGGTGGTCAGATACACAACGTGGAAACAGGACTTGGAAGAAAACACACTACTCAGAGCCAGAAGCGAGGGCACAAGGCGCAACGATCGAGCAAATAACCAGTGCAACCAGTGAGACTTATATACACCTAGGTGATGAGCAGCTGATCAGAAACACCTGTGCAGAAGGATCCAGAAGTGGGTGTGGTCAAGACAGTGCCACACCCACCAACCAGCACCAAGAGACAGGGAAGACATACAGAAGACAAAATCACCAAATAATACTAACATAAAACATGGCAGAAAAACCGAACAACCACAGAGCATGACATATATGTGAAAGGTTCAATTATTACATCTATAATTTTCTTAATTACCAACATGTTCATATCTGCATAGTCATTAGATTTTTTATTTGCACATTGCTGGACAATGTTTAATATTTCATTCATTTCTATTTTCTCAAGAACAATACTGTTGACATTGTCTTTTATAGTTTCTAGATCAATGTTATCATTTCGAATTTGTTGGGCCAAGGTAGGGCCAATGTTTTTAAAATAATTATTGAACTGAAATAGAAGACTTAACAGTATTCCCTGAAAACTCCCTTCTGTCTGATCATTTTTTAATAACATTTACATTTACCCTGATGGACTACCCTGCAGTGGGGAATAAGTTTCATTACACTAGAAGTCTTTCAGAAAGCGCTGTAACTAGGTTTAAGGATATGATTCCTTCTTTATGTTCTCTAATGTCATATACCAACACAGAGCAGAGTAGCTACCTAAACTCTGTAAGGGAGTTAGAGTATCTCGTCAATAGTTTTACATCCTCATTGAAGACAACTTTGGATGCTGTAGCTCCTCTGAAAAAGAGAGCTTTAAATCAGAAGTGTCTGACTCCGTGGTATAACTCACAAACTCGTAGCTT
This sequence comes from Thalassophryne amazonica, assembly GCF_902500255.1. Classification (NCBI taxonomy): domain Eukaryota; kingdom Metazoa; phylum Chordata; class Actinopteri; order Batrachoidiformes; family Batrachoididae; genus Thalassophryne; species Thalassophryne amazonica. The sequence goes on along the minus strand of NC_047112.1, from coordinate 45,301,851 downwards.
AAAGCAGATAACCCGTAAGTTGGAGAGGAAATGGCGTCTCACTAATTTAGAAGATCTTCACTTAGCCTGGAAAAAGAGTTTGTTGCTCTATAAAAAAGCCCTCCGTAAAGCTAGGACATCTTTCTACTCATCACTAATTGAAGAAAATAAGAACAACCCCAGGTTTCTTTTCAGCACTGTAGCCAGGCTGACAAAGAGTCAGAGCTCTATTGAGCTGAGTATTCCATTAACTTTAACTAGTAATGACTTCATGACTTTCTTTGCTAACAAAATTTTGACTATTAGAGAAAAAATTACTCATAACCATCCCAAAGATGTATCGTTATCTTTGGCTGCTTTCAGTGATGCCGGTATTTGGTTAGATTCTTTCTCTCCGATTGTTCTGTCTGAGTTATTTTCATTAGTTACTTCATCCAAACCATCAACATGCTTATTAGACCCCATTCCTGCCAGGCTGCTCAAGGAAGTCCTACCATTATTTAATGCTTCAATCTTAAATATGATCAACTTATCTTTGTTAGTTGGCTATGTACCACAGGCTTTTAAGGTGGCAGTAATTAAACCATTACTTAAAAAGCCATCACTTGACCCAGCTATTTTAGCTAATTATAGGCCAATCTCCAACCTTCCTTTTCTCTCAAAGATTCTTGAGAGGGTAGTTGTAAAACAGCTAACTGATCACCTGCAGAGGAATGGTCTATTTGAAGAGGTTCAGTCAGGTTTTAGAATTCATCATAGTACAGAAACAGCATTAGTGAAGGTTACAAATGATCTTCTTATGGCTTCGGACAGTGGACTTATCTCTGTGCTTGTTCTGTTGGACCTCAGTGCTGCTTTTGATACTGTTGACCATAAAATTTTATTACAGAGATTAGAGCATGTCATAGGTATTAAAGGCACTGCGCTGCGGTGGTTTGAATCATATTTGTCTAATAGATTACAGTTTGTTCATGTAAATGGGGAATCTTCTTCACAGACTAAAGTTAATTATGGAGTTCCACAAGGTTCTGTGCTAGGACCAATTTTATTCACTTTATACATGCTTCCCTTAGGCAGTATTATTAGACGGTATTGCTTAAATTTTCATTGTTACGCAGATGATACCCAGCTTTATCTATCCATGAAGCCAGAGGATACACACCAATTAGCTAAACTGCAGGATTGTCTTACAGACATAAAGACATGGATGACCTCTAATTTCCTGCTTTTAAACTCAGATAAAACTGAAGTTATTGTACTTGGCCCCACAAATCTTAGAAGCATGGTGTCTAACCAGATCGTTACTCTGGATGGCATTTCCCTGATCTCTAGTAATACTGTGAGAAATCTTGGAGTTATTTTTGATCAGGATATGTCATTCAAAGCGCATATTAAACAAATATGTAGGACTGCCTTTTTGCATTTACGCAATATCTCTAAAATCAGAAAGGTCTTGTCTCAGAGTGATGCTGAAAAACTAATTCATGCACTTATTTCCTCTAGGCTGGACTATTGTAATTCATTATTATCAGGTTGTCCTAAAAGTTCCCTAAAAAGCCTTCAGTTAATTCAAAATGCTGCAGCTAGAGTACTGACGGGGACTAGAAGGAGAGAGCATATCTCACCCATATTGGCCTCTCTTCATTGGCTTCCTGTTAATTCTAGAATAGAATTTAAAATTCTTCTTCTTACTTATAAGGTTTTGAATAATCAGGTCCCATCTTATCTTAGGGACCTCGTAGTACCATATTACCCCATTAGAGCGCTTCGCTCTCAGACTGCGGGCTTACTTGTAGTTCCTAGGGTTTGTAAGAGTAGAATGGGAGGCAGAGCCTTCAGCTTCCAGGCTCCTCTCCTGTGGAACCAGCTCCCAATTCAGATCAGGGAGACAGATACCCTCTATACTTTTAAGATTAGGCTTAAAACTTTCCTTTCGCTAAGGCTTATAGTTAGGGCTGGATCGGGTGACCCTGGACCATCCCTTGGTTATGCTGCTTTAGACGTAGACTGTGGGGGGGTTCCCATGATGCACTGTTTCTTTCTCTTTTTGCTCCGTATGCATCACCCTGCATTTAATCATTAGTGATCGATCTCTGCCCCCCTTCACGGCATGTCTTTTTCCTGGTTCTTTCCCTCAGCCCCAACCAGTCTCAGCAGAAGACTGCCCCTCCCTGAGCCTGGTTCTGCTGGAGGTTTCTTCCTGTTAAAAGGGAGTTTTTCCTTCCCACTGTGGCCAAGTGCTTGCTCATAGGGGGTCGTTTTGACGGTTGGGGTTTTTCATAATTATTGTATGGCCTTGCCTTACAATATGGAGCGCCTTGGGGCAACTGTTTGTTGTGATTTGGCGCTATATAAGAAAAAAGTTGATTGATTGATTGAATTAATTTGCTATTTCTAATTTGCTATTAATTTCAACTTTATCTTTAATAAAATGATTTGGAATATTCTGTGTTGTCTTGCCTTTTTGCATGACTGTGTTTATTACACCCCAAGTAGCTTTTGTGCTTTCTTTATTTTGATCTAACAATTTGCTGTAATAATCCCTCTTTTGTCTTCTTATAATTCCTAATAGTTTGTTTTTATATGTTTTATACCTAGTTTCAGCATCTTTTGTTCTTAGTTTAAGAAACATTCTATAGAGGAAGTTCTTTTTCTTGCAGGCATTTTTCAACCCATTTGTCATCCATGGATTATTGATACTTTTTTCCTTTGCTTGAACACTTTTTTTTTTACTTTTTTTACAGTGTTTGTCATAGAGGCTGACAAGTATGTTCATAAATATGTTGTAAGATGTATCAACATTGTCAGTATACACCAAATCCCATTTCTGAATTCTAAGAGCTTCTCTAAATGCTTCCACTGTCTTGGTTGATCTATCTCTTACAAATATTATACCTTCATCCTGGGCAATAGTGCAAAAAGTATTTTTAAAAATTTCAAATACTGGAAGATGATCACTCATATCTGTCATGAAAATACCGCATTTTAAATTACTTAACGTATTTGTAAATATATTATCGATATTTGTTACACTATGTGTGGTGATCCTAGGTGGCTTGGTTATCAAGGGATTTAAACCAAACCATATTAACATTGGATCAATTGCCCCCTCCTCCTCCCGAAAGCCATGCCTCCAACATGGAATGGAGCCTTTAATCTGTGGAATAAACTGTTAATTTCTGAATGCAACAGCACTCACGGACACTGTGGAGGATTTATTGTTTTAATCATGGCTCTGCTTTTCAGATTTTTGAGATTGCAGCATCTAGCCCAGAAATGGTGCTTTTGTTAAGTTGTTAAAACATCATATAATGGTCATCCTCAACCAAATACAGACATTTCAGCGACATATTGCCAATTAGCAAAAGACCTTACAGAGACGTCACCTCAATAGAATTTGATACGTCGTGCCAACGTTAGGGAGACATACGTGTGCTGTTTGGGTAATACTTGAATTAGATTTTTTTTAACCAAAAAGAAATTGACCTTTTTTTTATCTTACCATTGCAAAATGAAAATAGTGAATTGATAATAACTGGAATGAATATGTGGAATCTGAATCAGTTTTGGAATTGATGAATTGAAAATGATACTCAACCCTACAAATACATTTTAAAATTTGTTAACAAGTGTTAAAAATGCCCTTAAAAATGAAAAATTAAGGATAACCATACTCCTGAGAACAAACAGAAATGTGGAGCTCCGATGATATTTCCCCAAACCATTATAAAATGTTGAAGTAGATTAAGAAACAAATCAAATACATCCAGGAAGATGAAGCTTCACCATTCCAGGGGATATGAGGTACATATATATATATATATATATATATATATATATATATATATATATATATATATATATATATATATATATATATATAATTATATATATATATATATATATATTTTTTTTTTTTTTTTTTCTGTACCACTGAGTTGGAACACCGTATGCAATAGCTGAACAAAGCAGACAATATATCTTAACTGTGATTATTGCTTAATTAACTGCCTGTGTCACCACAGTGCTTGGAATTAAATCACACTTTCAAGTTCTGCACGCATGAAGACTCAATGCAATTTAAAGATTACAGTTATAGAAAGACAGAGGACAAAGAATACATTTTATTGAAGCTTTAAGAACAACCAATGTTATTAGTTTGATGTTAAAATTTTGGAGGGTGATGATCTAGAGGTTAAAGTGGTGGGCTTGTAAGCAGTGGATCCTCCTGTTTAGAATTAATGAAAAATTGCAAAGGTCCCATGACCAAGGTCAAAAATCGCCAAGTTGGTCCTGGTGTGCAGTTTAGCAACTTGTGTTGCCCCACACTGACACTGATGTGATTGGATGGGTGAACCAGAGGCATCGCTGTAAAGCGGTTTCAGCATCTTTAGTAGATGGAAAATCATTCCAGATACAGACCATTTACCACATTTATTCACATTGAGAAGACACAGACAAAAAAAACAACAGTTATGAATACACAGTTAAAGGCAATAAATATTACTAGAAATTATTGGTGCACTGTCACTGAAGGATCACTTAACTGATCTTAACCATAGGTTTATTTTTATGTTTGCAAGACCTTCAATGGCGCCTGTTCGAGAGTTGCATCTGTGAAAGCATTTATGAAATATAAGAGATTGTATGAGCTGGTAACATAATTATTAATGATAAATAACTTAAGGTTTGCAGAGAAAAAACAAACTTGAAAACATATTTTCTTCTGCTTCTTCTAATTTTCTACAAGATTCTTTCAATAATTCAGTATATATCTAATAGAAAAGGTTATGGGAGGGGTTGAAAGTGTGCAACAAAGCTACTATGTTGATAATGAGGAGATAAATGCATACAAATCTGTAACATTGTAAGTGCAAGGTTAATCTATTTAATAAAATCACTCACTCGGTGGCAGTCTGACAGTACCTGATAAACACTTATTAAAATGCTTAACAGGCTCATTTCCAAGATAGCAACAACCCAGCGAGATAATAACAGTGCATTTGTACGATCCCCAAATAATACTGATTTGCACGCAATGGGGCAAACTTTTCTAAAACGAGACCATAATCTAGCTAAGTAACATAGTGCTATGACTGCCACTACTACACTACAAGGATAGAGAGCATATATAGTGAGTAAGCTCTGTGCTAGTATTTAGCTTGTCACAAGTCAATTAACTGTCCAGAGCAGGGGCAGAATCTGTGGCTATCTCCCAGAAAATACTGGTGTTCATCAGGGATGTTTTCTGGCTACTACACTGTTCAATGTTTGTATGGACTGGGTGTTGGGGAAGATTGTGGAAACCAGCAGCTTAGGAGCCTTTGTTGGTGAAGAATGGTTTACTGACCTTGACTTCATGAAAAATGCTGTAATCTATGCTCAATCAATGGATACCCTGACTGCAGCACTTGAGAAGGTGATTCCAGAATTAGAATGTCTGCTTTTGTGATGGTCCTGGATTAAGACTAAGATCCAGGCTTTCACTGGCTCTGTCCCAATTCAGAGACTCTACTCTAAGACAGCAGTCATTGCCTGCTTTATGTCATAAGTGGTGCGACTAGGCTGCCCCATTTTGTAGGTTCCTTGGAATGCATAGCCTTCTTTCCCTCAAAACAACTGATACAACAGGTGCATCCTTTGTGGTCAAAGTAATCCCATGAGTCATTGAGTGATTTTTTTTTTTCTTTTTGGAAGACAAACTAGTTGGTAAATAAAAAAAAAGACAAAAGGACACTTTGTGGGTCCATATGTACAGTTGTAAATAAGTAATGTTTGTAAGTAAACCATAAATAGGTACTGAAAAAACTATGACTAAACTATGGGATTCCACCCACAATGTTATCTTGTCTTGTGCAGCTGTGAAAGTTGCCAGGTGACAAAGGGCAGGGGCTAATGAAATAAGAGCAAAATGCTACATGGGCAAGACCATCTCATTTCAGAACCGTTTGTTGCAGCATCCTCTGTTTTTGACAGCCTTAAGTGTTTCAGGGGAGCCCTTAGAAGCCCTTAGAAGTATGCAGATCCTGAACTGGAACACAGTTTCTGACATCTTGATTTTGTCCACCAGAAGTGTATCTGAATGCTGTGAAAGTATCAAACTTGAAGAGGTATTACTTATCTTGGCAGTGACATGCATATCCCTGGGTGATAGATGCCTGGAAGAGTCGGTACAGTCATGATGTCACTGGACAGAGGTGTTGCGTGATGGCAATGCCACTATCACTCCAGGAGCATAAAAAAAAATTAAGTCTTTACGATCGTGGTGTCACCAGTCTTACTGTAGTGTTGTGAGGCTTGGACACTACCCAGTAAGGCAATGACCACTTATCTTTGGTACTAGTTTTCTTTAGAGCATATGTGGTTAGATAAGAAATGTTTCTTGCATTGTAAATAAATGCCAGATACAACATTTTGGCCATGTGGTTCCAAATGCAGGTAAATCAATTTTGAGGACTCCAATGGTTGGAAAAAGTAGAGGAGATGTCCATGCTGAAGTGTGTGAAGTCATTTGCAATGGCAACTGATATGACAGTGATGTAGAGGTGATGCCTTTGGGAAAACAGAGTTGGTAGGTTCTAAATATCTTAGAGTCAAAACATCAAATTTAAAGCAATCATCTACAGTATGCGGACGGTGTTAAATTTTGTTTTATGACAGCAAAATAATCAAACACTTGAGTTATAAACTCTTCATATTCACCATGTTGCAGACAATCCAGTAAACCATGTTCCTACTGAGAACCTCTTTAGGAAGTATTACTCACTCAACTCAACAGCTGAAAAGGGAAATGTTTGTTATGACTCTCACTGTTGATATCTGGATCGTGAAATCTGGTTGAACACCAAACTCTTTATCTTTCACCTCCCACTGTGTTTAAAACATGCTCAAGTGTCAGGTATAGCAGTTCACTATAAACTATGAGAAAATGCAGCTAATACTGCCTGAGCCGTCCCTGGTGAGCACACCACCGGAGACTTGCTGAGCATCTGTTAAAGTGCTGCCAGTGTGCAAAGGCAGGTACACCTCAAGGTAGGCAGCAGTGATACAAAATCAACTCTGAATAATTCATCACACAGTTTGCAAAGCAACCAGCTCTTCTTCAACAGAGCTACTGCACTCAAGGTGTAGCCATTTGCTTGGTTCAGGACCAAAAATGTTCTCCTTACGGTGCATCTGGAAAGTATTCACAGCGCTTCACTTTTTCCACTTTTTTTATGTTACAGCCTCATTACAAAATGGAGTAGATTCATTTATTCCCTCAAAATTCTACTCAAAAGACCCATAATGACAACATGAAAACACACACACACACACACACACACACACACACACACACACACACACACACACACACACACACACACGCACACAAGCACATCTTCAACCGCTTAGTCCAATTGAGGGTCGTGGGGGGTTGGAGCCTATCCCAGCAGTCATAGAGTGCGAGGCAGGGTACACCCAGGACAGGACGCCAGAACATGAAAAAAGTTTTTTTTTTGCAAATTTATTAAAAATTTAAAAAACTAAGAAATCACATGTACATTAGTACTCACAACATTTGCTCAATACTTTGTTGATGCACCTTTGGCAGTAATTACAGCTTCAAGTCTTCTTGAATATGATGCCACGAGCTTGGTGCACCCATCTCTGGGCAGTTTTGCCCATTCCTCTTTGTATCACCTCTCAAGCTTCCCTAGATGCCTCAAGAAAATCCTGTCTCTGAGATCTACAGACAATTTGTTTACCTTCAATTCAATTCAATTTTCAATTGAAATGTCAACTGTGGGACCTTATATGTAGACAGGTGTGTGCTTTTCCAAATCAAGACCAATTAACTGTATTTATCACTGGTGGACTCCAATTAAGCTGCAGAAACATCTCAAGGATGATCAGTGGAAACAGAATGCACCTGAGCTCAATTTTGAGCTTCATAGTAAAGGCTGACTTCAGACATGTACATGTGACATTTTTTAAGTTTTTTTTATTTTTAATAAATTTTAATAAATTTGCAAAATTCTCCAAAAAAAAACAAAAAAAAACCTCTTTTTCATATTGTCATTAAGGGGTATTATGTGTGGAATTTTGAAGAAAAAAAAAAAGAATTTCATCCATTTTGCAATAAGGCTGTAACATAACAAAATGTGGAAAAGGTGCAGCGCTGTGAATACTCTGAGTGCACTATAACTCCAGCTTTTAGTGAGCTACAGGACACACAGTGAGCTGTCCATACAGACAATGTCGATTACCTTGGTATACCTCCGAGGTACCTGTTTTTGGTGAGGTATACCTCATGCACCAAAATGAAAAGGCAAAACAGTGTATACAACATGGGGCCTGCTGCAAAGTAAGAGAAAATGTGTCCCAGTTGAATTCTATCACAGCAAAAAAATCTAAATCGTAGTTCAGTATTCTAGTCAGCCTTTTGAAAGGTCAGTTCTATTCTATGGATTCAAATCTCAATAGAAAAGGCTTATCAAAGCAATTTTGTTCAGCCATTCAGCCACCCAGCCAGCCAAACAAGACTGGATCCAGTGAGTGTATAATAACAGCTATTTCATTCAAACAGCTCCCGATGCATAGACAGAATGACATGTCAACCAAGCTATTGTAAGCTTGAGAAATAAAGTAAGAAGGGAAGAGCTAAATTAATAATGACAGATTGGCTTCTGGGAGTATCATACATGTATTTCTAATAACATTCCTGGTTTCAATTCAGCCTCTATTTAACCATGCATTGTTGACATCAAAACCTCAGGGAAGCACTGCAGGGTTGCCAAAGATTGCGCTGACACATGCGAAGTGGGGAGTTTCCATTAGGCTGTTTTCACAGCAGCTGTTTGGTGTTCTCTTTCCTGGAAAAGCACAGGTGGAACAAAGAGCATTAATGCCAGCTCTGCTCCATTTACGACCACAACACAACAAATTAATCAATCTATACACAGTAAATAGAAATAGATCTTGTCTTGTCTTTTCCATATCTCCTTCAACAGTTTTAAAATTATTACTGCAATTTTTTTTCCCTGTATAGCTAGAAATACAGTTCCAAAGTCCACACGTCGTGCTGGAACTGCGATGCAACGCTGCATTAAAACCAGCACAACCACAGAGCAGAAACGTTTGTGCATAGCATGGAGTCTACTATTGCTCTTGGCACAATCTAATTTGTAAAGTGACAGTTGATACATTAAATATATATTAGCACGTTGGGAAGTGTTTATAAAATAGGTAGCTGACATTTTTCATAAATTATAGTATTTCTTTGATTAAAAGCTCAGGTTTTTATTTTTTTCAAATCGTGCACAGATCCGTTGCCTAAACAAGGCCAGCATTTAATTAAGGCCGGCAATTATTAAAACAAAATGCTGCTTGCTACCTGCACTATAATATGAGCGAAGGTCCATTCACCTGTTTCCTGTTTGCAAGCGTCAACACTAATTGTTGACGTTTGCAATTGAATTCCTTGCAATTGAACACTGAGAAAGATTGTTCTTAAACCGCTGAACTATTTTTCATGCAATTTTTTTGCATGCAACTATTTTTTCAAATCGTGCACAGATCCGTTGCCTAAACAAGGCCAGCATTTATTTAAGGCCGGCAATTATTAAAACAAAATGCTACTTGTTACCTGCACTATATAATATGAGAGAAGGTCCACTCACCTGTTTCCTGTTTGCAAGCGTCAACACTAATTGTTGATGCTTGCAATTGCAAAACCGCTGGACTATTTTTTCATGCAGTTGTTCACAAAGTGGTGATCCTCGCCACATCTTTGCTTGTGAACAGCTGAGACTTTTGGGGACACTCCTTTTATATCCAATCATGAGTGTCCTCAGTTCCAAAACACTTACTGAGTGTTGTTAGAAGGAAAGATGATGTAACACAGTGGTAAACATACCACTGTCCCAACTTTTTTGAAATGTGTTGCAGGCATCCATTTCAAAATGAGCAATTATTTGCACAAAACAATAAAATTTATCAGTTTGAACATTAAATATCTTGTCTTTGTGGTGTATTCAATTCAATATAGGTGGAATAGGATTTAAAATCATTGTATTCTGTTTTTATTTACATTGTACACAACGTCACAATTTCATTGGAATTGTGGTTGTAAGTCATCACATAAGCTGGAGCAGGAGTCTGCCATTTGGACACTTGTCACCTACTCACGTACTGACCTACGACTGCACACATGGACAATCAGCCAGGCAGAGACGTCTGGTGACAAACATGAGGGACCCGGCCTTTAAACAAGACCAGTACTTATTTTTTCAGACAAAGTTTTGACACGACAATTAAATGAGGCAAGCCTGTATTTAAGGTCAAGCATGTAATCAAGCCAATATGGTACACAAAGTTTCTATAATGTGAGTCCAGAATGTTTTTACAACCTTAGACCTCAACAGTATTTTGAAGAAGAATTCAACGCGTTTATTTCTTGTTAGTTACATAATTTTTTTAATGTTAATTTACTGTGTTAATGTATTCATAAATTATTTATATTCTTGTTATTATATATACACTATTATTATTATTATTATTATTATTATTATTATTATTATTATTATTATTATTATTTTACTATTACTTCTATTTTGTGATTTTATTTTTAAATGGACCACAATGGAGATAAGTGTTTTCACTTTTTTTGTGTCATCAATGTATTCTTTACCATACATTTTTTACAATTATGTACTTACATTGAACTTACTCAATAAAATCACACATGCACATATAATTTTAATATATAGATGATTTACTGCCTCCTGCTGGAATGGTGTGTGAGTCCAGAATGTAATAATTGTTAGCTAATATCCATAGTTTCTCCAAAAATATTAGTCCTATCATTGTTCTGTTTTGGCGGCATTCAGTCTTGACCCAAACTACTTAAGCATACCAAACGGCAAATGTCAGCTCTCACCAGTTTGTCCGTGATTAAAGTTATACACACACACACACACACACACACACAGCTTTTTGTTTTTCCTGCATTCTGCCGCAAGTATGTGCTTTTATTTTTACACGCCCACAAACAGAGATGGTGGCAGAAAATATCAAACGCACTACACTTCTCACTCATGGTAACGGTAACATAACATTTAACTAAAGTGATGAAACTAATCTAACATGAACCACATTTAAAACCCCCAAACCCCGACTCCTGTGGTGATTTGCAGCACAATGTCCAGTGTTCACCCTTGTTTGCTAACACCACCGGAGCTCAAGCTGAACTCTAGGCACTCTGGTCTGGTCTTTGACTTTGGTCTCTGGTTTTTGGCTTCATGGGATTCACTATCCATTACTCGTCATGCTCTTCATTTTTGGCTCTGGTGTGGATCGTGTTGTATGCTACAGTTTTCCATCTACGCGTTACTGGTCCATGGTCACCGGCTAGCAATAGCAACGTGACACTCCCTCCGCCTGCTACCATGCTTCTGCATTTGCCCAACCAATTCCTGGATTTCGGCTTTCGCTCTGGACCAACTGACCACCTGGGGAACCTCTGTCAGCCCCGATATGTCCACAGAGGGGCTCGGCGGCAATTTATTTACGCTGGACCCCGGACTGACGGCTCAATTCCAAGCCTGTGGACAGCTGCTCACACTGGCGCATACCCTGCCATCTGACGCATCATCAGAACAGCGCCACTTCAGGGCATAAAAACTACAGTACTGTAGTCCTCGGGCAGCATCGCAGCGGGCAATCAAACGTGGAGTGGATTTCATTTCAGAGATAACTGAGCTCCTTCTGTCAGTCTGCACATCATCAAACAATGTGATGATACTTGGGGACCTGAATATTCATATTAATTCACCCCAAAGTCAGTATTCCACAGAGCTGACACAACTTATCGACTCACTGCACCTTATACAACATGTCAATGTTTCAACTCACGCTAAAGGACACATTTTGCACCTCATCATTACAAACTTCCCCATAAAAAATCTTCATGTGTATGATCTGGGTGTTTCTGACCATAAGGTGATCTCACTGGACCTCCCTCTACAAGCTCATTACAGTAAAGTTAAGCCTCTGTCCCACCGAGTGAAGAAGGAGTGAAGAAGGAGCCACGCACCCTGTTTTTTTTTTGTTTCGTGAGCTATCGTGGCAGTATAGTGGCTCAGAGTGGCTCTTAGAGGCATTATCTTCAGTTAACGAGGCTCCTCTCTGAGCGTGGCGCTAATTTCAAGATGTTCAAAATTTAGCAACAACAGCGTGGCGCAGTTTGTGTTCGAGTTACTGCGACGGCTTAGAAGCATTTGCATGGTGTTTACGAGTCTGGAATAGCTCTCCTCTTGTGCACACAATTCCACCTGCTTTATGCGCTGAGCTCTATATAAATAATGTAATCATTTTCTGCCAAACCTTGGATGATAAAAACACCTCTAATCATTTCTGGAATCACAGAGGACTGTTTCATCTGGATGCTTTTTTCTCCCTCTCTTTCCTGCTCCATGTGGAATATATTTTGAACAGCTTAAGGTAACTATTTTTAATGTTTTTATAGCTTGATAACATCACGCTACACAGCACTGCGTGGCTCATACGTGGCTAATACGTGGCTCATGCGTGGCTTAGCATGGCTTAGCATGGCTGATACGAGCCATTCGAGGCTCTAATGACCTGTCGGTCATGGCTTCTACGTGGCACGTGCAGGGTACAGAGAGGCACCTTAGTAGTGGATACGTGTTAGGTGAAAACGTGGGTCATTCTTTGAATAATCACTCCACACCCATATGTGGCTCCTTCTTCAGCCTTCATTATTCAGTGGGACAGAGGCTTTAAACACCTGATCCATTTTTGGAAAATAAATGACATTGATCCAGAACAACTGGCATCTGATCTATCTCATCTCACTCAAACTGCTAATAACTGCTCTCCAGATGGACTTGTGGACTACTATAACACCGGACTACAGCAAATCCTTGAGGTCCATGCTCCCCTTAAAATGCGAGCTGTGTCCTTCTCCAAATCTGCTCCATGGTACACTGGTGCACTGCATAGACAGAAGGCGGCTGGGAGGGTCCTTGAGAGGCGCTATGTAGCTTCAGGTCTAACTGTCCATAGAGATGCATACCGGCAACATCAAAAATCCTACTCCAAATCCCTCAGTCAAGCTCGTTCACATTATTATTCCAATATCATAAACAGTAGTCCAGGTAATTCAAGACAACTTTTCACAATTGTAAATAAATTGCTAAGACCCCCAAAACAGGTGCATGAAATCAATACCAATGAACATTGTGATGCATTTTTAGATTTTTTCACATCTAAAATTGATAAAATCCATTGCTCTCTCAGCCCCTCTGGTGCCCCCAATTCCACCCCTGGTTCCCCAGTTCCCAATTTCACTAATTTCACTTCCACCACCCAGAAACAGGTGGAGGCTCTCATTCGCAAGATGACACCCTCCACCTGTCACTTAGATCCATTTCCCTCATCTTTGATTAAATCCCATGTGGTTTCCTTGAGCCCTCTCCTCACACATATTATAAACTACTCTCTGCAATCCGGTCATCTGCCACAAACTCTTAAAACCGCCTTAATAAAACCTCTGCTAAAAAACCTACTCTCGACCCTGCACTACTTTCAAACTTTCGGCCCATTTCAAATCTTCCATTCCTCTCAAAAATCATAGAAAAAGTTGTTTCCACCCAAATCCATGATCATCTGCAATCTTCCAGCCTCTATGAGAAGTTTCAGTCAGGGTTTCCCTCTGCCCACAGCACTGAGACGGCCCTGGTCAGGGTCACTAATGATTTGCTGGTGGCTTCTGACCAGGGCTCTCCATCCCTTCTCTTGCTCCTGGACCTCTCAGCCGCCTTTGACACTGTAGACCATACCATCCTTCTTCACCGACTCCAGCATTTCACTGGCCTTTCAGACACAGCACTCCAGTGGTTTCGGTTCTACCTGACTGATGGAGCTGAGTATGTGGCCCTTGGGGAAGCCAGGTCGAGGCCCCCCAGGGGTCGGTCCTTGGACCGACCTTATTTTCCATCTATATGCTCCCCTTGGGCCACATCATCAGCAGGCATGGAATATCCTTCCATTGCTATGCTGATGATGACATTCCACATCCCAACAGCCAGGGGCTGTGAGCATGGACCGGGTCGCCAGGCCACCCGCCCTCGACCAGCACACAATCCTCTCTGCACCCGACCCCCATGGCCCCCTTTGCAGGTGGTGAACCCACAAGAGGGCGGGCCCACGTCGCTCTTTTGGGCTGAGCCCGGCCGGGCCCCATGGGCTAAGGCCCGACCACCAGGCGCTCGCGCGCGAGCCTCAACCCCAGCCCTGGCTCCAGGGTGGGGCCCCGGCTCCGTCATACCGGGCGATGTCTCGGTCCTCCAAGTCGAAAGGAGTCAGTTGAGGTGGCTCAGGAATCTTTTCTGGATGCCCCCTGGACGCCTCGCAGGAGAGGTGTTCCGGGCACGTCCCATTGGGAGGAGGCCCCGGGGAAGACCCAGGACACGCTGGAGGGACTACATCTCTCGGCTGGCCTGGGAACACCTTGGGGTTCCCCCGGAGGAGCTGGGGGAGGTGTGTGTGGATCGGGAGGTCTGGGCGGCTTTGCTTGAGCTGCTGCCCCCGTGACCCGACTCCGGATAAAGCGGAAAAAAATGGATGGATGGATGCTATGCTGATGATACTCAGCTCTATGTCAGGATGGACCCCACTTCTTCATTTTCCATTCATACCCTCATTGCCTGCCTGGAGGAGACAAAGGGGTGGATGAATGACAATTTTCTCCAGCTAAACAGCACAAAAACTGAAGTCATTCTCATTGGCACCCCACATCAACTGAAATCATCCCCCCTCAAAGTATTTTCATTCTCTGGCCACAACATTCCATTATCAACATCTGTTACAAACCTGGGAGTCCGTTTTGACCCCAACTTTTCATTTGACATTCATATCCAGCATATCTGTAAGACAGCATTCTTTCATCTCAGGAACATCTCCAAACTCCGCCCCTCCCTGTCCTTGTCTGATGCTGAGAGGCTGGTCCACACCTTTGTCTCCTCCAGGCTGGACTACTGTAATGCACTCCTCATTGGGATCTCTGGCAGAAATTTACAATGTCTCCAGTCCATTCAAAACTGTGCTGCCAGGATCCTGATGGGGGTGCCCAAAACTCAACACATTACTCCCATCCTCAATAAACTCCATTGGCTTCCTGTTAGGTTCAGGGTGGAATATAAGATCTGCCTCCTGATCTATCAGTGTGTCTACGGCGGTGCACCAGTGTACCTCAAAGAACTTCTGCCCTCTATGAGCCCATGAGACGCCTCCGCTCAAACAACAGTCACCTCCTCCAGGTCCCCAAAATCAAGCTCCACACAATGGGGGACAGAGCCTTTCAGGCAGCAGCACCACGCCTGTGGAATGCCCTGCCCATCCACCTGAGGGCGCCACAGTCAGTGGACTCTTTTAAATCAATTAATTTTTATTTCAGAAAGCTTATGAATTATAGTTGCTAATTTTAATTTCTTCTTGTTGGTTGATGTTACAGAGCTCTGTACGTCAAAACAACAAGACACAGGAACAGTTTCTCTCCACAGGTCATCACATTGATGAACAATTGAACCTGCCAAAAACACTCACTAATTCATCTACCTCATGAACAACTTCAATCTGTTTGTCTGTTTCACATATTTTTTGTTATTGCACATTTTATTTTACTTGCATATTTTATTTGCACATTTTGAGTGTGAATTATTCAGTGTTTAGTGTATATTTATACATGCTGTACAGAGAGAGTACAGCTGAAACTGAAGCCAAATTCCTTGTATTCTTGGAAATAAAGGCTATTCTGATTCTGATGTGAAAGCATGTGAGAAACACAAATATTCACCAATAAGGAAATGGCCACTGTTTTCATGACAATCACACAACAATGACATCACACCCTGGACAACCTCCTTGATTGACTGATTTTATTTTCTAAGTTCAATGTAAGTACATAATATAATTGTCAATACATTAAAAATACATGGATGACACAAGAAAAGACTTATTTCCATTGTGGTCCATTATGATTTCTACCGAAGGAGATGAAGCAGAAACATTCATTCATTCATTCATTTTGACTCAGCTTGCAGCAACTGGGCCAAGATAAACAACAGAAGAATTGACACTACTTCCTGAGCATTCTTTAATCAAATCTATGATATCAATGTACATGTAACTGTTTTAGTTTTAACAAATGTTGTTGTGAGCTCAAGATTTGGGTGTTATTGTGAGCTTAAGTACCCGATTCTCCAATATTTTGGAAACATGGTATATAAAAAGTAAAAATATCATGGTCTATTTAAGTTAAATCCAGAGCTATTTAGTATTTTTAGTGTGTATTGCTGTGTATTGTACAATAAATAACATTCTATCATAAGAAAAAAACTGGTGATTTTGGTGTGAAATCTGGTGACCAGATTTTCTTATGTCGTTTCAGTTGTATATTTACAGAAGACTTAAGGCTGAAGTTGCAGGAAATGGCCTCCATTTGTACTTGAAACAGTCAACATGCTAGAGCTTCCTCCTCTGGAGGACCTACTCTTTGCACGCCGCCGACAGATGATAGTTGCCAACAGCACCACTGTACTAAAAATTTCTGGGGAGGACCCTGAAAAAGATTTTTTTCTCCCTCTAAGCTGTTATTCTGATGAAGATCACAAGTAATAAAGCTTTGTTTGGTTACCATATACAGATAACTGAGGGTGGTCCTGAATGCAAATGACCATGAACATGCATGAGCATGTGCTTTAAAACATGTTAGATTTATTGACTGATGGTTACTGATGTGCATACCACTGATGTTTGCCTGTTTCATACATTATTTTTGTACTTAAACACATACTACATTATTTCACGCTACAGCATTTAGAACCTTTTTGTACGCACAGTTTAATAAATGAGGGTCCAGAAATTTAGAATATAATGGCACTGTACCTCTGGGGAGGGTAAAGCAATGCAGTGAGAGCAGTGCTTAATTTGTAAATCATTAGGTACCGGAACGCAAAGTACATATGACAGCACGGCGATGACGAGATGGACACAGGTCCCGGAACGCACAGAAAAACAACATGTGAATGGCCACTTCTAGAGCTGTGGCACTTAAAAGCCTCAATTTCAGACAACATCCCTTTTATAAATGCTATTATGACAACAATTAACCAATATTTAGGTTATACTCTGCAGGGCGCATGCAACTCTCCGCACCAGGAGGGACTTAACAGGTCTACGTGTAAAACATTTAAAAAAAATCAGAGCTTACAAAAGGTTACACAAATCTTACATTTTTATTTAAGGATTGGCACGGCAGCCTACGAATGCAAAGTATGCTCACCATTTAGTTGTTAGAAACCAGCATGTAAGGATTCTCCTCCCCCTCCCTGTTTCGGGTTTTACTGCATGTGTCTGTGGCAGTTCTGTGTCCCTTGGCCACCCATGACCTCACGTAAGGGACAGGGTTGAATTTATCCAGGGGTGGTCCAACAAAATTTAGGAATAGCAAAGATGATATGGTGGGTATGAGCAGAGAGCCACGGTTGGGAGTGCATATCAGGTTCATTTGAGAAAATACACGCTCACATTCAGCACTTGCAATGGGAATGCTGTTGACAGCAACAAGTAACTCCATTAGTTCATCGGGCATGTCGTTTCCACCCGAGTCTCTGTAAACCCTGTAGGCCCATATGACTGCGCGTGGGTTGGTAATGTTGAAGCGCTGGCATAGCGACTCAACCTCAGTCTCTCCATACAGCGCATCGGCTCCATCACCTTCTTACTTACTGTGCAGCCCAAAGCAGAACTTTCCATAATAAGCCAGGGGTAGTAAGTCTGCTTGACTTTGAACTGATCTGCTGCCCAAACAGTTGTACATCCCATCCCTGACCTCTCGCTGCACGTCCCACACTCCTCTTCTCCGCTCTCTGTGCTCTCCTCTCCCCCTGAACATTCCAAGCTAGCTGTCCCTGTTCCCACCTCTTGGTCCAGCTTGCTTGTTCCTTGCTCCAGGCTAGATGCCAAGGCACTGGCCTGTTGGTGATCCACATGGCTGTCTCCTTGCGCTGCATTTGGTTGGTGGCGATTAACCTGATCCGCTGCTGTATCGTCAGTATCAGCCATGGCTAGCTGTCCATAAGCCTGCAGGCTAGCTGTTGAGGTGGTAGCCGTACTTGCTTCATCGCTTGCCTTGTGACTGCTAGCATGACCAGCGATGCTGCTGCCCCCATCGCCGGTTGCTTTAAGTCGTTTTGAGGCATCTCCCTCTTCCTTTTTCTTAAAAAAGGACATCAAACTCATCTGTCATTTAGACATGTTGTTTTTTTTGGAAATGAAACACCATTCGTTTGTTCCTCTCGATTCGGTTGCTCCTCACGTGCAAATTTTCTAGGTTTCCGTTTTGTTCCTGTTGGGGCGTGGTTTGTATGCCAAGCAACAAATCTCCGACTCTCAAATAACGTTGAGTTTTAATAAACGACATGAACTTATGAAGATTTGTTATTTGAATAAAATGTATCAATTTATTTTATACATTTTAAAACGTTTTTCATATAAATATATATATTTTTTTTTTATTCACGAGAGGTGCCGGATCAGCCCAAACAAGTCCCGGAACACAGGGGGGTCAAAATCAAGAGGTGCCGGATCCTGTTCCAGCAGGATCCGGCTCAAATTAACCCCTGAGTGAGAGGTCCAGCCCTCCTTCCAGAAGGTAGATGCTCCAGTACTTTAATGTTTAACATCTAGCAACTAGGACAGTGTGACTTCAGAAGAAATCAGTGTTCCAATCAAGGAACAAATCCAGTCAGTCATCTGTGCAGCACAACGAGCCATGGTGTATTTGCATAAAATGCAGCAATGAACAATTTCAAAAATAGTTATATCTGTAATTTCTTTCTATGACACATCAAAAGTACTGCTGTGAAAAAACAAACAAAAACAAACTGTCATCAATGTGTACCTGTGCAGCTGAACTGGAGCAACTGGGGATGAGCAGTTGCTCAAGGGCACATCAACAGCATGAAACATTGACTTTTCACATCCATATTTTACCATGTGATGAAGGGATTTGAGCTAGTTTTCCATTCACAAGCGGGCTTATCATTCAGGTATCATCCCAAAGCCTTCTCTGCAAATCCCGCATTATTCACGCCTCATTAACATCCAACTCCAATGTTTCTTTAACTTCACCCACGAGAGCAGACAACGTTCCTTGTGTTAGCAGACAAGTCATCAAAGACAGGGTGTGTGATGCAACTGCTTCTGTCAGTTTTCATTTTCAATGATAAAGAACACACTGACTTGATACACACATATACACGGCTACATTATTGTCTAAATAAAGAGTTTATGGCCACACTTCACTGGCTGCACAAAGTTTATTATTAGCTGGCACTTTACTGGTTGGCAGGAAGGCAAAAGAACAAAATGCAAACACAAAACAGTCACAGAGGGAATGGAAACTTGACAGTCAGTCAGGGCAATTTATCATTCTGTCAAACTTCACAGAGTGTTACAACAGAATGATCCACACTGAAAAAAAAAATCCTCTCTCCTTCAAATTTCTAAATGTTGAATGGAGTAAGGCCAGGAAATGAAACCTGCCATCTAGAGAGGTGTTTGTTACTTTACAGTCCTTTCACTTTTTTGGCATAATGACAAGAAACTAATTAAAAGTAGTTTCTTTTGGCTAATCCCGAATTGCTCAGGGTCACCACAGCAAATCTGACGTGGATCCACATGTTAATTTGGCACATGTTTTACGGTGGCTGCCCTTCCTGAAGAAACTCCAGACGTACATGGAAGATAGGGCATGTGAGGATTCAAACCTTTTGTTTGGGACACAAGCCTATTAAACTACAAATGTATATTAAAAAACTAATGTGTGAATATTTCTCCTTGGCAATGTCAGATTGAATTACCTTCCCTCCTGCTCATCTTCTTATGATACTCAGTTCATTGAAATCCATAAACCATTTTGGGAGGACTTGCCCTTCAACCACATTCAGACTGGGGTTGGCAATCCAGCTCAAGCAGAATTTGAGTGTGCTTGTTTTCAGAGCAGAGGTTTCATGATTGAAGACCATCCCTGCCCATTCTTCATACTGTATAATGTTGAGTTGTGCCAGTAAGGGCACATCCGGCGTAAAACTTGTGCAAACTCAACATGCAGATTCACATTGGATCTGCTGTGGCCACCCTAAGTAAAAAAAAGGGATAAGCTGAAATAACCTTTTAATTGACACGTGACAATAATCTCACACAAGATCAGTTCCTACGCCTGCAATAACTTTATTAAACAGATAAGGTATTGGCCAGATGTTGATGATATTTAGGAGCTTTTTGTTACTTTTGTCATTACACCTATATGAGATCTTTTGTCGATAAACCTATCTCCTGTCTCTCCCGCACTTTTCTGCTCTGGGTGTGAAATGTTTAGTTATTCCTCGGCCTCCTTTAGCAGTAACGGTACTTGTAATAAGTGCAGCTTATTCGTAGCTTTGGAGGCCAGGCTGGGCGAATTGGAGACTCGGCTCCACACCGTGGAAAATTCTACAGCTAGCCAGGCCCCTGTAGTCGGTGCGGACCAAGGTAGCTTAGCCGCCGCTAGTTCCCCCCTGGCAGATCCCGGGCAGTCGGGAAAGCAGGCTGACTGGGTGACTGTGAGGAGGAAGCGTAGCCCTAAACAGAAGCCCCGTGTACACCGTCAACCCGTTCACATTTCTAACCGTTTTTCCCCACTCGACGATACACTCGCCGAGGATCAAACTCTGGTTATTGGCGACTCTGTTTTGAGAAATGTGAAGTTAGCGACACCAGCAACCATTGTCAATTGTCTTCCGGGGGCCAGAGCAGGCGACATCGAAGGACATTTGAAATTGCTGGCTAAGGCTAAGCGTAAATTTGGTAAGATTGTAATTCACGTCGGCAGTAATGACACTCGGTTACGCCAATCGGAGGTCACTAAAATTAACATTAAATCGGTGTGTAACTTTGCAAAAACAATGTCGGACTCTGTTGTTTTCTCTGGGCCCCTCCCCAATCGGACCGGGAGTGACATGTTTAGCCGCATGTTCTCCCTGAATTGCTGGCTGTCTGAGTGGTGTCCAAAAAATGAGGTGGGCTTCATTGATAATTGGCAAAGCTTCTGGGGAAAACCTGGTCTTGTTAGGAGAGACGGCATCCATCCCACTTTAGATGGAGCAGTTCTCATTTCTAGAAATCTGGCCAATTTTCTTGGATCCTCCAAACTGTGACTGTCCAGCGTTGGGACCAGGAGGCAGAGCTGTGGTCTTATACACCTCTCTGCGGCTTCTCTCCCCCTGCCGTCCCCTCATTGCCCCATCCCCGTGGAGACGGTGCCTGCTCCCAGACCACCAATAACCAGCAAAAATCTATTTAAGCATAAAAATTCAAAAAGAAAAAATAATATAGCACCTTCAATTGCACCACAGACTAAAACAGTTAAATGTGGTCTATTAAACATTAGGTCTCTCACTTCTAAGTCCCTGTTGGTAAATGATATAATAATTGATCAACGTATTGATTTATTCTGCCTAACAGAAACCTGGTTACAGCAGGATGAATATGTTAGTTTAAATGAGTCAACACCCCCGAGTCACACTAACTGTCAGAATGCTCGTAGCACGGGCCGTGGCGGAGGATTAGCAGCAATCTTCCATTCCAGCTTATTAATTAATCAAAAACCTAGACAGAGCTTTAATTCATTTGAAAGCTTGTCTCTTAGTCTTGTCCATCCAAATTGGAAGTCCCAAAAACCAGTTTTATTTGTTGTTATCTATCGTCCACCTGGTCGTTACTGTGAGTTTCTCTGTGAATTTTCAGACCTTTTGTCTGACTTAGTGCTTAGCTCAGATAAGATAATTATAGTGGGCGATTTTAATATCCACACAGATGCTGAGAATGACAGCCTCAACACTGCATTTAATCTATTATTAGACTCTATCGGCTTTGCTCAAAAAGTAATGAGTCCACCCACCACTTTAATCATATCTTAGATCTTGTTCTGACTTATGGTATGGAAATAGAAGATTTAACAGTATTCCCTGAAAACTCCCTTCTGTCTGATCATTTTTAATAACATTTACATTTACCCTGATGGACTACCCTGCAGTGGGGAATAAGTTTCATTACACTAGAAGTCTTTCAGAAAGCGCTGTAACTAGGTTTAAGGATATGATTCCTTCGTTATGTTCTCTAATGTCATATACCAACACAGAGCAGAGTAGCTACCTAAACTCTGTTAGAGTATCTCGTCAATAGTTTTACATCCTCTTTGAAGACAACTTTGGATGCTGTAGCTCCTCTGAAAAAGAGAGCTTTAAATCAGAAGTGTCTGACTCTGTGGTATAACTCACAAACTCGTAGCTTAAAGCAGATAACCCGTAAGTTGGAGAGGAAATGGCGTCTCACTAACTTAGAAGATCTTCACTTAGCCTGGAAAAAGAGTTTGTTGCTCTATAAAAAAGCCCTCCGTAAAGCTAGGACAGCTTTCTACTCATCACTAATTGAAGAAAATAAGAATAACCTCAGGTTTCTTTTCAGCACTGTAGCTAGGCTGACAAAGAGTCAGAGCTCTATTGAGCTGAGTATTCCATTAACTTTAACTAGTAATGACTTCATGACTTTCTTTGCTAACAAAATTTTGACTATTAGAGAAAAAATTACTCATAACCATCCCAAAGATGTATCGTTATCTTTGGCTGCTTTCAGTGATGCCGGTATTTGGTTAGACTCTTTCTCTCCGGTTGTTCTGTCTGAGTTATTTTCATTGGTTGCTTCGTCCAAACCATCGGCATGTTTATTGGACCCCCATTCCTGCCAGGCTGCTCAAGGAAGTCCTACCATTATTTAATGCTTCAATCTTAAATATGATCAATCTATCTTTGTTAGTTGGTTATGTACCACAGGCCTTTAAGGTGGCAGTAATTAAACCATTACTTAAAAAGCCATCACTTGACCCAGCTATCTTAGCTAATTATAGGCCAATTTCCAACCTTCCTTTTCTCTCAAAGATTCTTGAGAGGGTAGTTGTAAAACAGTTAACTGATCACCTGCAGAGGAATGGTCTATTTGAAGAGTTTCAGTCAGGTTTTAGAATTCATCATAGTACAGAAACAGCATTAGTGAAGGTTACAAATGATCTTCTTATGGCTTTGGACAGTGGACTTATCTCTGTGCTTGTTCTGTTGGACCTCAGTGCTGCTTTTGATACTGTTGACCATAAAATTAGAGATTAGAGCATGTCATAGGTATTAAAGGCACTGCGCTGCGGTGGTTTGAATCATATTTGTCTAATAGATTACAGTTTGTTCATGTAAATGGGGAATCTTCTTCACAGACTAAAGTTAATTATGGAGTTCCACAAGGTTCTGTGCTAGGACCAATTTTATTCACTTTATACATGCTTCCCTTAGGCAGTATTATTAGATGGTATTGCTTAAATTTTCATTGTTACGCAGATGATACCCAGCTTTATCTATCCATGAAGCCAGAGGACACACACCAATTAGCTAAACTGCAGGATTGTCTTACAGACATAAAGACATGGATGACCTCTAATTTCCTGCTTTTAAACTCAGATAAAACTGAAGTTATTGTACTTGGCCCCACAAATCTTAGAAGCATGGTGTCTAACCAGATCGTTACTCTGGATGGCATTTCCCTGATCTCTAGTAATACTGTGAGAAATCTTGGAGTCATTTTTGATCAGGATATGTCACTCAAAGCGGATATTAAACAAATATGTAGGACTGCCTTTTTGCATTTACGCAATATCTCTAAAATCAGAAAGGTCTTGTCTCAGAGTGATGCTGAAAAACTAATTCATGCATTTATTTCCTCTAGGCTGGACTATTGTAATTCATTATTATCAGGTTGTCCTAAAAGTTCCCTAAAAAGCCTTCAGTTGGTTCAGAATGCTGCAGCTAGAGTACTGACAGGGACTAGCAGGAGAGAGCATATCTCACCCGTGTTGGCCTCTCTTCATTGGCTTCCTGTTAATTCTAGAATAGAATTTAAAATTCTTCTTCTTACTTATAAGGTTTTGAATAATCAGGTCCCATCTTATCTTAGGGACCTCGTAGTACCATATTACCCCATTAGAGCGCTTCGCTCTCAGACTGCGGGCTTACTTGTAGTTCCTAGGGTTTGTAAGAGTAGAATGGGAGGCAGAGCCTTCAGCTTTCAGGCTCCTCTCCTGTGGAACCAGCTCCCAATTCAGATCAGGGAGACAGATACCCTCTCTACTTTTAAGATTAGGCTTAAAACTTTCCTTTTCGCTAAGGCTTATAGTTAGGGCTGGATCGGGTGACCCTGGACCATCCCTTGGTTATGCTGCTTTAGACGTAGATTGTGGGGGGGTTCCCATGATGCACTGTTTCTTTCTCTTTTTGCTCCGTATGCATCACTCTGCATTTAATCATTAGTGATCGATCTCTGCCCCCCTTCACGGCATGTCTTTTTCCTGGTTTTTTCCCTCAGCCCCAACCAGTCTCAGCAGAAGACTGCCCCTCCCTGAGCCTGGTTCTGCTGGAGGTTTCTTCCTGTTAAAAGGGAGTTTTTCCTTCCCACTGTTGCCAGGTGCTTGCTCATAGGGGGTCGTTTTGACCGTTGGGGTTTTTCATAATTATTGTATGGCCTTGCCTTACAATATGGAGCGCCTTGGGGCAACTGTTTGTTGTGATTTGGCGCTATATAAGAAAAAAAAAAGTTGAGTTGAGTACTGAGTGTCAGATGGCTAACAGATTTTTTTGCATAGTATTGTATTTCCTATGGATTTGGCCTGGTTCTTCAGACCAATTGGAATTCCATATGATAGATAGTTAGCTCATTACAACACTTGAGCTGTAGCCCCCTTTGAACAAATCGGCCTTACTACAATAACCGATTGATAGATCCCATGACAAAAGGCTTCTTTTCTGATATGCTAGGAGACAGTCTATGATTACGTTTAGTCTTGAGCTCTTTCATTTGACCTGCATATCATTTCCTCCCTGGCACACTTCAAAGTGTGGACACTTCAAAGTAGAATGACTGACTGCCACTTGAACTCAGAGGATGGCTCTTTTGATCATCTTCTGAAAAACTCCCCTAACGCAATCAGGGCAAGCACACAAGAGAGGAGGATTTGACAGCCATAAGATAAATGCAGTCATCCTCACAGCTATCAGATAAGAACAGCATGCTCTAATCCATTAATATGAAAATGAGGGAGGACTAGAAGTGGCAGCATACGGGGCTTTGCAGCAACACTGAAACGCTTAGGAATGATTCACCAAAGCCTAAACAGACCATTCAAAACACTTAATGGTGAATGTGTGCTAGCATTATGAGCCACTTCTATAAATAATGCTGCTACCCTACTACTCTTACTAATAATAACACACTCAAGGAATGCGCTTTCTTTTCATGCAATTTAAATGACGAAGATATGCAACATATTTCAGTTTTTATTTTAACAACCTATAACTTTCACAAGCGAAGGTCAGGGCATCGTCACGTGTTGCTACTTCCACTATGCAATAGAAATCCTTTTGGTCCTGACTGACAGCCTGATAGACCTGCGGTCAACACTCACTAATCATCCATCTGCTGCAGCCAGGTGATACAGTCCTAGTCAGAATTATAAGGATTTTAATACAAGAAAAATGATCAAATATAGGCTGGAGTCCCCGAGGTGCCTGCTTGAGAAAATACACTGCTTCTCTCTACTCATCCCCCTCCAACCACTCGACCTCCTTCACCAGACCCAGACTGTCTGCCTTCCCCCCACTGCACCTGCATGTGCACATTCCATAATCGGCCCCGTAATGGAAGGAGAAAATGAGCATAAAGATATGGTACGAACCAGAGTAATGAAAGCAAACATCAACAACATCACTTTGGCCATATGGCATGTTTCTGTTGGTGTAATCCAGCATGTAGGTGGATCAGTGTTGTGGGCCACAGTGATTGGAGAAGGCCAAGAGGACACCAACGTTTCACCTGGTTGAGTCAGATAGATGGCTGTTTTCGAGGGGTGGGGTTGTACTGGTTGTCTGCCTAGGCGGTTGCCATCCAGGATGGCTCCATGGTGTGGTGGATGAGGCGATGCATTGCACGAGGGCATGCTTCCAGACTTGACTTGATTGCTTTTGTATTCTTTTAACTTTTGTTTGCAGTTCACTTTTGTTGTAGTTTTAATGCACATCATTGTGTGTAACTTAAAATTCAGTTTTAGTTGAATTTATTTATACAATGCCAAATTACAACAAAGTCATGCCAAGGCCCTTCAAACTCATCCACAGCTCCTCCAAGAAGGAAGTCAACCTCCAAAGAGTCTTCAAAAAGTTCTTCTGGGTCATTCCAGGCCACCTTCTTCAACCATCAGGATGATGCTTACATGTGTGGTGAAACAACCTACATAAGGCATAACTGAATAATGCACCATATGAACATGATAAAAACTCAGCTCAGATTTTTGTTGGTCTATAGTATAATAACATTCTGCTGTCTCATGACACCAATGCACCTGACCACACCTCAAAGACTGTAGGTGTTCAGGGTGAAAATAATTGTGCCGAGTGAAAACTTCCACTGACACTTAAGCTGCTTTACTCTGGGAAGAAGACAGGGCCAACAGTCATTCTAAAAGTACAGAAGGATTCCCCTGAGAATTAGGACAAAGACATCCAGTTAGCTTACTTATTTACATCCAGGTCTCACATCTGTACAATATGACTGGACTCCAAGGACTTGGAGCATCATCCCAAACACCTCATCACTCCATGAGCTCCTCCCACATGTCTCTTGAACTCACAGCCTGAGCTCCTGCAGATGTGAATGTCACATCTGAGGTAAGCAAATCACTTAACGGGTACAACACTCCAGAGTCCCCTGCAGACTCAGTGCAGGAAGTAATTGAAATTCTGGATGTGGCTTTAATCCAGGACAGTCACACAACTAGACAATCTCGCTGCTTACTCTGTTTCTCCAGAGTTTTGAGTTGGGCCTTTGCTGATTTCGCAAGTTTTACAAGATACGAAAAAGATATTATTCTTGTTAACTACAGGGGAGAACAAAAAACAAGACAAAAAAAAAAAAAAACATTCAAAGGAAACATTTTCCACATCTTTGAAATATTGATTGTAACTTAAAAAAAAAAGAAAATTATTTCCCGGACTGACATATTTAGGAAAGCAGTCCTTCATAGCTTGAGAAGAAATGTGATACTTGTCCTCTAATGCATTCTGATTTCATTACTTATACTGACTCATCATCCATGGCCCACTCTAAAAGTACACTAAAGACTCACTCTCTCCATATTGTATATCCACATCGATTTATTATTACATCTACCTGCTCCCTCCTCCCTCACCTCTTCCTATCATGGCCCATCCATCTGTCATTTCATCCATTTGTCCACCAATTCATCATTTCATTTTTCCCTCATTTCATATATTCATCTGCCATACAAATTAGTTCAATCCTCCTCCTCCTTTCTTCGCTTTCTCTGTGAGTTATGGGGCCCACCCTTGTTCCATCCATCTGCCCATACCTGTTTCATCCATTAGCATAGGTAAGTGAAGAGAAGAAATTAACTCACCTAATGGGGTTATGTGTCTCCAGGAAATGGTTGGCTCAGGTTTCCCACTGGCAGTACAGATGAGTGACACATTACTGCCCTCATTTACCGTGATATCTGAAGAAATGTCATATATCTTGGGAGGAACTGTAAAAAAGAAGGTAAGGTAAGGTTAGTGTTTGAACTGTGCAACCTTTGTTCCACCCTGTAATATCACTGAATTTCAAGAGCGAATCAGACTAATTTCTTCTGCAAACAAGAGATGATCTTACACAATGAGAAGTGAACTGCGCACAAGATCTAAATTAAGGTTTACATCACAAGTAGAACCACAACACAGCCAGGCACTCATTTTCTACAGCCTTATTTCACATGTGAGGAGTTAAAGCAGGTAATATCCTCCGGTACTGAAAAATAAAGCCAAAGCATAAGTACCAAAAACTGTAGGATCCATGAATGACCACTTGATGCTGGCTTACTCTCCATAGATGTCCATGTTAAAATGCCCAATTTTAGACCAGAACACACACACACACACACACACACACACACACACACACACACACACACACACACACACACACACACACACACACACACACACACACACACACACCACTCGTTTGTATAAGCCATATTAAGACTGAAAGTTCTAAATAATTCTGGACATGGTGATAGTGTGCCAGCTCCAGTTGATGCCAGGTACCAAAGGCCACTAGCAGTGGCTGATAGCTGCATTGGACTTGACCATGTTTGTCATTTCTGAGCATTGTGTGATACATTTTTGAGAGAATATGGCTTACTGTGTGACAACAGACCTTCTTAGCAGAATATGCTCTGGTATTTCCATTGAGTAAAATTTTAATATTTGATTTCATATTAATGTTAGAACAATTAACACTAATTAACGGGCATTGACGGCTTGGTGATTATAGGACCACTGATGGTGTATTCTGGTCATATGTTTTAACTTGAGTACCACGCTCGTAGAGCACAAACATCCGGCAACACTAGTTTCAAATTCCACAAATTTTTACCTTGGGAAAAATGTTCAAGGTCAAAGTACTGTTAGAAGTGGCTTTTCAAAATACAGATCAAAAGGACTTTTCAATGTTAAAATCAAATATCCACTAAATCCGTAATACAGATCAGAAGTAGATAATAAAGGATTATTAAAAGAGTGCGAGGTCTGTATGGGAAATTATCAGACTGAGGTATAAATGCAAAAGTACCATACGAAAAACACCAAGGTCTGATACTCCTGTATAGACCAAGCAAGCAAGGTTAATAATTAATTTATTATATGGCTATTATATATATAAACATGCAAACCTATGATATCACGTGAATATGAAAGCTGCTGATGGTTTTGGGCTCATAGTCAAACCTATTTGCCTTCTTCACCTCCATGAAGATCTTGCCAACAGATGGTCCAGTCATAGGCCATGAGAAGCGCTAGGGGGTGTTAGAGCGCCCCTTGGATTTGTCATAGCACCCCATACCACCCCCAAGAAAATAATTCCTCATTTATTATTTTAATTTAATTTCATCCCATGCTTTTGAGGCCTTGTCTACACTGAAACTGAACTTCTCCTATACAATCTTTTTCTTTGTAAATTTCAAAAAGTGTTCCATTCAAGAAATACCTCCATTCTCACAGGTCCTGTGAAACCACATGAAAATGTTGTAGTACACATGCCAGGCCTGTATGTAGTGTTGTAATGCTTCTACAAAAAATGGAGAAGAAGACGTGGAGCTAAAACTTTAGAAACCGGCTCACGGATGAAATAAAGTCTTTTAATCTGACCTGCTGCCAGGATTAATCATCATAGATGAAAACTGTTCTCATTACACCCTTGTTTTTGAATATGACGTCTGGAAATGTGTTAATTCCTTATTACGGAAGTTACTTATTAAGGGTTTTTTTTTTAAGTGTTTTTTTAAAGAAGTCCATCAGTGTCTCTCTGCTCTGGGTTAGGGTTAGAGTTTTTCATCTGTAAGATGCCAGCACTTTGTCCCACCACCAACAAGAAGAAAAAAAAAAGCTAAATTAGACTGTTAAATTACACTGTTAACATGTTTTCCACAGTAAGACACTTCTGGCGTTTTCAGATTTCCGTGAATAGTGTTGTATGGCTGGGGGGCCTGGCTGCCTTTTTGTTTCTGTCTTTTGTTTTTCCTTCCAGGTGGCTTGCATTTGGGACTGAGTGGCTGTGTTGCTGAGGTTATCAGGACCTCACCCTGATCACCTGCGGCTCGTCAGGACTCACAGCTGAGGTGCATCTATATGGATTGGAACATGGTGGCATTTAAGACTGGAGTATACAGTGTGTATTTGCCAGAGACTCGACCTTGTGACCAGACGGGTGAGATCGTCGTCTCGGGAGCCATCTCATCATCAGTGGATGCAGAGAACGTCCAGGGTTTGATGCACGGTCTGTGAAAGAGGAGGGGGTGAGGTCTCACGCTCGTCAGCACACTTCCTGAGGTACGTTAGATTTTGTGACAAACATTTATACAGTCAGTAAATGTGGTGTCCCTCACACCTTTTTATATTGAGCTGTATGTTAGTCATGTATCGGCTTCCACTGCAGTGGAGTTCTGTGAACTGGATGTTCCATGCCTGCAGGCTGGGAAGCTGATTAGTAATCAAGCCAGGAAGTGTTTGCTGTTTGTACACCTTTAAGTGTTCTCTCTGTGTGTAGAGTGTGGACTCACATAATGGTTCCTTCTTTCACAGACTCGGTTTGTTGCGGCCACCTGGGGGGTGTCGGCGGGGTCCTTGGGTCTGAACAGCTTCTGGCTCCGGACCGTTAGCGCTGCTGGGAGCGCACCACGCCAGACCGCACTTTCTTTTGTTATTTTTTGTATCACTGTTATGTATTAAATTCAGTTAGCCTTTGTACCGTGCTCTGCTTATTTCATATTGGGTCCTTCAAACGCTGGTCGGTTCTCCGAGCTGCATCCGACACATAACAAATAGATCAATATTTCGCATTTGTAGTCCCCTTTTCACCTTCCAAAGTCTCCTCTTCCTCAGTGGGGGTGCAGATACAACCTGTCATCTATTATTTTTTTGTCGTTTAAACATGATTTATGTCACAGTCAATCACATCAGTTGATGCTCAATATCACAGTGACAGGCCGCTCAGCCATTCACAATGCATCTTGCTTAAACCTATCTCATGCACTGAGATAATGGTGAAACGTCCAGCATGAGCATGATATCACAGATCCATTGTCACTGTGTCAGAGGATTTATCTGTATTACCCTGTTATCATGGCTGTTAGACCCCCTTCAGATGACCACAGTGCATGTTAGCGCATTATGGAGACATGCTGACGTGCAGTGCCTGTGATCATGGTGAAACGTCCAGCATGAGCATGACATCACAGATCCATTGTCAGTCCACCTCATGTGTCAGATGATTTATCTGTATTATCACGTTATCATGGCTGGTAGACCCTGTCCAGACAGCCGCAGTGCATATCAGTGCTTCACGGAAATGCGCTGGCTCGCTGTGACACACAGTGCATTAGGTGTGATTGTGCAATGTTCATGACTCATGCACATAATGACTGCATGCCACAGACTTTGCACATTGCAATATTTCCTTTGCGCACTCTGAACAGGATGCAGGATGGGGTCCGGCTCGTCAGTGGCACAACTGGGACATGCTGACACAATCAGACTGCTCCAAATGGTGGTGGCTGCCATTTCAGATGCCATTTGCTATGCCATTCGTGGAAGCAGTCACACAGCAGTACAATTTCCATATGAATATTCTCCAGTTCAAATGCAGCACGACAACAGTCTGCCTGTGCTCTACATTTTTACTGGCTGTGCCAATTTGGCGAGTTTTCCAAAGTGCCACATGAATGCTGTCCGAGGATGCAGCTCAAATTCAGTATGACTGTACGTCGAATTGCACAAATGATGTTCGAATGTCAATTCATACGGCAGTGAGAATGCAGTATGACTGCAACTCAAGCGCCATTCGTATGTTTTCCAGCATGAGTGACACACGGATGTGCCGACTGCTGTAGAAATGCTGTACGAGGTGTTTCAGTGAAGTTTGAATGCAGCACGAATTGCACGAATGTTATTCGAATGTTCGTACAACATTGTGCAGTCCGTACTTTAGTGTGACGGTGTATCAGATTTGAACCAAAGTAAACCTGTTAACTTTAGCTAACTTGGTAACTACCTATGAGACAGAGGCATTATTGTGCTTCATTCTTCACATCCAAGTTATGCAGTCTTGCCTACGATCCAACTTTTTACCCATTTACCGTAGGCCTGCACAATATGAGGAAAACCATAGCTGTGTGATGAGCTGACATAGGTTCCGGCTTTTCCATTTCCCCTGACATGCCACAGTTTGACAAAAAACACAATTGTTGAACTTTTACTAGCCTCCCACTTGATTCACTGTAAAACAATGATTGCCAGTACTACGGGGTCAAATTGTACCTCCTGTCATGGTGTGTACAAATAGCCAGTCTTTTGTGATGTGTTTATTGCACATGCTCATATCACAGTGACGATGAAAATGCAAGTAATTGTGCAGCACTAATTTATGAGTTGGCTGGTAGTTAGGTGGAGTCAGGTGCCGCCAACATGGTGACATCTAGAACCACACCATTTGAACTTCAAAAAAACCTGTGGATGATGTCACAGAGGGTTTGTGCAGTATATATGCATTCTATAGATAAAAAACAATAATGTGCACCAAGGTTGTGACACTTAGAAGTTACACAAGCCCCCTGAAACATTGGCAAATGTACAACATGCTCTTCCAAATGAGATTTAGCAACACCATATAATCATATACGAACTACAAGTACAGGTAACACAAGTGACGCAGCTTCACTTTTCATCATACGCAGTGAACTACCAACAATGTGAACAATTTCACCAAATTTTGAACAGAACCACACTTGTCATGTAGCTAAAATGCTTTCCAAATACATGTAGAACTGGCCAAGACAACTAGGCTACATACTGGGGCTCCAACAAATGATTATTTTCATAACCATTTCATCTGATAATTCTTTTTTCAACTAAGTGATTGTGAACTTCATTCTATACTTTTAACAAGATGGCAACCCAAACTACTCGTTACTGGCAGGCTCAGCAAATGACAAAGTCTGCTCTAGTCTTTATTCATCTCTATTGTAATTGCTAGCAATATCTGTTGGGTAATATGTTTGTTTTTCATTCACTAGTCTTACCAACCACAAAGCGTACAATTGGCTGAGTTGTTACTTCACACAGAGAAACAACTTTCCAGGAGAACAACACCAGATGTTTTTCTTTGTTTGTTTGCTTGTTCCCCCCTGTTGTGTGACAGACTTTGAGAGATGGGTGGTGATTCACAGGCCTGACACTGGCTACACACTATGTGGTTAAACTACAAAGGTTCCTTAAAAAGGGTACTTTTCAAAAAGATGAGCTCACAGTCCCTACTGGACATCACTTAACAATCATAACTGGTAAGGTTCTGAGCACTTAAATCCAGCATGGGCTTTGGTCTGTAAAAGCTCCAGTATTTTAAACAGTTCACAGACACATGCAGCCACTCAAAATCATTTAAAAAAAAAAAAAAAAAAAAAAAAAAAAGCACAGCTATTTTACTCGCCAAAATTTGCTCCTATGATGGAGTTTTACTGCAGTAGGCCATTAACAGTAACTTCAATTACAGGAAGGCCCATGAGTGTTTGGACAGTGAAACAATCTTTATAGTTTTGCTTCTAAACACGACCACAATGGAGCTGAAATGAAACGATTCCCATGTGTTTGTACATAGTGTAGACTTTCAGGGTTGAACAAAATACTGCATTAACTGTTTATGAATGACAACCATAATTAGACACAGTCCCTCTATATTAGAGCCTGTAAATAATTGGATAAACTAACTATAAGGGTTATTGTTTTCATACACCTCATTATTTTTACAGTCAGTTTTCATTAGACAAGAAAGAGGATGGATACGTGAACATTTCCAGGTCAGTGATTATTCCTGTAATTCTCAAAAAGTGATTGTGCAAGGAGTGGATGAGTGAGGGAAGTTACCAACGTAACTTTGTGACAGTTATAGGCTTCGGCTGCTGTGACAGGAAAAACTGCACAGTTCAACTTTTGTCTGTTGTATTATCAGCTATACAGCTTCATGGAGGCGTGGCACACACCGATTTTATGAAAAATGATATGAAATTACAGCTGCAGTTTGACAGAAGACATATGGGAGAGTTGAGCCTAGATGTATCTCTTTTCATGTATAAAAATCCTTATCTCTTCTACCAAGTTGGATCAAGCCTGTTGAAGAATATGGTGAAGTCCATGCCTCAAAGAATTCAAGTCATTATAAAAGCCAGAGGAGGGGCAACGAAATACTGATTATGATTATTATTTATTATTTTTTTGGTCTGGTCAACTTCTTAATTTTAACTCAACACTGACTAAGTTTCTTTGATACTGAGATAAGGACGATCACTTGCATTGACATTTATGTCAGCTGTGACACTTTGGCCATGCACCAAAGTGAGTAATACTGTATTTATTTATTTTTTTCTATTCAGGAGGGCTTTTTTGAGGTGCAACTTACTGTCTGGAAATACAGTAGTTTTGAGAAGTGGGAATGGAAAGGTAGTTTGCCTGGTTGCCACCAAGGTACCAAGGAGGTTCCATGGAAGTGTGGCACCTCAGAGTTGATTTGTTTGAGGTATGTTTCACAAAGACAGAATCTTCAGCTCTGGAGCAAAAACGGTTTTGTGTCTTGTCCATGAGTTCTTTATTTACAATGAAGTAACAAACCTGGATGATGATCCTTCAAATGTGATTCCATAATTTTTTGCCAGAGTTGACATGTCAGACATTTTCATCTCTTGTCACTGCGGAGAAGCAGGGAGCTTAACAGGCAAAGAGTTGGGCTACCAACATGTAGACCTGGTTTTGATTCCTCATTTGGGAGCGTCAGCAGCGATTCACCAATTATCTCCTCGTTTCTGCTTAAAACTGACTTTAGAATGATTTAAGAGGTTTTACTTTGACATCTGATGGTTAATAGTCACATTATTCGCTTTGATGGCTTTGGGTGGAGCGAATCAGACTCAGAGAGATAAACCCAGATGTGCTGCTGTCACGCTCTGATCGGGTCCCCGTCTTTTATTATGAAATAATGCTGAATTTAAGTGGAAATGATTGTTGTAAAAAAGCTTCAGATATCTGTCGCTGAGATAGATGATGACTGGAGTGCAGTTTTAAGCAGAAACAAGGTGATAATTGTTGAATTGCTGCTGATGCTCCAAAATGATGCATATGCCATGAAGGTGGGGGGACAGATTTTTAGTAGGGGGGTGTTCAGTCGGCGACACCGGCACCAACAGGCCTCAGGGCCTGTAATGACTTATTTCTTCTTGTTCCCTTGACGGCATGAAAAAGACAAGTTGGCCAGAAAATGTCTTGATTGGTTTCTATTTAGAACTCTACCTGGAGTCACATCATTGCTGTTGTCATTTAAATTCTGCCCACTGGCATCTATTTCCTCACTTTATTCATTAACAGTAAAGATCCTGCTCAGAACACATGACTGATGTATTCCCATTGCAAAATAACTGAAAAGCAGTAGAAGATAGCACCACAACACAAATGCATTTATGGGAAATAACTCTACATTAAAACCAATTTGATTCCCCCCAGATGGAGGATATTGCACCTTTACAAAATGCCACTGTCATGTGTCACTCGACCCTCATTGGCTGAAAGACAACATTTTATTGACTAACAACTGGCACAATTACAGCCAGTATTGGCCAAACCTATCAAAGACGTAACCTCCCAATGATAATAGCGAATGAGAAAACAATGAGAGAACATGTTCACCCTTCTGTTTTGAGGGGCAAGAACCATTTCTGATTAATAGATGTGGATCTAAATAAGATGAAATGGCAGACTTTAGCTATGAGGGGTGTGATGGTAATGTTGAATTGAGGTTATTGCTTGTCAGACTCCTGTGTTTACTTGCTGTAGGAACCAAATGTTGACATATCTCCTCAGCGTATGATGGCACAAAATTGAAAATGCTGGGGTTGTCTACTGATTTTATCTCACCTTGGCAGGGGCTGTGAGGTTTACCCCCACTTCAGATGAAGAGGCCTCAGTTTTTAAAGTCAGAACAACTGTACTTCAGTTTCTTCACAGCGTAAATCACCACAAGCTCCAACAAAGAACAACAAACAAGATAGAAACAAATTGCAGGAACTAGAACAACAGATCAATATATAACTGTCAAACTGTAAAAGAGATTTGACTTTTCTCATTTGATGGGCTGTATGTGATTGATTGCATACTACACAATTGTACAGTACAGTACAGTAAACTGTGCTTAAAAGTAACTGCAGCAAGCAATTACCACAACATTCAAATCTCTGCAATGCCCAGAATTCAATTCTTGCAAGCTAGCAACTTGAGTAAGAGAAAAAGACACTTGTGCATCAATTAAGACATAAATAAACCATAAAATTAAAAATCAGGTCTTTAAACCTGCAATTATAAATGCATTTATTAAACTGATCATTAATTTAAAGCTGAAACAAAACAAGGAATTATGATACACTATAATTAATTATATGTATTTTTTAAATAACATTTATGTTAAATAACTGACTTAAAACCTATTACCCACATTTTATTAGTTTTGATTATTGGCAATAAAAATAAATAAAACAAAGTACAGGCTGAATTCCAATGTTTTGAAAGAACACATGCCATCAACTCTTGTCTTTGTCTCAATCATAAGCTTTGTCTCAATCCGCAAAGACATAATGCCACGCCTTCTGTCCTTTTCAATATTTCTCCATCAGCACTCTCAGAGCAAATACGCCTCTCTCTGTGCTCTTTCTCAGCATGAAACCATATTGCTGCTTGCACATCTTCACCTGTTTTATCAGCCAAACTTCCAGTGTAATGTTGCAGTAGTTCTATAATGAAGCTTCTCATTTTAAACATTCATTCATAATTGGCTAATCAATAACAGTTTTAAAGTCAAATAGGAAGCAGCTTGTCACCCCTTGAGCCATAAAGCCCCCACCAATAGGAAACATGCACAGACATTTAAAAATGTCAGTTCTAACTCACTTACGCCCACTTTGATGCTGCCTCCACCACGGCACTGCCACCAGTTGGTCCCTGTCTGCCACCTGGGGGGTAGGCTCCTCGCACCTGCTTTCATCCAATGGCAGGATCCAAGATCTATATAACACTAGATCTATTATAAAGGGGACCTCCATCAATGACTGTTCTATTATAATGGATTTAATTATTAACCTTACTTTTGCTTACAAGTAGAACCTCTCTTGCCCAAAACCTCATGCTCTGGTTGATCACCTTCATGTCTGTGTAGTTACTGCAGCTCTGCACATCAACCTTATTTTTTTTTTTAAACTGGCACCAGTCCATTTCTTGTCCACACCTCAGGCATCCTCTTACTTTGTAAGATTTTGTGAAACAATCTGGAGTTAAAACTTCCACTGTCATTGCTAAGCATCTACATGTGTCCAGGGATATGTCATCCATACCCACTGCCTTTCCACATTTCAGCCTCTATTTGGCTGTCCTTATGTCATCCTTACTAATCCCTTGCACTTAATTATTTAATCCATACATAACACACAGCCTTGTCTCCATCTCATTTTCTTCATTCATCAACTCCTCAAAATACTCCATTCACCTCCTCAACACATGCTTGTTACTTGTCAGCACATTTCCATCAGCATGCTTTATCACCCAAACCTGCTGCATAACCTTTCCAACTCGTTCCTTCTGTCAAACCAATTGGTACAAGTCCTTCCGTAGTGTTCAACTTCACGTACAGATCGCTATACACCAGTGGTTTTCAAACTGTGAGGCACCCCCCCAGGTGGGGCATGCCAGAATACTTTGGGGGAGGTGCAAGGGATGGATATTGAGAACTGGTTCTTCTTGAGAATTGTTTAGAAATGATTCGATCCAACAACATCAATAGCCTTTTTGCTTAATGAGTCCCTTATTGGTCTTTCAGAGCGGCCGTTGAATTTGAGGGTGTTTTATCGGGAAAATGATCATTTCTTTACATTGATTGCAGACCCTGAAGCTTCTGCAGCAGCTGTTCTTGAAGCTTGAAGCAACGAAGCAGTGCCCCGACCCACTGCTTCATTGGTTCATTGCTTCGCTGCTTTTCAGAAGTGGCAAGTCTGCTTCTTAACCCTTCTCAAAGCCATTTAAAAATGTCAATTGTGAGTCACTTTGTGCAGATTGAAGTCACTAACTGGTACTCTTGTCTTGTTTCAGGCAAGAAACGAGAATCGTCCTACACTCCATTCTCACAGCTCCAAACGCTGCGCCGCTCTCTGCCATATCAAGTTAGAGTCCAGTCAGAATTAATAACTTCAAAGGGAATTACCATCTTAAATCAAATGACACTGCTTTCCAAACATTGTAATGAACAACAAACTACAACAGACTAAAATGTTTTTTCTGCCAAAATGAGACGTCCTGCATTATTTATGAATTACATTGATGTTGACTTGCAGCACAGCCGGCTGCAAGAGCTCAGCTCAGAGGTGTGGAGTGACATTCATGCCATTAATGTCTGAAAGGAAATGCTTTTGAGAAAACTACAGATTTTGTTTATTTTGATTTATGTCCAGAGATCAAGGATCCAGTGACCATTTTCATATTTATTTACTTTAAGACTCATTAAAATGTTATTGACATAGAAAATCTGTAAAGCCTACTTTTACTACACAGAAAATTCAGCAGGAGGTTTTGATAAGGGAATCGATAAGGAATCAGATAGATAAGCGGAATCGATAATAGCATCAACAGCGATAAAATCCTGTCAATATCCGTCCCTGTTTGAATGAATATTATTCATGTTAAAATATGTTAGTTATGCCAAATACTTTTAAAAACAGAGATGTTTAAATGTTTTTTTTTAAAAAAACAATGTTTAAAATATGACAAAAGGTAAAAATAGATTAATAGAATGTTCTTTAAAAACATGTTTAAAATGTTTACAAAGGCTGAAAAATGTGTAAATGCATAGACAGTTCCTTAAAAACACAAATACTTTTAAATTGTGTTTAAGATGTGTAAAAGAATGAAAAGAAACACGAAGATGTTGAAATTGGGTGTATGTGTGTCGGTGGTGGGGCGCTGCTAATCATTTTTTCTCTGAGGAGGGCTCTCCCACACTTTTTCAAACTCCTGCTATAGACCATTTAGTTTGTTATGTGGGCCGCTGAAGAGGAGGTACTGCTGGCCCACCACCACCAGAGGGTGCCCTGCTTGGAGTGCGGGCTCCAAGCACGAGAGGGCTCCAGACCCAGAAGAAGTGACAGCTGTCACTCATCCTCAGCACCAGCTGTCACTCATTCATCATCATCACCATCACCATAAAGGCCGGACTGCAACTCCACCTCCTCGCCGAGAAATCAACTACCGAAGAGGTCATTTTCTCTGCTGACTCGAAACGTTGAGTAATAATCTGAACTTCTTTTGCAGCCGTTTTCCTGTGGTGCTTGCCTTATCTGTGGGATTGGCGTTTGGTGTGATCAGCGACGGCTTCGCCTCACACCCCAAACCAGATAAGTGGTTAAACAGGAGCTGCACGAGTGTGTGATTGGAGGTGGAGGTGCTCCCTCCTAACTGAGTGCAGACTGTGGATTACTGAGTGTGCGAATTCACACTCATCCATCCTGTCTTTGTTTTCTGCCAGCAGTACCAGGGTCGACAGCCGAAGACAGAGGCCACCTGGGGACTCGGGACTTGGCGGCTCCGGTGTTCTTCAGGCCGTTGGTGGTGGAAGCCGTGTGGGACGCGGCTCATCTCTCGTCGGGGGTCTTCTATCTTCGAGCCTGCCCACACGTCACCTGGTGTTAATTGACTATACATATCTTGTGTGTTTAGTTGTGTGTTGTCACAACATTAAATTGTTTACTTATTGGCTTATTCATTGTCCGTTCCTTTGCGCCCCCTGTTGTGGGTCCGTGCTACGACACCTTCCCAACATAGTTAACCTCTTTATTTGCACTCTTCAGCTTACAGCACATCTCCTTTTGCTTCCAATTTTTTCTAACAATCCCAAATGCCAGTCTCTTAATACTTAATCCTGCTTCCACTACCAAATCTCGAAGCATCCTTCTTTCCTGATGTCACACCCTTTCTAGCTATCTCCTTCACAACTTCTACAGTGGTCGACCAGCATGCCATCCTCCATCCAGTGCCTGTCTCATTTCCTCCCTGAAATTCAAATTTTCTCTAATGTAGATCATAATGGGGGGGTTCTCTGGGATTAAAGTTTGTAGTTTTAAAAAGCAAGAACTTTTAACCACAAGTGAAGTGACAGATAATTGTGTTTTCAATTAATTGTTAATTGTGTCACTGGTTGAATTAGTGTGTGTATGTGTGTGTGTGTGTGTGTGTGTGAGAGAGAGAGAGAGAGAGAGAGAGAGAAACAGAACATCTTAAATGAATGTGAATATAGAGGTCATAGGCCTAGGTCAAGTATGTAGAGGTCAAGGCCATGGATGGTGCAATCGTTGCCATGTTTATTTTAATTATGTCTAGTTTATTTTTAGGTGATGTCATAATATATTAAAAACATGTGAAAGTCCAAGGACGTGAATCCTCACTGTATTCACCATATCTGGTGCATGCTCAGCTTGTGGTTACTCCATCTGTGCTGCATCTGAGAGATTTTATGAGATAAACATTTCATTTCCTACACAAGAATCTGGAACAGTGGCAGATTTTGTTTTAGTCACACACAAAATGCGTATGCTGGAGGAAAGCTTAGGTTACATGTAATTTTTCTACAGAAATATTCATCCCTGCTGTGAAAAATCATTTAAATGTTACTACGTGAACCCTCACTTGCAATATCCTTGGTTACCACATTACCTGAAAAGCTTGCAACCACATTACAATTAGTTTTATCTGTATTTTTCCTCTCAGTGCTGTATGTCAACCCTCTTGCGCCTCCTCCACCTCTCGAAGCATCTCAGATGTTGTGACAGTGCTGCTCATACAACACAACATCATTACGCTTCCACTGACACCGAGACATCTAGCTTGTTGTTTTCTTTATGTGCTAATTCATTAACGATGCTGATTGCCATGTTTGCCCATTCCAATCTAATTTCTTCTTCTCTGGCCCTGCGGGAGGTGCTCAGAGTGAGCTGCCACAGCTGATCTGGGCGACTGCATTTCCCCCCGGCAGACACCTCGGGTGAATAAATAAGCCTCTAATGACGCCACCTTGAATTATGAAAATGCTTACAGCTGCACTATTAAAATGCAGTGGTTTTCTTCTGGAGAAGCCACACAACATGGGCTTTACTACGAATTCTGACAGGCCTCTCTGGACTGACTTTTGCAACAAAATTGCGGGACCCCATTACTGGCGAAGGCAACTGCCATCCAGCTTTCCAATTAGAGCTCAGAGGGGAAGCCTGGCCACTTGTTATAATGAATGGCAGTGTGTGCACTGAGGAGGTAGAGGAGCCAGAGACAGAGCCAAATCCAAAATTCATTTTGTGAAATTCAAATCCTCCATTTGTCCCATTTGTCCCCCTTCATCAGAGAATCCCCAAAGAAGATGCACCCTGGGTACTTCAATTAGCATAATTTGACATATTTGTTAAAATTCAGATGTACTGTTTTGTCTTATTTGACACTGACCACATTAAAATCACACTGACGACACACGTGAATTCTGCTTTCCAGTATTGCTTCATTTCATGTGGAGATCCTTAAATTGCTCCTTCCATAAAAGCAACCAAATCCACAGATTCTCCAAACTACACTGTAAAATCTGTAAAATTAGTCCAACTCAAAAAGAATGAGCTGATCACCTCAAAGAAATGAAGTTATCTCAAACACTTCAAGTATCAACAATTATTTCATTTGTTATTCTTATCAATCAACTTGGTTGGTTAGTGCTGATATATAAAATGAATATCAATGATTACATGTATTATATGGCTACAACAGTATGTGCACTCTGACTGGCTGATTTCCAGTCTGGTATTTTCCCATATTAGACTGTTACCATGACGATCGGTCCGGATCGCGTATCAGATTTGTGACTTTGTTTACAATTTTCACAGCACAAAATAAAACAAAACAAAAACTGAACAAATAAATTATGAGCGACAAAGAGGACCATTCACTGAGTGAATTTCACTGCACTGACTGACCTTAGAAGTGGAATATAATATATAAGATATATCTTACTGAATTTTCATGCATTTGGGCTAGAGGTGAGCTCAGCCTTTCTTAGATACAAGTAGAGGGAGCTCCAAGGGAAAAAAAAATATTGGGAACAAACTGCTACACTGTACTCACTGCACGATAACAGCACCATCTAAATGTTAAATTTCTACCAGTAAGTACCATCTTTGCTTCTCAAAATCAGAAAAAACACACCAGATACAATAATTGTGTTAAATTGTGTTGAACAGGTGGAAATCGCTTTTTTACCTTCTGATTTCCAGCAGGAGGAGCTTTTCGTGACTTTTATTGTAATGTGTTCATGAGAATTTGAAATCAACACAGTCAGCCAAGTTTGAGCTTAATCTTGTGCCATATTTTGGTTTTTCACCCCTGTTGATACTAACTTTGAGACAAACATTTCTTTTGTGTTATTTTCTGGTTCACAGCCATGGAAACAGACCACAGTTCTTTAATCTGTCTGGCTCAAATGAAAGGCTCAGACCCAGGACGGGCCTGCGGGGTTGTGAATGTGGTAAAGTGCAGCACCAGTATCCTATCAGATGACTATGATATTGAAATTTGAGGTTCTCCTGCAATGGAACATTTTCAACTCACATTTCACTGGGTTGCCATTATTACCCCCCGCCTCCCCCATTCCAGTTTTCCAGAAAAAAAAAAAAAAACATTGTATAGTATCAAATGAATATGTGTATTTAGAAGTAATGTATACCTCAGTAATGACATAGCTTCCAAACTGCTATTCCTAAAGGCTTTCAATTTCTTGCTCTCACTGCAAGCTGCAGAAAGAACCACCTTCCCGTCTGTTAATCAGGTGTCAGACACAGAAACTAAACATAAACATCGACAGCTTACATTACTCAAAGGAACTACGTTCATTTGCAATGTCATAAAGTGGGCGCAAATAATTTGTCGTGCTTAACTTTGGGAAAGGATCGCCCCAGTAGAAACAGAGATCTGTCATTATTGGTAAGTTTCTATTATGGCTTGTTGGCAGTATTTGTGCCAACAACACAACATTAGGGACTGCAATAAGACTTTGTCCTTGTACACAGATATTTATATGTGGGGGCGCAGAGACCCGGGACCCGTCAGAGAGTCTGGCGTCTCGTGTTTTAATGTGTTGGTTGTTTTTACTTTGTTTATAAGTTGTTCTTATACTCCTCGTGGAGTTCTGTTAAACAGTGTGGCTAAAATGAACCTTCTGTGTCCCATGGTGTGGCTTTGGTTTCTGTTTTTCCTGCTCGCTCTGAATGACAGCTGGACTGTCAGCGGAGGAGGCAGACTTAAATGTACAACCCCTGGCAAAAATTATGGAATCACCAGGCTCGGTGGATGTTCATTCAATTGTTT
The DNA here is from genome assembly GCF_902500255.1 of Thalassophryne amazonica. Classification (NCBI taxonomy): domain Eukaryota; kingdom Metazoa; phylum Chordata; class Actinopteri; order Batrachoidiformes; family Batrachoididae; genus Thalassophryne; species Thalassophryne amazonica. Next base: position 45,258,652 of record NC_047112.1, on the reverse strand, counting down.
AATTTTGTAGAAAAAAAGCAGATCACAGACATGACACAAAACTAAAGTCATTTCAAATGGCAACTTTCTGGCTTTAAGAAACACTATAAGAAATCAGGAAAAAAAATTGTGGCAGTCAGTAATGGTTACTTTTTTAGACCAAGCAGAGGGAAAAAAATATGGAATCACTCAATTCTGAGGAAAAAATTATGGAATCATGAAAAACAAAAGAACGCTCCAACACATCACTAGTATTTTGTTGCACCACCTCTGGCTTTTATAACAGCTTGCAGTCTCTGACGCATGGACTTAATGAGTGACAAACAGTACTCTTCATCAATCTGGCTCCAACTTTCTCTGATTGCTGTTGACAGATCAGCTTTGCAGGTTGGAGCCTTGTCATGGACCATTTTCTTCAACTTCCACCAAAGATTTTCAATTGGATTAAGTATTTGTAGGCCATGACATTGACTTTTTGTCTTTTTGCAAGGAATGTTTTCACAGTTTTTGCTCTATGGCAAGATGCATTATCATCTTGAAAAATGATTTCATCATCCCCAAACATCCTTTCAATTGATGGGATAAGAAAAGTGTCCAAAATATCAACGTAAACTTGTGCATTTATTGATGATGTAATGACAGCCATCTCCCCAGTGCCTTTACCTGACATGCAGCCCCATATCATCAATGACTGTGGAAATTTACATTTCTGTTCAGGCAGTCATCTTTATAAATCTCATTGGAATGGCACCAAACAAACGTTCCAGCATCATCACCTTGCCCAATGCAGATTCGAGATTCATCACTGAATATGATTTTCATCCAGTCATCCACAGTCCATGATTGCTTTTCCTTAGCCCATTGTAACCTTGTTTTTTTCTGTTTAGGTGTGAATGATGGCTTTCATTTAGCTTTTCTGTATGTACATCCCATTTCCTTTAGGCGGTTTCTTACAGTTCGGTCACAGACGTTGACTCCAGTTTCCTCCCATTCGTTCCTCATTTGTTTTGTTGTGCATTTTCGATTTTTGAGACATATTGCTTTAAGTTTTCTGTCTTGACGCTTTGATGTCTACCTTGGTCTACCAGTATGTTTGCCTTTAACAACCTTCCCATGTTGTTTGTATTTGGTCCAGAGTTTAGACACAGCTGACTGTGAACAACCAACATCTTTTGCAACATTGCATGATGATTTACCCTCTTTTAAGAGTTTGATAATCCTCTCCTTTGTTTCAACTGACATCTCTCGTGTTGGAGCCATGATTCATGTCAGTCCACTTGGTGCAACAGCTCTCCAAGGTGTGATCACTCCTTTTTAGATGCAGACTAAAGAGCAGATCTGATTTGATGCAGGTGTTAGTTTTGGGGATGAAAATTTACAGGGTGATTCCATAATTTATTCCTCAGAATTGAGTGAGTCCATATTTTTTTCCCTCTGCTTGGTCTAAAACAGTAACCGTTACTGACTGCCAAAATTATTTTTCCTGATTTCTTAGTGTTTCTTAAAGCCAGAAAGTTGCCATTTGAAATGACTAGTTTTGTGTCATGTCTGTGATCTGCATGAATGAACATCCTCCGAGGCCGGTGATTCCATAATTATTGCCAGGTGTTGTATAATGCCGGCTGGCGTGTTAGATATCGCGGCACAGATTCCTGATTACATATTTAAATTGCCTCATACAAGAACTAGTGGCGAAAAACGGCGGGAGAGAAGCCGAAGGAAACGGGGAAAGAGAGGAGGTGTGTGGTTACGCTTGAAAAAGCTGAGACTCAACCGGGTCCCGCTGCCTTCGATGATCCTGGGAAACGCCCAGTCCCTCCGCAATAAAATGGATGAACTTCAAGGAAACGTTCATTTTGTGAAGGATTTTAAAGACTGTGGGATTCTGACGTTTACAGAATCATGGCTAATAGAACGTGATCGGGACGCAGATTTGCTTATTGACGGCTTCGGTGCGCCATTCCGTTTGGATAGAGACACAGAGGTGACAGATAAATCACAGGGAGGCGGAGTCTGCCGCTATATAAATCAACGGTACTGTCATCCTAAATCTGTGACTGTAAGAGAGTGCATTTGTACCCCAGATGTTGAACTTTTATGTGTATCATTGCGTCCTTTTTACCTGCCCCGTGAGTTCCCGCAACTGTTTATTACAACACTTTACTTACACCCAAAAGCAAACGCCTCTTCTGCCTGCAGTGTCATCCATGACGTGGTGCAGAAACTGCAGTCTGTCTCACCTGATGCACCAATCTTTTGACTGGGTGATTTCAACCATGTCTCCCTTAAAAAGACACTACCTGACTTTTATCAATATGTAACCTGTCCAACCAGATGGGATAAAATTATTGATCTTTGTTATGGGTCCATCAAGGAGGCATATAAATCTCTCCCAATGTCCCCCCTGGGTTCGGTGGATCACAACTGTGTCCATCTCCTTCGTACATATAGAACTGTGTTACAAAAGGAAAAGGTCCATATGCGAGACATTAAGGACTGGACAGAGGAGCTGTGCTTTGCCTGCAGGACTGCTACAACTGCACTGATTGGGACATGTTCAAAGAAGCTTGCAGTGACAATCTTGATGAACTTGCTGACGTAGTTTCTTCGTATGCCACTTTTTGCAGGGATATAATCATTCCCTGTAGGCGTGTGAAAATATTTCCCAATAATAAGCCATGGGTCACGAGGTCAGTTAAGGCTTGTATACAGGCCAAGAGACTTGCTTTTAAACATTGATCAGCCTCTGAGCGGTATACAGCCACTAAGGAGGTGAAAATTGGGATTTTAAAAGCAAAACAGGACTATAAACTGAAGCTGGAGAATAGGATGGCGATGAATAATCTTGGATCTGCTTGGTCAAGCATGAAAGCCATTGCAGGCCTCCAACATTCTAAAGCCAGCAGGACCATCTCTTTTGATGGCTTCCAGTCTAATTTTGAATTTGCAAATGCTCTGAACTGTTTTTATACACGTTTTGATGTTTTTGATTTTAGTCAGGAAATACAGGAAGTGAGTCATAAAGTGTGTGACAATCAGCACTTTTTTATTTCTCACAAGGATGTTGAAAAATCCTTCTGTTCCCTCAAACCAAGCAAAAGCTGTGGTTCTGATAAAATTTGTGGCCGTTTGCTGAAATCATGTGGGAAAGAGCTGAGCTCTATTTTTCAGTACATTTTTAATCAGTCTTTAAAGATGCAGCACGTACCAAGAGTCTGGAAGGATGCTGTTATTATCCCTGTGCCAAAAATCAGTTCTCCCAAGACCCTCAATGATTTCAGACCAATCGCACTAACATCGATTGTCATGAAATGTTTTGAGAAACTTGTAAGATCTGAAATCTTGAAGACAACGGAACATGACCTTGATCCCATGCAATTCGCTTATAGGCCCAACAGAGGAGTAGAAGATGCTACAGTCACTTTATTAAATTTGCTTTTTAAACATCTGGAGGGGAAAGGAACACATGCAAGACTTTTATTTATTGACTTTTCATCTGCTTTTAACACAATCCAGGCCCATGTGTTAGCCTTGAGGCTTTTAGATCATTTTAAAGTAAGTAACAATCTTGTGGGCTGGATTTTGAATTTTTTAACTGCCAGGACACAGAGAGTGAGAGTAAACGGAACTGTTTCGGATCAGATTATATCCTCCACTGGTTCCCCACAAGGATGTGTGCTCTCTCCACTTTTGTTCATCCTCTATACAAACGTGCCATAGCAGCAGAGAGGACAGAACGATTTTAAAGTATGCAGATGACACAGTTATTGTCAGCCTGCTGAAAGACAATGATAGGAGTCACGGCCCAGTTGTTACTGATTTTCTTGACTGGTGCAGTAAGTATTTTCTTGAGATGAACATCTCTAAAACAAAAGACTAGTGCTCCCAGTCAAGAGGCAACAGTTTTAAAAGGTCAGACAGTGGAGTGTGTCACCACATATATGAGGGCTGTCAATAAAGTATAGGTCCTTTTTATTTTTTTCAAGAACTATATGGATTTCATTCATATGTTTTTACATCAGACATGCTTGAACCCTCGTGCGCATGCGTGAGTTTTTCCACGCCTGTCGGTGACGTCATCCGCCTGTGAACACTCCTTGTGGGAGGAGTCATCCAGCCCTTCGACGGAATTCCTTTGTCTGAGAAGTTGCTGAGAGACTGGCGCTTTGTTTGATCAAAATTTTTTCTAAACCTGTGAGACACATTGAAGTGGACACGGTTCGAAAAATTAAGCTGGTTTTCAGTGAAAATTTTAACGGCTGATGAGAGATTTTGAGGTGATACTGTCGCTTTAAGGACTTCCCACGGTGCGAGACGTCGCGCAGCGCTCTCAGGCGCCGTCGTCAGCCTGTTTCAAGCTGAAATCCTCCATATTTCAGGCTCTGTTGATCCAGGACGTTGTGAGAGAACAGAGAAGTTTCAGAAGAAGTCGGTTTCAGCATTTTATCCGGATATTCCACTGTTAAATTAGATTTTTTTTTAATGAAAGACATGCGGACGGGTCCGCGCGTCAGGACGCAGCCGGCGCGGTGCAGCGGCACACGAAAAACACCTCCGTGTTGATAACCATTTGTAAAATCCAGGCGGCTTTTCAGTGGAGTGAGTATATGAGAAATTGTTTAACAGCTGGACATGTTCCAACTTGTCCTTAAGGCTTCCAACAGAGGTGTTTTTCCTGTGGCGGAGCGTCGCATCAGCTGCGAGCCGACGCTGCAATCCGTCCGCACGTCTTTCATTAAAAAAAATCTCCTTTAACAGTGGAATATCCGGATAAAATGCTGAAACCGACTTCTTCTGAAACTTCTGTTCTCTCACGACGTCCTGGATCAATAGAGCCTGAAATGTGGAGGTTTTCAGCTTGAAACAGGCTGACGACGGCGCCTGAGAGTGCTGCGCAACGTCTCGCACCGTGGGAAGTCCTTAAAGCAACAGTATCGCCTCAAAATCTCTCATCAGCCGTTAAAATTTTCACTGAAAACCAGCTTAATTTTTCGAACCGTGTCCACTTCAATGTGTCTCACAGGTTTAGAAAAAATTTTGATCAAACAAAGTGCCAGTCTCTCAGCAACTTCTCAGACAAAGGAATTCCGACGAGGGGCTGGATGACTCCTCCCACAAGGAGTGCTCACAGGCGAATGACGTCACCGACAGGCGTGGAAAAACTCACGCATGCGCATGAGGGTTCAAGCATGTCTGACGTAAAAACATATGAATGAAATCCATATAGTTTTTGAAAAAAATAAAAAGGACCTATACTTTATTGACAGCCCGAGGTCTGTTAGAAAAGTATCGGACCTTTTAATTTTTTTCAAAAACCTGATGGATTTGAATCACGTGTGCTTGCATGAGCAAACCTTGAACCTTCGTGCGCGTGCGTGAACTTTTCCACGCCTGTCGATTGCCTCATTTCCTGGTAAGCAGCCTATGTGTGAGGTGTGTGTTGTGCGCTTGGCGTTTTTTCATTCCAAGTAAAATGGCGGAACGACTGGAGCAGCGCCGCATCAAATTTTGCCAGAAACTGGGCAACAGTCATGTGGAAACCATTCGGATTATTCAGACAGCTTTCGGTGACGATCCTATGGGCATCACACAGATTAAGGAGCAGTACAACCGGTTTAAAGACGTCCGCACAAAGGTGGAGAGCGAGCCACGCTCTGGTCAGCCATCAACATGCTGAACTGACCAGGTCATTTCCAAAGTGAATGCTGTGGTGATGCGGGACCGTCGTGTGACTATCCGAAAATTGCGGAAGAGGTGGACATCAGCACTTTTTCGGTACATTCCACTGTGAAAGAAGATTTTGCCATGAAAAGAGTGGCAGCAAAATTCTTTCCTGAAGCTTCTGATGGCGGAGCAGAAGCGCCTTTGTGTTGACATCTCACAGGACATGCTGTGACATGCCCAGCTCTTCCACAATTTCTCGGATAGTCACACGACTGAAAAGTCACCGAAAGCCGTCTGAATCATCCAAATGGTTTCCACCTGGCTGGCACTCAGTTTCTGGCAAAATTTGATGCGGCGCTGCTCCAGTCGTTCTGTCTTTTTCCTTGAAATGAAAATCCCCCAAGCGCACTGCACACATCCCATGCAAAGGCTGCTTACCAGAAAATGATGCAATCGACAGGAGTGAAAAAGTTCACGCATGCACAGGAAGGTTCAAGGTTTGCTCATGCAAGCACACGTGATTCAAATCCATCAGGTTTTTGAACAAATAAAAAGGTCTGATACTTTTCTAACAGACCTCGTATCTTGGAACTGTCATTGATGACAAACTGAACTTTGAGGCAAACTGTGACGCTGTGTACAAAAAGGGACGCCAGCGCCTCTATTGTTTGGGAAACTGTCCACTTTTAACATTGACAGAACCATGCTGCCCTTGTTTTATCGTGCTTTTATAGAATCAGTTTTATCCTTCTGTCTTGTTTCATGATTTGGAATCGTGTCCCTCAAAAACAAAAATTGTCTAAACCAAATTGTGAAATGGTCAAGCAAGCTGATTGGAGAGGCTCAGCTTCAGCCAGAATCCCTGCATATCAAACAGGTACAGAGAATAGCTGGTTCAATTTTGAGAGACGACTCCCACCGTCTTCATAGTGAGTTTCAGCTGCTCCCCTCAGGTTGAAGGTTCAGGGTACCAGCTTGTAAAACGAAATGCTACAAAAACAGTTTCGTACCAGCAGCCATCAGTGCTGTAAACAAGTAACAGAAACTTAAATATAACTTTTGTATTTATTTTTTGTATAGTCTCTTTTTTATTTTTATTTATTTATTTAGTTTTTTATCCTTTTGGCTCAGTATCATATGTTTTTAGACTTTTTATCTACTGATGTTTTAACTCATCTTGCTTTTATTCTACTTTGGGGCCGTCCTTGTGGTTCTTTTAGCTTTTTAGCACTGTTGATGCTTTGTCTTGTTCTGTGTTTTGCTGTGTGTTTACCAAACAAGATGACTCACTCACTGTAAAATAATTTTACCCAAGGGTATAATAATAAATTGAATCTGAATCATTTTATTTTTCTTTAAAATGAAAATCTCACTTTGTCTCCTAGTTCCTCAGACATAGTCATACTGTAAATAAGATATATGTGAGTGTAATGAAGGAAGACGAAAAAAACATTTGTTATTGAAAGCTGTAAATGTGTTCTTGGAGTATTGGGCTTGTACGCTTGTATGTGTGCATGCTAATGCACGTTTGCCTGTGGTTTGTGGTTTAAAATAAATAATATACTGTGCTTGACCATCAAGCTGTTTCAAAGTCGCTCGAGCTTTACCTCAAATATCACCTGCTCCTTTTCCTCATAACGTTATTAAACATATCAATCTTTTTCAACACAAAAGCACACAAAAGCTGAACCCCAATAATAAAAAGCAATAAAAATGTTCAGCAAAAAAAGAAGAGGTGTTTCCTTGCCTTTCCATTTATTTGAGCCCAGCAGCAATAGCAGACATGGACTAAGTGCTGGAATGGCAGAGCCAACACATAAAACCTCATCAGGCCTTATTGCTTGTCTGTATTTGGCATCTTTTTCATATTCTAAGACCTCCTCGTGGCTAAGATGTTGGGGAGGTTATTAAAGGAAGTGAGATATGAGGAGTGGTAGTAGATAGCAAAGTGCCGTAGACACACATAGCTTCTTGGCAAGTGAACATTAGCTGATGAACATTATTCCATAATGGTATCATTATGTTTGATGAATCCAGTGATTTAAGCTATTAATGTACTGCAGGAAATTGCCTGAAGGTCCACTGATAGTATGAGAACACTATAATATCATAAACAGAATGTGCATGCCTTTACATTAACAGAGATCAGTGTTCTTGATTATAAAATTTGCCTTTTACAGTACAAGTGGAATTTATTGCCCTTTTACAAGAAGTTTCTCCATAGTAATTTTTTTTTTTTGGGGGGGGGGGGGGGGGTGTAGGTAGGCATGACCTGGTTGTTATTTTTGTAGCTGGGATCTCAGTGTATCTCTGTAAGTGCACCTGGCATAAATTGTTACAGTAAAATCGACAATGCCCATTGCTGGAGTTATAACCCTGAAGTTATATTCTTCTCTCTCAATTTATTTCACTGGCCCACTTTTGGCTTCAAGGCAGCATGTCTTTGCCTCACAGTGGAACAGAAACAAGTCCACAACAGTTCTCACAGTAATTTACTTGCATAGGAATCATAGCTCTGTGAAAAGGGGTAAAAAAAAATCTGACAATTCCAGTTTGAAACTGAAGCATGATATAAGAATATTGCAAGAGTACTATCTATCTATCTATCTGGGGACAGCTTTTGTTTTGCCTTGTTCCATATCTCCTACATATCTTCTACATAGAAAGACTTGTGGAAGGTCGATATCCCTAAGATGTTTTGTTGGAGCTGAGGTGAACATGAAGGCCATTAAACTGTACAAAAACTACAGCTCCAAAGTGAGGTTCCCTGTAGCGTATTATAACCCTTCCATAAAACCAGCATTAATCCGGTGTAGGAAGGTGTGTGCACAGCGTGAAGTCTACTAGCACTCCAGGCATGAGCTAACTATGTTGTAAAACCAACAAAAACTCATTTAATCCATCACTGCTCTGCACAAGGATAAAATAAGAAATATACACATATTGTGCACAGATTGGTCTTAAAAACACAAAATGGCCATTTTGAAAAGATATGGTAGAAGAAGGGCACGCATGTGTGTGTGTGTGTGTTCATATTTAAGGCATAGCAACTGGATCAGTGCAATGCCAGGTGAAATCTTTTCATTCAAGGAGTTATGTCATCTGTACTAACCGATCCAGTCAGTGGCTGTTTGTGGCGCAACTGGCCATCTAGGTTAGAATATGTTTTCAAAAGGGTGCTCTTGATTATTTTCAATTTGGAAAACATGTTGAAACAGAGACTCATATCTACATTTTGGTATTTTCTCTGTTTTATGAGCACACACTGTTTCTCTGTGCCAGTTGGCCAAAATAATTATTATGGCACAGTGAGAGCAACTTAATCAGGTGAATAAAATTTAACTGTTGAACACACTGAAAATGAGCTGTGCTTCTTGTAGAAATCTGAGGAAATTTGGGAGTGCATTTTCCTTCAGCTTGTAAATAATGATCAGTTTATGATAATATTCGTGTCATGACCTAATGGTGCAAAGATAACATGCTTCCCCCAAATGTCACAAGTGATTCTTATGATGACTAATTGCCACTGAGTTTAATGATGCAGAGAGCATGATTATGGAGAACATGTTGCCAGTTTCATGCACTTCTGAGGAAATTCATGAATTAAGGGAAATCAATTGATGAGAATGAACTTTTCCAAAAAACCTTAAGAAAGGCAATTAATCTTGAAAAGGGAGAGCAGCACTGGGCATGCAATTCAAAGATAAGGTATCACCCATTTATTGAAATTGTTTGTAATTTATTCAGTCTAATCTGTGGCTTTCAGCCTCAGTATCTTGCTTATGATAAACAAAATTCCTCAGCATGGGCCGCCTTTAGTTCTCAGCCAGATGCTCTCTGGCTTTTCACTTAAGCTGCATGCTACAAAGTGCCTTTAATAGATTCACCTGCAAACAAGACTTGTTTCGAATCACTTGTTGTCAAAAATAAAATGGAGCCTGTCAGTGGACATGTGCTGCTATCCACGAACAAAATATCAGCCTGTGACCAAATGACCGTTGCTATGGGTGATCCACTGCACCTCTTAGCTCTCTAATATGTGAGGAGTGTGTTTCTGTGTGTGTGTGTGTGTGAGAGAGAGAGAGACAGAGACAGAGAGAGAGAGAAACGGGTGATCTGATGTGAGGACACAAAGCACCGTCTCCATCTGTCACTGTGCCTTGATGCAGCGCTAAAGGTCAAAGTTCAAACTTTAGAACCTGGGTTGTGATTAATGGGGAGGGAGCAGTTGGCAGTTTGCACACACACACACACACACACACACACACACACACACACACACACACACACACACACACACACACACACACACACACACACACACACACACAAAAGAAGCTCGGCTCAGCGGGTGTTTGGAGCTGCTCTTTGCTGGCTGTTGGCTCATCATGTTGTCATAGTCAGAAAAGGCACTGCAGCAGCAGCAGCAGCACTGAGTCAAGAGAGACCTAAACCCTTTTGGGGCAACATTGTGGGCATCTCATTATCTGTCAAACTTCAGAGGCGCAATTCAGTACTGAAAAATTACACGTGTGGCATTTAGCTCTAAGGTAATTTTCATGTCTTAAAGTTCAAATTCAGGTTTGTTTTATGTTTCAGTTTGGTTTTGTTTCAGAATTTTACAATTATGTCAGCACACAGGAGATGTTTATACACACGCACGCATATGTTCTGTCGTCCTTACCCACCTGAGCTGAAGCTCCCCCTAAATTGGTTTGTGTGAGCGTCTTAGTTTGAATTAACAGAGCAAAAACTATGCCGTTTTATTTCAGTTTATGCCTTTTGATTTATTTGTCCTATACATGTGGAGTAGGTAGCTCAAGTAGGTAAAGAGTTGGGTTACTGACATGTAGGCCTAGGTTTGTTTCCCTGTCAAGCTACCTTTCTGTCTCCTTGGGCAAGACACATCATTTGATGTTCGGAGTCCACTCACCAGTAAATGGGCATCAGCTGGGAAAGTAACCTGCATCAGACGGTGTCCCATCCAAGGGAGTCATACACTCTTAACCACTTCACGTTATCGAATCTGGGGATACGCCCAGGCACCAATGGGCCTCAAGGCCTACAGTACATAGAACTTATTTTTTCTTCTTTGTCCCAGATAGGCCAGACAGGCCCCGAGCTCCATTGGTCACAAGCCGTATTACTGAATTCTTTACCCTGAAATAGATCAGAGATGACGACTCCCTCCATACGGGACGCCAATTGGGCACATGTTACTTACCTAGTAAAGGCTGGTACCCATTTACAGCTGGGTGAACTGAGAAAATGCAGATGAAGTGTCTTGTACAAGGACACAGATAGCTTGACCAGGAATGGACCTCATGTATACATTCTGGTAGCGCAACTCCTCATCTCATGTCTCATTTCTGTTGTAATAATAATATTATGGTATTACTCTCAGCAAGAGCTTCACATATAATACAACTATTTCCTGCTTGCCAAATTAGGATTTGTGTGGAAATGATGCTATTCCCAACAGGAAAAGCAGACAAACTGCAAATAATTCAGCAAGCCAACCAATTCTATTTTGGAAGACAATGCTATGGTGAGTGACAAGAATCTATATTGTTGATAGTTTCTGTGATATGTGTCAAAGTCTAAATCATCCACAAAATAACTCTACACTGGAAAGAAACATGGTTGAATTTGATCTGGATAAGAAACACATTTTTTGGTCCATTCAGAATCCACTGTTTGGTCTGGACTGTGCTCTACAACAACTTTCACACCATTTGCGCCAAAACTCAAGTCTGAAATTCCAAACCACACAGGGTATGTGTGAAAACACCCTACAGGTACATCCAGTAGAAGAGAATTAAATGAATACTAGCTTAATTCCCCAAAATAAAGTACTTAAAATATCCTTTTTAGTAAATGTGTTAAATTAAATGAAGTATCTAAAATGACATATACAGTTAGACAAATGGTAAATGGACTGCATTTATATAGCGCTTTTCCATCTGCATCAGACGCTCAAAGCGCTATCCAAAGACACAATAAATAAAAAAATAAATAAATCAAAAATCACGATCAAAGACACAATCCAACCACTAGGAGCAGTGGGAAGCCACAGTACGGCGTCTGGGGATAGATGCACAGACACTGCCTTGGACAGGGACAGAGAAAGGAGCACAGCTTAAATAAGCGTGTTTTTGATTGTGGGAGGAAATCGGAGGAGGAAAGCCATGCAGACAAGGGGAGAACAAACTCCACACAGAAAGGGAAGGAATCAATCCCAGGACCTTCTTGCCAGAGGCAACAGTGCTAAATTCAAATAAGACTGAAGAGATAGTCTTTGGCCCCAAAAATGAAAGGTCAAAGGTTATGACTTACCTTGACTCTATCCCACTAACTGCCACAAACCAAGCCAGAAATCTTGGTGTCATTATTGATTCTGACCTAACATTTGACAGTCACTTAAAAGCTATCACTAAGTCTGCTTATTACCATCTAAAAAATATAGCACGAATTAAACATCTACTGTCTCAACAAGATATCAGAAAACTTATTCATGCTTTCATTTTTAGCAGGCTTGATTATTGTAATGGTGTTTTCACAGGCCTTAGTAAAAAATAATTGGGACAGCTTCAGCAAATTCAAAACGCTGCAGCAAGAGTTCTTACAAATACCAGAAAATTCGATCACATTTCACCAGTCCTCAAAAATTTGCACTGGCTTCCTGTGAGTCATAGGAAAGATTTTAAAATATTATTGTTGGTATATAAAGCGTTAAATGTCTTGCACCAAAATATATACTAGATATGTTGATTCCCTGTGCGACGCCCAGAGTCCGCAGGTCATCTGGGACAGGTTTACTGTGTGTCCCTAGAATTAGAACTATACACAGTGAGGCAGCCTTTAGTTTTTATGGTCCTCATTTATGGAACAAACTACCTGAACATCTGAGGTCTGCCCAAACAGTTAGTCTATTTAAATCTGGGCTTAAGACATTGTTATTCAATGCTGCCTTTCTATAACTTATTAAATATTGTATTATTTTATATATATATACATTTCCTTTTATTGTAATTCAAATGGCTTGTTTTTAATGTTCTTAATCCTGTAATGTTAAGGTGTTTTTGTTTTTAATCTTGTGAAGCACTTTGAGTTGCTTTGTGCATGAAAGGTGCTATATAAATAAATTTGTCTTTGCCTTGCCTTTGCCTAACCATTAAGTCACCATGCTGCCAGTAGGATTGAGTGGTAGGTTTGTTTAGTCATTGTATTTATGTTGATAAACAAAATAAACATTATTGTTTTCACAGACAATAAATCTGACAATGTCATAGAGCTTCCTCTTATCGTGCCCCTGTTCTGTGGAATGATCTCCCTCCATCAATAAAACAGTCAGATTCTGTAGAGACTTTCAAGTCCAGACTCAAGACACACTTTTCCCTTTCGTATGGCTAGTATAGTAGTGGAATAGTATGTTACTTTGTGTTTTACTCTTTTAAATTCATTTTATTAGGAAACGGAGTGGGCCGCAGCCTCAACTTTATCTAAATTGTGTGTCTTTTAGTGAAGCTTAAGGCTTAAGGCTTTGAGTCTGGTCTGCTTGAGGTTTCTTCCTCAGGGGGAGTTTTACCTTACCACTGCTGCTCTGGGGGTTAGTAAGGTTAGACCTTACTTGTGTGAGGTGCCTTGAGGCAACCTTGTTGTGATTTGGTGCTATAAATGAAAATAAACTGAAACTGAAATTTGTTGAATTGTCTTTCCTTAGAAAAATTATTGAGAAACTTCTGAGAAACATGTCTTAAGGTCGTTCCAAATTTTATATATTTACTCATGTTGCAGTTCATAAAGTAAATGCTGTTCATTGTGTTGCAGCACAGTTTCCTTATTTTAGTCTTTAAATTTATTTTAGTCTTCAGTCTTTAAATAATATTGTCTAATTGGGTAGGTGCTAGCTTTGCATTAGATTCAATACAAAGGTTCTGACATTGCACCTGACGCCAGCATGAGATGAGTGTCTCCTTTGTCTCCCTGGCTTCAGTGAGTAAACATATGACCATTTTTGTTCCATCTATCTTCTTACTCAGCTGATTCTAATTAGTTCATCCCTTCAGACATGAAGATGAGCCAATCAGTGAAATCACATGTTCTATTTCATTCCTCCTGATCGCTAAGGGCAGTGTTTAGCACCCGGATTATCCCACATGCGCACGCGCAGAGGTCAAGATCTTATACCAACAAAGTCACATTCGTTAACATGACCCGGGTGATGTCAGCAACATTATAAGAGTGTCTCACAGGACAGCACAAGGTCGGAATATTTCGGATCACTTGTCTTGTCAGAGCCTTGCAACCATTTTGGTTCGAGCTACGCATATGCGTCCTCCAGAGGCTGCAAGACGACCACTTCTTTTCTTATTTCTCAGCTAGGCTACCACTCACGGTGAGTAAATTGGCTCACTACGAGTAAACTTTGGTGGCTTAATGTCTTACCACTTGCTTTAGTCCACAGACCACTGGTGTATTTTAACCCAAGGCCAAAATATGCCCATCGGGTATTGCGAAGACTTCCATCCCTCCACCCGGCCAACTGTCCGTCTGTCTGTAGTCAGCATATGTATATTGCTATTACAGCCAGGGTCTTCATATTCACAGGGAGCATTCTTGGGACACAGACCTTGGACAAGTTCAAAGATGGCTAACCTTGACCTATTTTAAGTGGTCAAAATGTCACATTCTTTCTACACACTCTTTCATTCATTACATCCATTCTCACTGGTGTTGTGACATTATATTTACAGGATGATATCTCAGGAAAGTGAACTTGCAGGACATTGAAGGTAGCTGACCTTGGCCTACTTTTAAGATCAAAAGGTCACATTTTATGTTGGGGTGTGTCCACCGGGGCAGAATATTGGCACTACTGCATGATGCGTTTCCTATTTTTATGCTCATATGGCCAAGGGTACGTTTGCATTGCATTCTATATTTTAAATTAAACTGCATGTTGCGACTGTTTCCCCCTCCTTTTATACAGCAGTTACAGCCGGGACATACCGCATTAACTTTGTCCGCTGTAGTGTGAGTGCTTTCCGCTCCCTGCAACAAGTATCCCGTAGCACAGACTGAAGTAGCTGGTGGATGGAGAGTGCTTCCCACTCCCTGTTTTACCACGTTTTGCTGCATAATTTGACTGTGTAGTGTATTTAGTGTGCTTCACTTACGACTACGCACACACAATAATGTTGACTGCGTTGGTGCACACATGCAGTAGCTGCTTGGCCCCTCTGAGCTTGGAGGATGGCCATAATTTATGCCATCATATCTTGGGGCTGGACAGCTGAGACAAGCATTCACAGAAGACTCTTACTTCAATTGTGTTTCCATACCATTAGCTGAGAGATCGCCCAGACTGGCTAGGTTTGAAGCTGAGATGCCCCTGCAACACTGGCCTCGAAATCACGTAGACACCCACATGCTGAGGCCCTTACTACCACAGTGAAGAAGAGTACCCATGGCCTGATTTTGTCTGATAAGGTTGACAAGCTAGCCTCTGAATTTCCTCAGATTAAGTCATTCCTCCTTAGTCTTCAGCCTCCTGCAGCTTCTGCTATTTATCACAGAGCAGTTAGGGCCTCTCCCTGTGAATATAGTGAGGAGGAGCTGACTCCCCCCACTACCAGCCATCGTAATGAGGATGCTATGTCTATCACAGCATCTGAGTCATGATTTAGTGTGGGCCAGCCAGGACAGTTTGAGGGCCAAGAAGAGGTGGCCCGTTCCCCTCTTCCTTCCGTAATGGACTCCCACACCTCAGCCATAAACTCTCCTCAGGCATTAGAGTCTGGGCTGTCCACTGTAAAGCAGGCAATTCAGTTGGCACTGTCAGGGCTTGGCATTGATGCTCCTTCCACAGAGGCAGCTCCTTCTAGTACCTTTTTTTTAAGATCACTTTTGAAACCAGTGTTCAGTGTCCCACCCCCTTGACCATATATTGAAGTGCTTCAGTGGTGCGGGTCTGATCCTAAATCTCTCAGCCATTTACTACAGGATTGCAGGGTACTGTGTGCAATGACGGATGGGACACAGTATGGCTTAGACCACATGCCATCAGTTGACAGTGTCATTAGTAGCCTGTGTGTGGTGGAATTCTGCTGGGTCAAGGGTTACACTATGGCCTAAGCCTTCCTTTCTACCAAAGCAAGGTTTGGCTTTTCATGTTAACCAGCCTATTACATTAGCTGTCTTTGCTCCACAATCTAGTGCAGACACTAAATCTAGTCTGTTGTGTCATGTTCGTGCACGTAGATGTTACGCTGAATTGACAGCTGAGTTCCGCAGAACTCAGCTGTCAATTCAGAGCTCTGTTTGTATGCTATGGGGGGCACAGGAAGGGCTGTGCCCTGTCCAAACAAAAACTGTCACATCAGGTTGCTGACGCTATATTGTGGGCTTATAGGACTGGCAACTGTTAACCTCCTCCAGTGAGATGTCACTCAACCCCTGGGCACTTCCTGAGCTGCTCTGAGAGGTGTTCCACTGTGCGACATCTGTGCTGCAGCAACATGGGCTTGCTCCTGTACTTTTGTCCACTCCTACAGATTTAATGTGGCTGCTCCTCACGCTGTGACAACAGCTGTATTATCAATCAACTCAATCAACTTTTTTCTTATATAGCGCCAAATCACAACAAACAGTTGCCCCAAGGCGCTCCACATTGCAAGGCAAGGCCATACAATAATTATGAAAAAAAAAACCCCAACGGTCAAAACGACCCCCTATGAGCAAGCACTTGGCCACAGTGGGAAGGAAAAACTCCCTTTTAACAGGAAGAAACCTCCAGCAGAACCAGGCTCAGGGAGGGGCAGTCTTCTGCTGAGACTGGTTGGGGCTGAGGGAAAGAACCAGGAAAAAGAGATCGATCACTAATGATTAAATGCAGAGTGATGCATACGGAGCAAAAAGAGAAAGAAACAGTGCATCATGGGAACCCCCCCACAGTCTACGTCTAAAGCAACATAACCAAGGGATGGTCCAGGGTCACCCGATCCAGCCCTAACTATAAGCCTTAGCGAAAAGGAAAGTTTTAAGCCTAATCTTAAAAGTAGAGAGGGTATCTGTCTCCCTGATCTGAATTGGGAGCTGGTTCCACAGGAGAGGAGCCTGAAAGCTGAAGGCTCTGCCTCCCATTCTACTCTTACAAACCCTAGGAACTACAAGTAAGCCCGCAGTCTGAGAGCGAAGCGCCTTATCGGCCTCTTCAAACTTCAATGCAGAGTCCTCGTGGCCTTCTTGGTATGAGGTCATCCAGGTGCTAAGCACTGCCCTCTGGTGGTCAGGAGGAATGAAATAGAATGAGAGTTATGTATGTAACTATGGTTCTATGAATTCTGGATGACCACCAGAGTTAGTTGTCACTTGGAGTCTACTTGATAGATTCGGAAAGAACAGACAAACAGGCTGATATATTTTTGCTGACATTACTCAAGTCACATTCACTCATTTGAAAAGGAGAAGAGACACTTGAGTATTTTGAGAAAAAGTGCAGCTGTCGATGCTCTTCCTCCTCAGCTCAACAATGCAAGAGCAACCTGTCATTTCCTCAAGCTGCTAACGAGGACCCATGCTGAGTGACACGGACACTAATGTGACTGTTGGTACAGTATAAGATCTGCGCATACACACGTGGGATAATCCAGGTGCCAAGCACCACCCGAGAGTCATCCAGAATTCATAGAAGTATAGTTACATGCATAACTCTCGTTTTAGGTGCACATGTAGAAGCAAAACATAGTCAGACTTTTACTCACTGAAGCTGGGGTTTTCCACATAAATATATCAGAATACGCTAATGGGCTAACGTTAGCTTGTAACTCACTAACATCAAATAATACTATACTAAAGGGCTAACATTAGCATGAGCTGACTGACTACCTTCATTGTGAGCAATGGGATGTATAATTCATTAATTTGTTTACCAGCTTACTACAGGTAAGGCGGATTTATAAAGTACTTTTAAAAACATAAGGTTACAATTTTGCAAAGAAAAAAATCTTACTGCATATCTTCAGGTAACTTTACATTAAAAAAAAAACAAACTACAGTATGTGGGTTTCAAGTTTTCACAGGACAAAAGAACTAACTAAACAACTAACTAACTAACAGACACACAGATCTGGACCTTTGAGAATGTATGGACCCAACATAGCTTCATCTTTTATTCCATTTCATTGTTGAGACTTTTGCAAATGTCTGGATGAGCTGAGCTACAGAATTAAATTTATCTTTGTCTTTGGTGGTGAAGGTTGATCATATCATGAAAAAGAATTTAGAACAATGAAGTTCAACAGCATCACCACACTGCCAAATCTGATCAGGTATTTTCCACAAATAAGAACAGATGGTGTTTGTGAATACCCATCTTCAACCAAGCAAAGCTAGCTGTCCGTGTCACTCAGCATGGGTCCTCGTTAGCAGCTTGAGGAAATGACAGGTTGCTCTTGCATTGTTGAGCTGAGGAGGAAGAGCATCGACGGCTGCACTTTTTCTCAAAATACTCAAGTGTCTCTTCTCCTTTTCAAATTGCAATGACAACTTTGGACACTTGATAAACACCCTTATGATTTTAGCTTGCTGAGCACTGCCCAAAAGACATTTAATAAAATACTGCCTAACTGGAAGTGGAAATATATTTTAATAGCGTCAAAAGATACTGTTGCTTCTGCTGGATGCATTTTTCACTTTAATAAGCCTCATCAATCAGAGGCACTAGATATTTAAAATGAGCATTCAATAAAAAAATACTTAAATTGCTGGCAGTATTAGGTTTAATTACACCTCCCAAGATGCAGAAAGGAAATGAGATCTCGGAACTGAAGAAGGCATTGTTGAGCAGAAAAACTCTTGAAAGTGCCTTTGGTAGTTGACAAGTAACTTTTAAAATATCCCAGTTTGTACTTTTAGATGTTCCATTATCATGAGAAATATGCAATGTACTGTCACAGGAAATACATTTGTAATTATATTAAACCATTAGCTTAAAATATTGATATGTAACATACTAATCATTTGTTAGAGTGAATAAAGTATGGCTTTGCTGAAAGGATACATGCACTGTTTTCAACTTCTTGGTCTGTTCCTGTGCAGTATGTTGATTTCTGACTTATTTCTCAAATGGTTGGGTGGTGTATGAGGGCATAGCAAATGTACCCCATCCAAGCAACCATGTACAATAATCTCATGACCCTTCAGAAAAGAGTCATACTGCATGAGAATATTGGTGCACAGGTTTGGCAGCTTTCTTACTGTTATTCCTTTTTAGAGTTGCTATTGTTTGTGGAGTCCAGAGGTCACTGAACAGAGGTGTTTGGTGATGCAGATACTTTTGGAGGAGTAGGAAGGTCCAAGTCGTTAAGGCCCTGGTGCTTGTTGTCTTACTGTATGGGCGTCAGACTTGGACACTAACCAATGAGCAAAGCACTCGATCACTTTGGTGCAAACAGTTACTTAGCGACTATCAGATGAGGAGTACCACTTGCATCGTAAGGGAACATCAGCTACAACTTGTTAGCCATGCAGTACATCTTTCTTGGCATGATCCAGCATGCAGCTGCCTCAATGCTGAGAACCCTAGGATCTGGAAAAGCCCATGGGGATGCCCTTGGCTGCTGCAGACAGGTGGCTGATTTCAGGAGGTGGGGATGGACCAGTTGTCTGCTTTGGTGCTCATGATCAAGGACCCAAGGAAGTTCTGTGATGTGTTACCAGTGTTGTTTTGAGTGCATCTGTATGAGTGAATTTGTATGAATAGAGCTGGCTCTGAGGAAAAGAAAGCCTGCTGACACTGCTGCGCTGCTGGCCAGTCAGTATGAGCATGGCATTGCTGTCAAAGTGTCAGAATAGTGACTTTGTGATATTTATTAGGCACACTTCCCAAAAAGGTCATTGGCCTCTTTCTGTCCAGTACTGCAGACTTTAAGTTCATGAGCAGCTGCACTCAGAGCAAAGCAAAAGTTTACACTCCTAAAAGTGATTAGCAATCATTCTCAGGATGTGTGCAGGTACTTCTCCACAAACACTGAAGGTTTCCACAATCACTGCACTGTTGCTTGTGTGCCTGAGCTGTCATATTCATTCTTTGATAACCCATGGTATTGATTGCTGCACGATCCAACCTGTAAGGTGGTGGGAGAAGATTTGTTCTAAATGACATGTATGCGCTACAGGGCAATTTGTGCCCACTGAGGGCTCTGGAAAGGCCAAAGTCATGAATATTCAATAAATTGCTCATTATTAAAAACTGAGAATGCAATACCAGGTCATGCTTTGCATTTGTAGACCATGTTGCTCCAGAGCACATTCAAATCATGATCATCACTGACTCTGATCATTTAAAATAATCTTTAAAAACATCTCTTCTTTGATTTGACTGACCTTTGTATGCTTGATCACGTATTCTCTGCCGCACTAGTCCAAATCTATAAATAAATGTGACTACTGCATTATCCGACAAAGCAGGGAGCTTCGGCAACAACTCCCAGAAAACAACAGAAAGTGAAGGAGGCATGCTGAAGGAGGGAATTTGTCACCACTGGTTAATTGCAGTTTGAGAACCAGATGAATTTCGCAGATGAGACAAGCAGCTCCCCCACTGCTGATGGGCAGTCCACATTCACTGTGATGTATGCCACAGTGCCGCATGGTCACGAAGTGCTGTCTGTGATATTTATCTGCCCAATTAAGGCAAGTGTATCCCTGAGATGTCTGCCAATGCTTCACCCACAGCCAATGTGTTTCACAGTTATCCCCCTGTTGGTGAAGGTTGGAGTGTATGATAAACACTGCCTAGAGGACCAAGCTTGGATCCACAGAAAAGTGAGACACCTGATGTTTTTGTTGTGATTTACACCTCTGAGAAGCAACTGTTTAACACCAGTAAAGTCACAGGGTTAACAGCACTGGTGATTAAAAAATCGCTAACTTGCTTTCACACTCATTTTCGCTATCTCAGCTAACATGAGTGTGTTGCATTTACAGAAAGTAATTTTGAAGGTAAAAATATATATATATTTTTGTCCCCCCACAATGTAAAAATATTTACAAAAGTTAAAGGGTAATAGAAGATTGGCACTGATTTTTTTCTGGACTTGAGCAGCATCTTTTTAAAGGCATACATAGATAACTAGTTTGGATGTATGTGTTTTAACAAAATATCTAAAAATTAAAATGTGATATTTTTCAAACAGGGCTCCGTTTTTACAAGTTAAAAAGTTGGGATTAATCTTTTCACTCAGGACAAAAATAAATTAAATTGGTGTTATATGTATTTAGAGCATAAGCACTGTCACAGGACAACCATCTTTATAATATAATGGCTAAAAACACTCTCAGTAAGTGCTTCTTGTCACCACTGAGCAGAGGAAAATGTCGTTAGAGGTGTCTGGTAGCAAGGAGAGGATCTCATATATTTACCTCACTAAATGAAAAAACAAAACAAAACAAAAAAAAACAGTTGTATAGTTCACTGCTTACCTTAGCCTCCTAGACATCAAATAGCTCTAGTATTCACTGTCATTACAAGTCCATTATCAGTGAGGGGTTTGGTCTACAGTAATGAGCCCTTTAGCTGGAACTGACTTGACTGATTGATGAGCAGCTCCCCCAAAACGGCAAGATGTGATGGTAAACAGCTAATTGTATAATCAGTTATTTTAAAAAGGTTCTTTACATTTAGTGAGGTTAAAATGCACGTGTACATCTCTAGGAGTCCTCACTATGCTCCCAGATACCTATAGTGACATTTTTGCCTGTACAATGGTGACAAGAATTGGTTTACTGTGATTTTTAGCTTGCCCAATGTCATTACATGTTACAGCCTGTAAGCCCATGATGGTGATTTCATTCTAAATCATTACTGCACTGGTTAAATTTGTTTGTTTGTTTTTTTCCCAAGTGAAAAGATGAACTCCAAAACATCTACAAAATACAACCCAGGTTAAAAATGTAAAACTTACCCTCTGTCCCAGACTAATATAAATAAAAAATGGTAATATTATGAAGTTCATATATGGGCTTTAGCAACAAGTCATGTTTTTCAATTTTTTTTTTTTTTTTTATTATTGTTCAGGTTTTGGCTATTAGCAAGGTATAGCTTGAATCTTCTGATAAAGAATCTCTCACACACACACACACACACACACACACACACACACACACACACACACACACACACACACACACACACACACACACACACAAAAAACATATAGCTTGAATCTTCAAATAAAGAAAAAAAATGTTATGTAATTTTTAAAAATGCATTACATTTCCTGGGCTGCCCCTATTTGTGGATCTGTGCACCATATATCATCAAGACTGGCTCTCAACCTAAGTATTCTGCTTTGCAACCTCACTATAATTTAGAGCTCATTTTGGTTTAGAATTGTGAACACATTTCAAAGTACAAAGAGTACAAAACAACTGCAATTCTGTGAGCAAAGTGTACACAGTTGTCATGCTGGGAACAATCAGGCATTCCATTATAGATCAGTCTGAATCTCCACTTTTTAGCCACAGGAGTGTGCAGCAGTAACACTGTGGAGTCCACCTGCATAGTAAAGTGTTTTTGTTTTGTTGTTTTTTTTTTCCTAAAGATCATTTCAATCCTCCACATAAAATGCTTAAGTTGTTCTCCACTCATTTTTCATCTGTTGCCTCTGTGGAAAAGTGAGAGTAGAGTGGCTGACCTTTGCCTTTACTCATATTAATTTCTCAAAGCCAGTAATCAGGTATTTCTGTGATGAGCGCATACAGGTATATTAGCATGCAATAGTGCATTATCTCGCCAATAGACAAAAACAACAACAACAAAACAAAAAACAAAACATGACTACTCACACATGCGGAACTGCATATACAACAGATAATTTACAGGGATATATCACACACACACACACACACATATAAATGGCACTGATTAGTGGATAACTAAATGTCAGGGGCCATAATTGCAAATCTGTTCTGTTCTTCACGCTCATATTCGCTCCATAATTTGATGGCAATATCAATGCCAGGCCATGTTGTCTGGATGTGATGTTATTCCACCATCTTGATAAACAGCCAAGCCACGTGAGGACGGTAACACTGATTCACAGTCAAAACATTCACATTCGGTTATTAGGAAGTGCTTCATAGAGTTGTCACTGTTTTCAATTGTGCCACTAAAATCAAATTACAGATGAATAGAATTATTATTACAGCATCAATAGCAGCATTTATAAATTAAATATCATTCATGATTGCATTCAAATAAAACAACACAGTCTGCCTGTCTATAGTAAGGCAGACAAGAATGAGAAAAATAAAGGTGGACAAAACCAACAGAAAACATGTGACATTGATCCAAAGTCATTCCAGTGATACTCAAGGATCCTCCGTGGAGACTCATAACAAAGACTCATAACCATACAGTTAGGAAATGATTTTTCCTAACTGAACCATATTGCGAGGAATTGATTTTTGAACAAACAAAAAAATTTGCTGCGATGAACTCCCTCTCCAAATCTTCAGGTGGGCACCTCATACCCTTCACCACTCAGAGCATGTGCAACATGTGAGACAACTTGTGAGGAGTTGACACACACTTTTTCTTTTACATGATCACAGAGGAACAGCTGAACACTCCAGCAGCCTCCAACAACCCCGCTCTGCAGCCGGCCAGCACCGACCCGACGTGCACGCGTACTCGACTGGATGCATGAGCTGTATGAACGGATTCATTGAGTTCATTTATTTATTTGTCTGAGGACAAAAGTGGATTTATGCTTAAAGCGCCTGGTTAATGCACTGGCACCACTGTATGATTGAAGCGAGCAAAGGGTGCCACCCAGTGAACATCGTGCAAAGTGTTGGGAAAGTGTCGTAACACGGACCCACAACAGGGGGCGCAAGTGAACGGACAATGGATAAGAAAAGGAGTAACAATTTAATGTTGCGAAAGTACACAACGGAATACAAACAGAAATAACAGGTGCCAATTGTATACAAGAGGACAGTGGGCAGGCTCGAAGATAGGAGACCTCTGATGAACGAGGAGCCGGGGCCCACACCGCTTCCACCACCAACGGCCTGAAGAACACCGGAGCTGCCAAGTCCTGAATCCCCAGGTGGTCTCTGTCCTCCGTTGTCGGCCCTGGTACTGCTGGCAAAGAAGAAACAGAAGGAGGTGAGTGTGAGTCCTCACACCCAGCAACCTTTACACTCAAATCCTCTGGGAGGGAAAACCTCCACCTCCAGATACGTTTCTCTCGTGCAGCTCCTGTTGGTCCCTCTTCTGGATCACCACAGGAATGCGGCTGCACACAGAACAAAGTTTAGACAATCGATAAGTCAGCAGAGAAATTACCTTTGTGGTAGATGATTTCTCGGCGAGGAGGTGGAGTTGTGATCCGCTTCTTGTAAGGAGGTTAATGAGAGACAGCTGGTGAGGTTGACAGGTGACAGCTGTCACTTCCAATAGCTCTGGCGCCCTCTCATGCTTGAAGCCTGCACTCCAAGCAGGGCGCCGACTGGTGGTGGTGGGCCAGCAGTACCTCCTCTTCAGCGGCCCACATAACACAAAGTCCAGCAATTTCTCTTGCGATTGCCGTTCACAGGCTGTCACAGCCCATAGAAACCTTAGTGTACAGGATTTATTCTGTACACTATTCTATTGGTTCTATTAATTCTATTGTTCATCTCCTGTTGATATCTGCTCTGTGCTATTATTATTCTTGTGCTATCATTTTGATGGTCCTGCTCCTGGTGCATGTTGTTGTATTTAGTTTCTGGGCACTTGGGTTTTCAGGTTCAATTGCATGCTTACTTCCCAAATGATTGAATTATACAGTATTTAACCATCACAGTTCTTTCATGCCAGTGCCATATTTTCTCATTATGTAGCATCTCCTTGGCATTCTATTCCCCAGTGTTTGGATCACTAGTTCCAGCTTGCCATTTCTTGGACTTCCTGTGTGGTATGTTTGATTCCTGATTACTGACTTGTTGCTAACAAAACTGTATTCTTCCTCTGCTACTGCGAACACGGACACTGTTGCCTGTTGACCTGATTATCTGTGTACCAGACACACACCTGAGTTACTGAAGTGTTACATCATTACAGACGGCAATGGCTAACTGTTATCTTATGCTACATCCTGCTTAGCTGTAAATAAAGACTGTTTGAACATCACATCTGTGTTGCTCAGGGGTCTGTAGTTTTGACATAACGCTGCAGCTGGTGGAAAAACAAAAGTATGCCACCTCTTGAATACTGAACACATCATGTGCTGGTTGGTATGCTTTTCCCACCAGCACCTGCCTTCATGTGAGGGTCAAGTAACAAGCTAAACTTGAAACTTCAGGACGAAGCATGATGTCTGCTATGTGGGCAAATGTGTGATGAAACATGCAACACAACAGGAAGGTAAAATCAAAACTAAGGGCCCCTTCACACATAACATGATTTAAGTCGACTAGCGCAGGAAGGAGGAATTGCATACCAATTGTGAAAAAATCGGAGCAGCCTCCAACGCCTCGTACATGTGTGACTACAACTATTTGTGCACCCCAGCGGCTGAAAGACAGAGAGTGCCCTGTGAGAACCCATTCCATCCCTCTCGCGGCAGGTGTCAGCCAAATTCTAGGTGACACACACGAACATCTAACACCGCTTGCTTGGCATTTAGAAAATATGTGGCCAATTCATGCTGTCAGCACAAAAACAGTCAGTAGACGATCACTTTCGAGCTGGATGTGAAATTCGTTTAAGTGCCCCCACAAGTGTGGCTTTGCAAAAAGCAACACACATGTTGTCTGCATGTGTATTGCAAGTGTGCGTGTGTGTCGCACTCATGCCCCCCCGAAACACATGTGGTGTATGTGTGGTTTGCCCCCCCCCAACATGTGGTGTGCAGGGGTTGGGTCAGACAGGCAGGTCTAGGCGCACACAGCACAGCGAGGTGCCTGTCAGCTGCTGAACAGAGACTCACTGACAGCTCACATGACACAGAAACACAGTGACACATTGGTGTGTACACAGAACTGACAGGGGGTGTGGCCACTGAGAGCCACAGCCGTTAAGATCTCTGATTCTGGACGTTCCAGCTGGAGAACATGTACCATGTTTGGATGGACATGAACTGTCCATTGTGATGCGCGTGTGTCTGCATGCTGTCCTCATGTGGACATACATAAAAACATATATTGCTGTTGCGGCCGCTGCAGCGAGTGAGAGCACGGCGCACACATTGACAGGTGATACGGACCGTCAGATCATAACACGCAGCGGGTGATCTGAATGTCACGTCATCCACGTGAGCTCTGTTCCACATGACATGGTGTCTGTCCTGCGGTGCGCCATCCACAAGACACTTGTGTCAGGCCGGACACACATGGGGGGCCGGCTGGACACACCGGACCAGTAGATGTGGATATGATAAGAGCGCCCTGCTTCTCATTCATGTCATTTCATGACTGTACATCTGTGACCATGGGTCATCTGCAGAGGAACAGAAGGTTCATACTTGTATTGCCCGCTTGATAAGAGGGATTCAATAAATTGCAGTGTTTTTTTATGGTGTGTGGTTTTATTTCATTTTTTTTTTAAATACGTCCATCTCCTTGTTGATTTCAGCAGTTTTCCGCACCTTTTACAGGCCAGCGATAGTAGCACAGTGGTAAAGTTTCTGGCTGGCATTCAGAGCTTTTGTAAATTTCAGGTTCAAATCCAGTGGGTGGCATGTATTTATTTATTTATTTTCACAGCAACTGCACAATGTGGTTACACATGCTCCAGCTGCTCACATTGTGCTCCTGCTGCGATGGTGTCGTGCATGAAGCCGTTGTAGTGGGATCGTTCACGCCTGCCCCTTCGGCTCAATGTTTTCGTGGTTCGCTCATACAAGCTGTTCCGCCATAATTTGCCCTGATTTGTACTTATTGGTACTATCTGTGGAGGGGCCCTAACCAGTGGATGGCACATGAGGATGGTGATGATACCAAAATTTTCATCGGTACTGTAAATTAGTGATGGCAAAATTGAAACACTGTTCTGGAATCATCCAAAACCATTGAAGCAGCTGTTTCAGAATGTTGTTCTAGGGTCTGTATAAAAAGGAAGACATGCGAAATGGGACATCATTATGTCACCAATTGTTTCAATTAAAATGTTTCAAAATGATGAAGGCTGCAGTCAGTGGATAGTCTGTATGTGCACCAGCATGTATGTTTGTTGTGCCAAAAAAAAAAAAAATCAGTTCAAGAACACAGCGTTTCCTAACAATAACAAACTCCCCATTTCCAGGCTCTTTTCCTTGTACCATGTAATTATGTTCTATCTCTGTCCTGACATCAAAGACGAGTTTGAAGTCCAGGAGGTTTTGCCTCTATTTCCTTTTGCCTCTATTTCCTTTCTTGCTAAGACACAGTTTTTGCAGACTGACTCACTCTGCAGGCGTGGGTGATGAGCACTGGCTGTGGATCCATGCTGATCCTTATGAATGTCCAAAGCATTTTCCGCAATTGCAGAACTGCACCACACATTTCACAGAAGGTTAATCCCATGAAGCTTCAATTCATTAAGTCCTTTAAAATATCATGCAGAGGACATGCATGCCCTGCATGATGCTGTGATATCTTGTTAGAAGATGCATAATTAAAAACGCAAGCCACTGTCTCAGACTGTGAGTAATTCTTCTCTGAATTAATTTTTAAAAACTACAGCTTGGCCTAGATTTTTTGGGGGCCAGGGGGGTTGATCTGTGAAAAATATAACTGAGGCCCATGTAAGCAGTCTTTGATATAAATGAGCATGCCCCCTTCCCACCCCCACTTCACATTGTGACAAGATATTCTTAGATTAGAGGTGTTGTGCAAATTTTGTGCATTATCACATTTACATACAATCTTAATTAACAGAGAGAAGACAAGAACAACAGCTGAGGAGGCGGATGGTCACGTGACATGTGGCATGTTGGTTTGAGGTGATGGAATTAGCTTTTTCCTGCATATCATACTTCAGATGGTGGGCAGGGTTGGACTATAAATAGGTCACCGTGCACTGTGGTGGACATGAGGATGTGCCAACATGGGGTCACTGAGAGCATATATTTCAAACAAGACCCAACAATCCTCTGTTTTTTTGTCCTTAATGGTGTTGTAATTTTAATGAGGGGTCTGATTCACGAATAACTTAGAAACTCAAAGACAGACATTATTTAAGTAGGGTTGTAGGAAACCCTAACACTGATATAAATACATTTCCTTCAGATAACCTTAAATCTATTATCTGGGGAGTAACTGGGCTAGTGCGAGCCTAGCCCTGTCACTACAATGGCACTACATGCTGGTTTGGCTACTCAGCACGAAACTGCCTCGAAAATACTATCTATTGAGCTTATTTACAATACAACTGTTCATTTTCCTGAATCTGCATTCATCGGGTAATGTCAGATTAACATCAGGTTAATGATTTTATTAAATTATGTACAAATTAGGGGAAAAGCTGCCTCCTTGCTTGTCAAACTGCAGCACCAGTATGGAAGTGATGTAGTAACACATAATCAAGGGGGAGCCACTGACACTGAAAAATTAAGTCAATGTGGAAGTGCCAAATCTTGTAGCTCATTTCATGGCCGATTGAGGCTGGGTCCAAAAGTGAGTCATAGGTGCCTATGTTAAGTCTAGCACAAAAAGCAGATTTTGTCTGGATAGCTAGTATCCACTATTCATGACAACCGTACAGGGAATGAATGTTTATATAAATTATCAGTTGAAGCTGTTTTAAGCCATAAATTTATGAATAAATAGGAGCATGGTTACACTGAGTGGCAGCTACGTAGGCTATAGTCAAACACGGCTAGTTTACTATATGTTGTTTGACATTGAGCCGCCCTGATTATTCAGCGTCACCACAGCACACCCAGCACAGAGCCGTTGTGGGATATGACATAGGTTTTATGGAGGATCTTCCTGATGCAACCCCAGTTATGTCTGAAGAAACAATCACATTGTTTCCTCTACATGAAGAAACAATCAACAACTAGGGATGGGTATCGATTAAATTTTTATCGATATCGATACCATTATCGATTCCGCTTATCGATCTGATTCGTTATCGATTCCCTTATCGATACCTCTTAGGAATGTTTTGTGCACTAAAAGTAGACTTTACAGGTTTTCTATGTCTGTGGGTCAAAGAGCTTTTTCTTATCGTACACCTGCTCTGTGGAACGAACTTCCTGCGACCGTGAGGCAGTCAGAGTCTGTGGACATTCTCTTTCTTATGAATAGTTTTTATTTTTTTATCTGTTTTATTTCTTTACTTCTGTTTTAATTATGTATTTGATTTTTGTTATTTTTATTTATTTATTAAAATTTTTATGTTGAATTGTTCTGTGTGAGGCACCTTGAGACGGCTTTTGTTGTGATTTGGCACTTTGTAAGCTGATTAAATTGAAATTGAATTGAAACTGAACAACTTTTTATTGAGATATAAAGTAAATAAATGTGAAATTGGTTACTGGATCCTTAAACCCTGGACATAATAAACTCTACATGGTGGATCCTTGATCTCTGGACATAAATAGGAATAAACAAAATCTGCAGTTTTTGTCAAAAGCATTTCCTTTCAGACACTATTGGCATGAATGTCGTTCCATACATTTGAGCTGAGCTCTTACAGCTGGCTGCGCTGCACGTCAGGATGTAATTTATAAAGAATGCAGCACGTCTCATTTTGGGATGAAAAAACATTATAGTCAATTGTAGTTTCTTGTCTGTATTACAATGTTTGTAAAGAGGTGTCATTTTATTTAAAGCGGCGATTCGTCTTGAAGTTATTAATTCCGACCGGACTCTGTCTCGGCAGAGAGCTGCGCAGCGTTTGGAGCTGTGCCAACGGAACAAAGGACGATTCTCATTTCTTGACTGCAACGAGACAAGAGTCCCAGGTAGTTACTTTAATCCACACAAAAGTGACTCATGATATTTTAATGGCTTTGAGAGGGGTAAAGAAGCAGATGTGCCGCTTCTGAAGAACAGCAAATCAAAGAACCAACAAGCCAGTGGATCAAAACATTGCTTCATTGGTTCACGCTTCAAAGTGGAGTCGCTCTGCAGAAACGGTTGATTACAGACCCGCTGCAGGGTCTGTAAAGCAAAAAAGCCAGGGTATGTAAACCTTTGAGCACAACCGTATGTGCTACATCACAGAGTGTTTACCCAGTATATTTACAGTCTATGCACATAACTCTCCTGTTACACATATGACAGGCAGAGGTGAAGACAGAGAAATCTAGCGGGTTGTCCGTGGGGATCCACAGGCTCTAGATTGGGTAGTGATTATAAAATAGGTAGCTGACATTTTTATGGTAAGGGTGGTAATATATTAAGCAAAGCTTGTATAATGAGTTGGAATGCCCATGAGTCCAGAATGTTTTTAGAACCTTAGACCTCAACAATTTTTAGAAGAAGAACTCAACCCTTTTATTGCCTTTTATTATGTCATTTTTATCTTAATTTATTGTCTTAATGTATTTACAAAATTGTTTAGGTTATTGTTATCATGTACACTTCATTATTATTATTACTATTATTATATTTATTATTATCAATATTATTTTTTATCGTCAGTATTATTATGTGATTTTTTTACTTCTATTTTGTCATTTGACTTTGAAATGGACCACAATGGAAATAAGTGTTTTCACTTTATTGTGTCGTCCCATGTATTTTTTTACAATTGAGCTGCAAAAACAAAATAAATCAACACCAACAACACTGTTAACATAAACCACAATAGCATTTAAAACCCCAAAACCCTGAACTCCTATGCTGCATTACAACATGGCATCCATTGTTTATTAGTTAACTAAAATTGCTAATTTCTCAAAAAAAAAGTGTCCTATCAACTTTCTGTTTTTGCAGCATTCATCCTTAACCCAAAATACATAAGCACGCCAAATGGCAAATGCAAATGTGATCAAATCCATATATATATATATACACACACACACACACACACACACACACACACACACACACACACACACACACACACACACACACACACACACACACACACACACACACACACACACACACACAACCAAAGGCCACTTGGCCATTATAATACAGATGATGATTATATCAGATGAAGGCAATCCATAGTGACCTACATGCAGCTTCAGATGCCTTCTGGAAATAAGTTAAAATCTGGTTCCAGATCTGGAGTTAAAAGTTGTCAATGTTTCCTTGCTCAAAAGCACACTCCTCCACATTTCACTAAAATGCCTTTGTACCTCTGTCATATATACGTACTGCTGGACAAATTTTTGAAAACATTTTGAAAACATTTTGTTTCAAAATGTGGGCCAACATGGACAAAACACTTTTCTAGATGTTATTAATATTTCTGTTGTGTGGGCCGCTGAAGAGGAGGTACTGCTGGCCCACCACCACCAGATGGCGCCCTGCTTGGAGTGCGGGCTTCAAGCACGAGAGGACGCC
This sequence comes from Thalassophryne amazonica, assembly GCF_902500255.1. Lineage (NCBI taxonomy): Eukaryota > Metazoa > Chordata > Actinopteri > Batrachoidiformes > Batrachoididae > Thalassophryne > Thalassophryne amazonica. The sequence goes on along the minus strand of NC_047112.1, from coordinate 45,227,509 downwards.
GGAGCCACTGGGAGTGACAGCTGTCACTCATCCTCAGCACCAGCTGTCACTCATTCATCTCATCACCATCACCATAAAGGCCGGACTGCAACTCCACCTCCTCGCCGAGAAATCAGCTACCATTCAGGTAATATTCTCTGCTGTACTTAACACTGACTAATAGTCTGAACTTCTTTGCAGCCGTTTTCCTGTGGGTGTTGCCTTATCTGTGGGATTGGCGTTTGGTGTGATCAGCGACGGCTTCGCTTCACACCCCAACCAGATAAGTGGTTAGACAGGAGCTGCACGAGTGTGTGATTGGAGGTGGAGGATTTCCCTCCTAACTGTATACAGACTGTGGGATTACTGAGTGTGCGAACTCACACTCATCAGGACTGTCTCTGTTCTCTGCCAGCAGTACCGGGTCTGACTGCCAGCGGCCACCTGGGGGCGCAGGGCTTGGCGGCTCCGGTGTTCTTCAGCTCCGCTGGTGGTGGAAGCTGTGTGGGATCCGGCTCTTCTCTCGCCAGGCGTCTTCTATCGTCGAGCCTGCCCACACGTCACTTTGTGTATAATTGACAGTCCACCATATTGTTATTGTCTGTACGTCGTTGTGCGATTCACAACATTAAATTGTTACTTTTGGCTTATCCATTGTCCGTTCATTAACGCCCCCTGTTGTGGGTCCGTGTCACAACACTTTCACAACAATTTCAGTTTCTCTTTAAATTCAGTCAATAGCAAAACACATTCTGTTCATTTGAATCCTAGGGAGTTACTTTTGTTTTTCAGTAGTAGCAGTGCACTGTGGGATATACATTTACATTTTGCTTTTGACACTTGCTGGAGACAAACTGTTTTTACACTCACTAAATCCTGGTGTGGCACTGCAGCAACACACTTTCCATTAGACTTTGCTACATTATGTACATTAAGTTGCTTTCATTCTGACATCATCTGGCTGTATGGGTATTTGGCTTTCTCTCTAATGCAACAAGAGTGCAACTCAGAGGTGTAATGCCATAATACATTCTGAAATCCACAATTTTCTCTCTTCTCATGGGTACTGTTTAATGGCACTGAAGCTGGGAACACAGGCGCAGATGCAAAAGTCTAATTTGTTGAGGTGACATGGGGTCCCCGAGGGAGATAAATGTCACACAGACATTAAATGATTGTGAGAGATGAGAGAGGAGACACAGCCACATCTGAACTCCTGCCTTTAATGCAACAGCATGTGATTCAATTGCAAAGTTAAGGAGAGATTCCTGTTCCTGTGGAAATTTTATATTTACAATAAAGGAAAAGCAATAAATGCAGTAACGTAGAGCTGCAAATGCAATTATCTGTAATAAATATGTGTTTTTTCATTGATGAAAGATGATGAAATTAAATATGACTAGTAATATTGGGTTTAGTGTTGACAAGATATAGATATATATATATATATATATCCATTGTTCAGTGTTGTTAGCTAATATCCGTAGTTTCTCCAAAAATATTAGTCCTATCAATGTTCCATTTAGGTGGCATTCATCCTTGACCCAAAATACATAAATATACCAAACGGCAAATGTCGGCTCTCCCCAGTTTCTCTGTGATTGAAGCCATACACACGCACGCACATACATAGAGATTACTTGGATATTAATATATAGATAATGAGTTATATTATTATGATTGATAATAATAGGAATAATAGTAGCAGTAATAATAATAGTAGTAGTAGTAATAATAATAATGACAATAATGATAATAATAACCTCAGTCCTAGTCTTAGAAATTTCAGTCTGAGTCAATGTAATATCAAGGAAAACCCTGCTGACAATTACACATTCTCAGAGCCTAAAGTGCCATCTAATGTTGCGTTTATACATAATGACGACAAGTCACGAATGCCACGAAGTACACATTCTTGGCCGCTGATCACAAATGCGATGATTCGGGGCAGAGGCGTCAGGTGTCCTCAGGAACTGCTGCACTGTTACCACTTGTTACGATTAATGGCACGTGTTGCTGGAGAATTATCAGGAACCATTACACACGGTCAAGAATAGTGTACCGTGTTGTTGCGCGCTATTGCGCCTAACAGCACATCGTTAAGTTCTGTCACGTTGTGAATGAGGTGAATTGTCTCCACACACACACCCATATTCATCCAACTGAATTCAGATCTCTCCATTTTTTCAGAAGAACTTTGTGACTGCATGTGTAGTTGGGCTCTGTGCCATAGAGTGGCGCAGAGAGGAGGAGGAGGAGATGGACAGAGCCAGATGTGTGGCTTCATGCGGCTCTCGTCTCGCGCATTTTCCCAAACATCAGGCACATGCAGCAGGTGGAACACCTGCAGGAGTGCGCTGAAGAGCACTGAAATAAGAATTTTAGCCGACTTGGTGTCAGCAATCAAACTGAATGCAGTGCAGCAGGGTTTAATTGTGTGCACGCTTCTTCCTCCGCCGGACTGGAGGAGGTGCAGAGATATCTGGCTGCACGTGAGGCTCCTCTCGCTCTTCTGGTTGCTCAGACTCGTTCTCCCGCAGCGTCCTGAGGAGCTACGAACGCTGTCACGTTCTATTAAGGATCAGTACTCATCAAAATGGATCAATATGCTCAGTTGCGACCTCCACGACGTGAGACGAAATGAGTGTGGTGTATGACATTCGTGGAAGATTTTTTGACAGGCAAAAACATGCTCCACGAATATCAAGAATATCACGCACCAACAAGCACTATTAAGAAACCTATTCAGATGCATTAAGTCACATTAAGAATGTGAGGAATGTGTCACAAATGACAGAAAAATGACATTCGTAACGCGTCTTGGTTATGTGTAAATGCACCTTACAGTGTCTAATTTCTTCCAGCAAACAACCCCAAACTCCCAACACCAAAACTTACAATGACGTATACAGTTAAGACAACAACAAAAACAACAGGAAATTGTCTGGGAGAAGGTGAAATCAGCAACATTTGGCATTTCACTTGACAAATAAGAAATGATTAAAAAAAAAACCAACTAAATTTTACAATGTCATATATGAGTTAAAAAGCAGAAAAGCCTAATGTTGGAGACGATGAATCCAAATAAATTTGTCACTTCAAGTTGGACTACACCAAGGATCAGATCTGAGTCCTCTCTTGCTCACAGTGGTGATGGACAGGTTAGTAGATGAGATTAGACAGGAGTCTTCATGGACTATGATGTTTGCAGCTGACATTGTGGCCTTTTAGTGAGAGTACAGAGCAGGTTAAGTCGAGCCTGGAGATGTGGAGATACACTCTGGAGAAAAGGGGAATGACAGTCAGTAGGAGCAAGCCTAAGTATATATGTGAATGAGAGGGAGTCTGGTGGAATAGTGCGGTTACATGAAGGAGAAGTGGTTAAGATGGATGAGTTTAAAAACTTGTGGTAAACTACGCAAAGTAATGGACAGTGTGACAGAGAGATGAATAAGACCGAGCAGGCAGGGTGGAGTGTGTGGAGAAAGGTGGCAGGAGTGATTTGTGACAGAAGGATATCTGCAATCATGAAGGGGAAAGTTTAAAAGAAAGCAGAGAAACCATTTATGTCGTAAGGCAGCGGTGTTCAAAGTATTCCAGAAAAGGCCAAGAGGGTGCAGGTTTTCATTGCACCCACTGACTCCAGCAGGTGATTTCACTGATGAATTCATCCCATCTGCTCAAAGTGATGTTCATCAGTGAAATCACCTGCTGGAGTGAGTGGTTGTGATAAAAATCTGCACCCTCTTGGCCCATTCTGGAATGGGAAAGGGAAGTTTGGGGTCCCCTACTAGAGCTGTTGACCCCACAACTCCATCATGGATAAGCAGATGAAGATTTGCAGGGGATGAGGCAGAGCTGGAGGTGAAGAATCTGCAATTTTCTTCATGAGCGATGAAGACGAAAAGGATTAGGAATGAACATATTAGAGGGGTGGTTCAGATCAGACAGTCTGGAAGCAAAGTCCGAGAGGCAAGACTGAGATTGTTTGGACATATGAAGAGGAGGCATAAAAGGTATACAGGAGGATGCTGAGGATGGAACACCAGGGAGGAGGAGAAGAAAAAGGCCAAAGAGAAGGTTTATGGATGTTGGATGTGGTGAGGGAGGACATGCTGGTGGTTGGTGTTACAGAGGAAGACCCCCTCTGGGGAGGGTGGTATGTCCTTTACCAGAGGAGGGTTCGGCGCAGTAACTTACAGTAGCTGTTCCTAGGACTGCACTCTTCTGGACAGAGACCTTTGATGTTGTGTGTGGAGTCTACTGGAACCACTCTTCCAATTTGGGGGGTTACAGCTCCTAGTGGTCTAATTACCACTGGGAACACTTTGGACTTTTCCTTTCCCATCTGCTCCAGTTGCTCTTTCAACACTTGGTACTTCTCTATTTTCTTGTGCTCATCAGGTCTTGCTTGCAACCAGGATTGCCACAACAATCACAACTGCGGTTTTCTTTTCCTTCTCAACCACCACTATGTCTGGTTGGCTGGCCAGCAACTACTTGTCTGTCTGGAATTTGAAGTCCCATATAGGATCTCAAACCTGTCACTCTCAACCACCTTTGTTGGGTCTCCCACTGGGATTGGGGACTTCTAATCCCAATGTGGTGTAGATTTTCCTGTACATGATTCCCAATGTTTGGTTGTGCCTCTCAGTGTACGCTGCCCCAGCTTGCATCCTGCCACTATTTGCTGGGCTATCTCTTGGGTACATTTGCACAGCCTGCAACTTGGGTCCTGTCAGCTCTGGTAGACCTCTACCTCTATGGATCTGGTGCTTAGGGCTTGTTCTTGTGCTGTCATGATCAGAGCCTCTGTGTTGTCCTTTAGGATGGCTTTTCTAGCCCCTGGTAGGTCTTCTTGATGTCAGCCACTTCCTGTATCTGTCGATGTTACATCCCATGGAGGGTCTTAGTCTTCCATGATATCTCCTCTTCTGCTCTTTATACCATCTGTCTTCAGCTGCCTGAGGCATTCTTGTAGCAGCTGATCTCGGGGGAGCCATCTTTTTTATGTATTCATGGATGTTCCTCATCTCATCCTGAACTGTGGCTGTGATACTGTGATACAATGTTCTTTCTTTCTTTATTGTTTATTTGATGAGGACAATGCACATTAATGAACACTTTGTACATTTTCATGCCTTAGTGTAAATATGCCAGATTTAGCTAAAAGCTACTTTCCATCTGTAGTCCTCAGACACACAACAACAAACAATTACAATAAATAAATTAAAACAAAACATGAGATTATGTACAATACATCTCACCTGTGTTGACAGGTTTGATTGTTTCTGAGCCATTTTTTAAGCTCATTTTTAAAAGCACTCAGGGTGGGACTGTCTCGTATCCTTGTTGGAAGGCTGTTCCAGTTTGTACAACCCTTCACAGAGATGGTGTTTTGTCCTGTTGAAGTTCGTCTGAGGGTCACCTCACAGTCCCCCCTAGAAGCAGACCGAATCCTGAGGTTAGGATCTCTATGTCTAATAAATTCCTCCAGAGGAGGTGGGGCTAGGCCATGGAGAGTTTTGTAGATGAGACAAGCATGCTTAAACATAAAGTTGTTAAAACTTAAAAGATGGTATTTCTCCAGAATTTCACAGTAATGAGTGCAATATTTACCCTCCCTCTTTCCGCATTGATAGATAGATAGACAGATAGATAGATAGATAATCAAAAAAGCAAAAAAGGATCACTTTTTAATCAGCGCATTCCATCAAGTTAGTTAATTCTGGGATACTGATCTAGTCTGTTAAGTAGCAGAGTGGTTGTTAATCACTTTCAGCTGCTTTGGTGTTCATGAAATTAACAACAGGTGCACTATAGGAGGAACAATGAGACAACCCCCAAAACAGGAATGTTTTTACAGATGGAGGTCAATAACATTTTTTCCCTCCTCATCTATTCTGACTGATTTTTCACTAGTTTTGCATTTGGCTAGGGTCAGTGTCACTACTGGCAGCATGGTGAGGTACCTCAATCCTACAGATGTTGCACAGATCGTCTAACTCTTCCAGGATGCCAGGACAATACATGCCATTGCCAGAAGGCTTGCTGCATTTCCAAGCACAGTCTGAAGAGCATGGAGGAGATTCCAGGCGACAGGTAGCTACTCTAGGAGAATGGACAGGGCTGTACAAGGTCCTTAACCCATCAGCAGGAACGGTGTCTGTGCCGTAGTGCAAAGAGTTCTACAAAATGACTGGCCGGCAGAATTCTAGAACACCAGAATTAGCAGGTCCGCCACTGGTGCCTTGTGCTTTTCACAGATGAGAGCAGGTTCAACCGGAGCACATCTGATGGACGTGAAAGAGTGTGGAGAAGCCGTGGAGAATGTTATGCTACCTGCAACATCATTTAGCATGACCGATTTGGCGGTGGATCAGTGATGTTCTGGGGAAGCATATACCTGAAAGGATGCACAGACCAGACAAGCTGTGGAAGTACACGAAGCTGGTGCACGGCATTGCAGATGACTTCGTCAGAATTATTTTTGGACCCGTATTTAAAGTTTGTGTTGGATTGTTGATGTCAGAGCAGCAGCAATGCACCGAAGCTGGACAAATTTCTGACGTGATTTTTCACTGGAGTGAGGAAGTACACAAACTCTTTTTCTTTTTTTTTTTGGAAGTACACAAAGTCAGTGCAGTGGTACACTAAAATGTACGTCCCTTTTCTATTGTTTATAAATTAATATAATATCAAATGACAAGGATCTATTTTAGTGGTTATATAAAACAAATCATGAATATTTTTGCATTCTTTCAATGGAACAAATATTTAATTCGGTGAAAGCTGGAACAAACCATTCAACTCGGCTTCACCTCATTGAATGGTACGTTCCAGCTTTCACCTGATGAAATATTTGTACCATTGAACTCATAAACATTAATTATTTGAGTAATATACAAGGGTCAATTGAGAAGTTTTGAGCCTGACCCAGAAAAATTAGGGCGTGGTTCTCCAGCTTTTGCATTCTGAGAAACCAGCATTTCTCAAGAATGTGTGAAGTTTTCATAATACAAATTGTCTTTTTTTTGTCATTGTACATACATACAACAAAATTTGTCCTCTGTATTTAACTCATCGTAATTACAGTTAGACAGAATCCAACCACTAGTGTCAGATTCCGCCCTGGCCCAGAGTTTATGTCTGGTTTTTCCCCATCCGGGTCTTCTCTGATGATTTTTATGTTTTATTTTTCACACAATTGTAGTTTTGTCATTTAAATCTTAGCTTGGTTCTGGTCATTTCTTTTCATTATGTTTTGGTATTATCTGGTTTTGGTTTCTCATTATCTGGTTATGTTCCTGTTGTCAGTGGTCCTGTTTTCTGTTAGGGTTTATCTTTTGTTATTTATTGCATTAATGGTTTTCTGGTTATCATTTATTTCCGGTTTAACCTTTAGTTTGATTTATTATTTTGTTATCATTGTTTTGCTGCTACTTTAATACTTCAGCCATGTTCAGTTCTGCTTTAGTTTTTGTTAGCCTTTTCTATTTTATTGTCTGAGTTTGTTATTGCATGTATCCTTCAGTCATGTTCAGTCCTGTTCTAGTTTTGGTTATACTTGTTCTCTTTCTAGGTCTGTCACTTGGTTTCCTGGTTTTCGCCTTTATTTTGGACACATGTCCTTTTGTTGGTCTTTGGGCACATTACATTTTCACCAGTGGTTTTCTGTCACTTACTCCTCTTGCTTTGCACCGCTTTGTTTTTCACTCACTCATCCTCTTGACTCTCTTCACTCTTCTTTGCTTCACCAAACCACACCTCCTTCCAGAACTTCACTAACACCTGCCTCTTGTTACACTGATTAAATCAACTGTTATTTAAGCCCCTCAATTCCCTCACTCCAGTGCCAGTTCGTTTTGATCTTGTTATCCATGTTCCAGCCTTTTTTCTTGTCCTGTTGCCTCTCTGTATTTTTTGCCCTCACTTTGTATTTTTGGATTTTATCTTTGTCTTAGCCCATGTACTTTGTCACACTGTGATTTGACTTCTGCTCACCGAGACCACGCCTCAGCCTCTCGATTGTTTGTACCTCTGCCTCTCTGACTGCCATACTATATACCAAATCCCTGCTACGTCTTAAGATAAAGCCTTTTATTATTCCAACATTTGTGTTCTGGAGTCCTGCATTTGTGTGCCACACTGCACCTGCAGCCTGACTAGAAGTAGCGGGCAACCAGAGTGCAGCGGCTGGGGAACAACTCCACATGCAGAGACACTGCCTTGGTCAGTGAGAAAATTTCTGTCTTTAATAGTTTGCTGATAACTGGGCAAAAAAAAAAAAAAAAACACCTTTCAATATGTTAATACACTGAGTATGTTTGACATTACCAACCTCAAAGTCTGATTTGACCAGTGTGGTCCACAAGGTTTAAATATCACAAACTTTCAAATATTTTGCAAGTCATGAAGCAAGTGTATCTGTGACGAGTGTAATATGACACTATGACAAAAGTCACAGTATCACATGCATAGTTTTCACTTCACCAGCAACTGTTTTTTCTTTTTCTTTATTCTATTATTATGTCTATACTCTGGTAAAATGCTCACATCAGCAAGTTAAAGTAAAGCTGAACTGCTTGGTGGATCAGCTGATCAAAGACCTTGTCAAGCATTTAAAATGTGTTGAGACTGAAGCACAATTCCCCCAACATCCACAGTAATCCTTTCCTGCTCCCAACTTGTAACTCATTGATGCACAATGTACTAGAAACCACCCCTCCCCCCCCCCAAAAAAACAACAAAATGAAATCCTGTTATTTGAAGTGTAACATTCATGTAGCTGCATTAATACACGCTGTATGCTTAGACTGAAAAGCCCAGATTAAAGTGTATTTTTTTCAGCAGATGGAAAAAAGTGTGCTCCCAGAAGCCTTTGCAACATGACAGATCTGTTCCCCCAATACATCTCATCTGTAAAGAAATCCCTCTGTTCTCCTTGAGGGGGTTTAACCATGTGTACATAAGTATTGCAGCGAGACAGGTAATGATTCACAACGCACAGTTTTGACAAAGCTAATAAACAAGTACACAAAACTGTGAAATTACAAAGGTGCTGTCATAGAATACGTACAGCGTGTTGGGGACACACACAAATAAAGATATGACACTGGCTGGCATATAAGGGAAGCAATTTTTTTTAGCTGCCACACATATGCTCTCAGAAACATTCACATGAATCCATCAGCTGGAGTGAGTCATCGTGCTGTGGCTCAAACTCAGATATACAGCACTGTCTCAATGGTTGATGATCCATTTGCCTGATGACTCAAGAGTCGAAGCTTTACCTAACACAATCAGAACACCATCAACCCCTTGTAATTAATACAGATACAGTAACAACAGATTTTAGCAATACTGATATACTGCCAATTAATTTTCTCACTGACAGGAACACTGGCTAATAAATATTAGGATCTTATGTTGCACTCTTGCTTAAGTTTAACTCCCTCTGTGACATCAGCCATAGGTTTTCTGAAGAGCAGGTAAATGGTAAATGGACTGCATTTATATAGCACTTTTCCATCTGCATCAGATGCTCAAAGCACATTAAAACAATGCCTCACATTCACCTCAATGTCAGGATGCTGCTATACAAGGTGCTCACTACACACCGGGAGCAACTAGGGGATTAAGGACCTTGCCCAAGGGTCCTTAATGATTTTCTGGTCAGGCTGGGATTTGAACCAACGTTTAACCACTAGACCGTCACTTCCCAGTTCTGGGACTTTAATGGCTCACCATCTTAGCAATGCTTAACTTCACTTATCTCCCAGCTAACCCATAAATTTGTCAGGGGGTGGAGTGCGGGTAAGACCAACAAGTCCTGGGTGGGATGAATAAAGCCCAACCCCCTCCCCATCTCACAGTTGAAAAATAAACTGAGCTGAGCTAAGGCTGACACATTTCTGTGGTGGTTTGTTACAGGCATTAAAAAGTACGTATGGCATATTGTTTTAGTAACCATTGCACCAACCGTAGACCTGATGTAACAAGGCTACCTGCTAAATAGTGCTAATCTAGTGCTAACATATAAATGAAATAATACTAAAATTTCACTCACAGAAAATATTGCAGCACAGACTTCTTTGATGGTCCATTTGCAAAATTGACAGTGCAGCAAGTCATATTATGCTATATATTTGTGATGAAATGGTCAAAATGGACAGCTGACTCAACCAGGTCAATGCCACAGCAGGTAGGAACCACTACTGACAGGGCCTTGACTCTGGCACGCCACTATCACTCAAAATGGGCCATGCCCACAATTATTAATAACTTTTATCACTTGAAATTTCTTAAACCAATGAGTAATTTAAAAAATAGACATTTGACAAAATATACATCTGTATCAGGCTGTAAAAAAAAAAATGCTGTGAAAGTTAGGCCTTTTAACATGCGTATCAGTGGGGAGAAACTGGCTTTTGGATTGTGCTATAAGCAGCCAAACTGCAAGATCTGCCACTTCTGCCTTGGCTTCATTTGTCAGTACCAGAGATTGGGGCTTCATATGTCATGGCTGACACACTTATATAATGTTGCATGGAAGCCGAGGACAGTACTTTTGGATAGGAAAACTGGGGTGGTGGTCCCCTTCTTTAAAAAAAGGAGACTAGACAGTGAGTTCCAATTACAGTGGAATCACACTTCTCAGCCTACCTGGGAAAGCCTATGCCAGGGTCCTAGAGAGGAGGTGTAGACCCTTAGTTGGACCTCAGATTCAGGAGGAGCAAAGTAGGTTCTATCCTGGTTGTGGAACAGTGGACCAGCTCTTTGCCCTTGCTATATTAGTGGTTTTGGGCATATGACGAACCAGTCTAGATGTGGACTTGGAATAGGGATATGACCAGATCTCTCGGTGTATCCCATGGGGGGTGCTGCGGGAACATGTGGTACCAGATTAGCTGTAATGTGCGATCCGGAATCTGTATTACTAAAGTAGGAGCTATGGCTGCATTCTCATCATTACATTAGACCTGTTTCCAGTGGGTGTTGGACCGTGCAAGGGCTGGCACTAATCACCAATTCTGTTTGTGATATTCATGGACAGGATTTCAAGGTGTACTCAGGGATCGGAAGGTGTCCAGTTTGGTGACCGGAGAGTTGTATCTCTGGTTTTTGCAGATGATGTAGTTCTGTTGGCTTCATCGGGCAGTGACCTCCGATGCGCACTGAGAAGGTTTGAGGCCGAGTGTGAAGCAACTGGGAAGAGAATCAGCACCTCCAAATCAGAGACCATGGTCCTCTGTCAGAAAGCGGTGGATTGTCCCCTTTGGGTTAGGGGGGAGTTACTGCCCCAAGTGGAGGAATTTAAGTATCTTGTAGCGCATGGCCTTGATTCGCCCTAATTAAATAAACACATTAATGCTTTCTCAACAAAAACCAGAAGTTTTGCACTGAGGACAGAGACTGTTGTTTTCACCCCTAAGTCTGAAATTCTTTAGCCATCTTGAGATAAGCTGGAGACATCCCCCGTGGGTCCCCACACTGTGGTCCACAGCACAACAGGCCTGTAACTCAGAGTTATTCAAAGGAGCCCTGACTTGTTTATCAATTAAATTTTGGTCACTATTTATTACCTGATATTATAATTGCTTCACGCCAGAATCTGAACTTCCCCAGGCCCGAAGAACTTTATGGCCTCACGTCAAGGCCAGAACCTCTCCAGACAGTGGAAGAGGATCTCTCCTGTGATAGGACATGGCCTTAAACTTTGGGCCTTGACAACCACCTATTATCTCTAGGTCTAAGTAAAGAAAAATACCTTTGCTTAAAATAAAAAAAATGCATCAGTATTCTTTTATTCATATATAAACACTTCTAATGTGTCTGTATTGATTAATCAAACAAAATGCTTTGCATATAATCATTCTATTTTATTGACATGTGTTCATTTTAACTGATGTGTGTTTAAGTATGATCTTTCTGTATTATCAATATGTTGAAGGTGAAGTATTCTGTTTATCCAAAGGATGTGTTTAATTGACTATTAATAATGTGTATCCATTCGAGTGTCTTAGAACAAATAGTATGCCAAAATAGTTAATGTGTTTAAATAGTTAAATCATTTCTTTGTCTGCCTTTCTCTAACACATAAAGTTTCTGTGAAATTACACACCCTAAATAGGCGGAGTTTAATGACGTAAGTCCCCTTTAAAAAGTTAGAACAGAGTTTCCCTCTCCTTCCTTGAACCCTCTTGAAAATCTCCTGTAAGTCTCTGCTGCAACTCCTCTCTCTTCCTTTCTTAAACACTTAACTTTAATTTTGGGTCAACAAGGCCCCATGCTAACTTTAGCTAAGCTACCATGTGGCATTCATGCATTCATTCATTCATTCATTGTTATTATTTGACAAACGTTTAACAAAGTAATAGCCTGATGCTTTTAAGGTGCGTCGTCTTTCGAATTTTTAAGAGAACTGCCGATCTGAACTTTTCAAAATAATAGCAAATTGAGAGAAACGCAACTTTCCTTTTCTGTAATTTTCCAATGCTTTTAAAGTTTTTACCTTCTTCCTAAATTCACTTTTAATCTGGCTCCAACAAACTTTTTAAAAGCTACCAGAAACTATTTTCAACAAACGCCTTGCACCTCTGGAGTCCAGCAAGCTGATGACCTGACTGCAAGCAGCCATCCTGTTGCGAAAGCCAGCCGACACAAGCCTTTGGGATCACCCGGGGAGACCACTGAGTTAACCCCTGACCCAAGTAAGCACGCCGCAAAGAGCCTACTTCAACGATGGATGGACGGGTTGTCCAAACCACCTCTTCAACAGATCAGCTAAGTGACCCAGTTAAAGGTTCCAGAAAAAGGGTTTTCTTGTCAATGGCTGCAAAGTGGCTTCTTTTTAAACAAAAAAAAAAGTGACTTCAAAGTCACTTTGAAGTGGCTTCAAATTTCATCACTAAATTCTAATCAGATTTATTTACCTAAAGTCGTTAAGCTTTATCTCTCTACTTTCTCTCAACGTCTCATGAGTAAGCAAACTGTGTCCATAAATGAACTTATTTAATCACTGTCCACAAAAATGCCAGTAAACTGTTCATTTCTTGTATAATTGTAAATAGAATGTAAATATTTCTGCTGTGGTTTATTTTGTGTTCAAAAGGAAACCTTTGGTCAGTCGTATAGTAGTATTCAGACTTTCAGACCTGAGACTGATTAATTAAATTGAGATTGATTGATTAATTTGAGACTGATAGATTAATGAATGTTTAAGTAGGGGTGGTGACCAAGTGGTTAATGTGCTTGGTTTCAGTGCAGAAGGTTCCGGGTTCAAATCCCACCCCTGCCACATTTTTCCATGTAATATGGAGTTGCGTCAGGAAGGGCATAAGGCATAAAACCTGTGCCAATTCAACATGCAGATCCACCTTGGATTTGCTGTGGCGACCCCGAGTGCAAACAAGGGAGCAGCCGAAGGGACTTACTTAGATTAATGAATGTTTAAATTAAAGTACCTATGCTTTAAACAGGTGGTGCCCCAATAATATTATTCTAATTAAATAATAATTATTAAACCCTAAAATTGTTAATTATTTTGGTGACCCATTAAATGAGGTCGAGGCCAATCTAATTCAGTCTGAGAGTTTAACCATACTTTCACTATTTTTGGTGCTCTCCGTGAGGCCAATAACAAATTGCGAGGCTTAACTACTTATTCACCACATATGTATTGGTGCGCCCGTGTGAAGGACCAGTAAATTCACTGCATTATTTATTGGTCCCCTGGTGTGAGGATTTAGCAAATTCAATTCACTACATTGTGGTCTTTGTCATGAGTGGGGGTAAATTAGAAACTGAGATTGCTAGACAGATTGGGACGGCGTCATAAATTTTACAGATGCTGTACCGGACCGTCGTGGTGAAGGAGCTGAGCCAGGAGGCGAGGCTCTCAATTTACCAGTCAATTTACGCTCCTATCTTCACCCATGGTCATGAGCTTTTAATGACTATAAGAATAAGATCGTGGATACAAGCGACAGAAATGAGATGCCTCTGTTGGGTATCTGGGCTTACAGTCCTGGTCAGAGTGAGAAGCTCCACTATCCAGGAAGGACTCAGAGCAGAGCAGCTGCTTCTTCGCATCAAAAGGAGCCAGTTGAGGTGGTTTGGTGAGGATGCCCACTGGTCGTCTGCCAAGGGAGGTCTTCCAGGCAAATGGGAGGAGGCCCCAGGGAAGACCTAGGACACGCTGGAGAGACAATATTTTCCAGCTGGCTTGGGAATGTCTGGGGATAACCCACGGAAGAGCAGGGCAGTGAAATGAAAACTGTGAAATCTGAGGAAAATTTGCAGCAGGAGGTCTGGGGGCATAGGCCCCAGGGAGACAGGGTCTCGGACCCCGTGGTATCCCAGAAACCAAATTAATTTTTTATCTAATGATACATTTTCAACATCTCCTGGAACAAGAAAATCTCAAAATTGGTGCATATTTAAACAACCCTATCTGCATTCAACATTTCATTTGAACAGTCAATGATCATGTTGAAATAACAGAATATGATGTGAAAGTAGGACCTGGAATGATTTTCCTTTTAATTGTAAACCAAATTATCCATCAACTCAGAACAATTAAACAACATGAAATTCATGAAGACGGAAAAGACTGTTACAGCATTTCAAAAACCACAGCTAAAACTTGTAGAATATTTTGAAATTAATGGTAAAATATCAGCAACAAAGCTTATAAAAAAGCCACATATTCTTGTATAAATTCCTGTAAATCCACTGAAAGCCACAGTGTCTTTTTCCCCATGAAAAAAGTTTACAATAATAACAACTCATTTGTGTAAATTCATGTAAATCCATTCACAGCCAGTCTTTTTTTTCCAATGAAAGAAAGTCTAGATTAATGAAAAAAGGTCACATATTCTTGTCTAAAATCCTGTTTGAACAGCACAATGTTTATTTTCCAGAGAGAAAAATTCTTACCGTGTTTCCTGATGGCAAAGTTCGCTTTCACGTTTCTTTAATCTTTCAGGTGTGTTGATGAAGCCAGCGACAATTCCACGGATTCTTGTCCTTATCAGACTTTTTCAGTCTTTCTCGCTATCTTCTCTCTGTCTGACGTCTTTCCGTGACACAGACATGCTGCACAATTCTTGTTGTGAAAGTGTCGTGACACGGACCCACAACAGGGGGCGTTAATGAACAGACAATGGATAAGCCAAAAGTAACAATTTAATGTTGTGAATCGCACAACGACGTACAGACAATAACAATATGGTGGAATGTCAATTATACACCAGGTGACGTGCGGGCAGGCTCGACGATAGAAGATGCCTGGCGAGAGAAGAGCCGGATCCCACACAGCTTCCACCACCAACGGAGCTGAAGAACACCGGAGCCGCCAAGCCCTGCGCCCCAGGTGGCCGCTGTCTTTAGCAGTCAGACCCGGTACTGCTGGCAGAGAACAGAGACAGTCCTGATGAGTGTGAGTTTGCACACTCAGTAATCCCACAGTCTGTATACAGTTAGGAGGGAAAACCTCCACCTCCAATCACACACTCGTGCAGCTCCTGAGATAACCACTTATCTGGGTGGGGTGGTAGGCGAAGCCGTCGCAGTCCACACCAAACGCCAACTCAGCAGACAGGGTATCCGTCCCAGGAAAACGGCTGCAAAAAGAGATCAGACTAATACTCGAATTAAGGTTCAGCAGAGAATTACCTGAATGGTAGCTGATTTCTCGGAGGGGAGGTGGAGTTGCAGTCCGGCCTTTATGGTGGTGGTGATGAGTAGTGGATGAGTGACAGCTGGTACGGATGATGAGTGACAGCTGTCACTCCCGGTCGCTCCGACGCCCTCTCGTGCTTGAAGCCCGCACTTCAAGCAGGGCGCCATCTTGTGGTGGTGGGCCAGCAGTATCTCCTCTTCAGCAGCCCACACAATAGGACCCCCCCCCTCAACGGCGCCAGACCAGGCTTGTCCGGGTGACGGGTGTAGAAGTCGGCCAGGAGGGCCAGGTCCAGGATGAAGCTCCTCTTCACCCAGGAGCGCTCTTCGGGGCCATAACCCTCGCAGTCCACCAGATACTGGAATCCCCGGCCCTTTCGACGGACGTCCAAGAGCCGGCATACCGTCCACGCGGGCTCCCCGTCGATGATCCGGGCAGGAGGCGGCGCTGGTCCCGGGGAACACAGTGGTGAGGTATGGCAGGGCTTGAGTCTTGACACATGAAACACGGGGTGTATCCGCAGTGAAGCTGAAGCTGCCAGCTTCACTGCGGCCGGACTGAGGACTTTGAGTATGGGAAATGGTCCGATGTACCTGTCCTTTAGCTCGTGTGATTCCACCTGCAGGGGGATGTCCTTAGTGGATAGCCAGACCTCCTGCCCGGGCTGGTATGCAGGGGCCGGGGAACGCCGGCGGTCTGCATGGGCCTTAGCCCTCTTCCGGGCTCTGAGCAGGGCAGAGCGGGCGGTACGCCACACCCGACGGCACTTCCTCAGATGGGCCTGGACTGAGGGCACCCCGACCTCTCCCTCCACTAGCGGAAACAATGGGGGCTGGTACCCCAAACACACCTCAAACGGGGAGAGGCCGGTGGCAGATGAGACTTGGCTATTATGAGCGTACTCGATCCAGGCCAGATGGTCACTCCAGGCCGTCGGGTGCGCGGAGGTCACGCAGAGGAGGGCCTGCTCCAGTTCGTGGTTCGTCCGCTCTGCCTGCCCGTTCGTCTGGGGGGGGTACCCAGACGAGAGACTGACGGTGGCCCCCAGTTCCCTGCAGAAACTCCTCCAGACCTGGGAGGAGAACTGAGGATCACGATCTGAGACAATGTCTGATGGAATCCCATGCAGACGCACGACGTGGTGGACTGCAGTCTCCTGGGCCGTCGGGAGCTTCAGGAGGGCCACGAAGTGGGCCGCCTTGGAGAACCGGTCCACTATCGTGAGGATGGAAGTCATGCCCTGGGACGACGGGAGGCCCGTGACAAAGTCCAGGCCAATATGAGACCAGGGGCAACGAGACACGGGCAGAGGCTGGAGGAGGCCTTGGGCCTTGTGGTGGTCGGCTTTGCCCCTGGCACAGGTGGTGCAGGCCTGGACATACTCCCGGATGTCAGCTTCCATAGACGCCCACCAGAAGCGCTGCTGGACCACTGCCACGGTCCTTCGCACACCTGAATGACAGGAGAGCTTGGAACCGTGACAGAAGTCAAGGACCGCAGCCCTGGCCTCTGGTGGGACGTACAACTTGTCCTTCGGACCTGTCCCCGGGTCTGGGCTCCGTGTCAGGGCCTCCCGGACGGTCTTTTCCACGTCCCAGGTAAGGGTGGCCACGACAGTGGACTCGGGGATGATGGTGTCAGGGGGGTCTGACGGCTCGGTCTTGACCTCCTCTTCATGCACCCGGGGCAGGGCGTCAGATCGTTGGTTTTTTGTCCCGGGGCGGTAGGTGATCCGGAAGTCAAAACGCCCGAAGAACAGCGACCAGCGGGCTTGCCTGGGCTTCAGACGCTTCGCGGTCCGGATGTACTCCAGGTTCCGATGGTCCGTGAAAACCGTAAATGGTACCGATGCTCCCTCCAACAGGTGTCTCCACTCCTCAAGAGCCTCCTTCACCGCAAGAAGTTCCAGATTGCCGACGTCATAGTTCCGTTCAGCTTGGGTCAACCTGCGGGAAAAGTAGGCACATGGATGGAGAACCTTGTCGGACTCCCCGCTCTGGGATAGCATGGCTCCTATCCCTGAGTCAGAGGTGTCCACTTCAACTACGAACTGGCGCTTGGGATCGGGCTGCACCAGAACTGGTGCAGTCGAGAACCGGCGTTTCAACTCCCTAAACGCGGCTTCGCACCGATCCGACCAGGTGAAGGGGACTTTTGTGGAGGTCAGGGCTGTCAGGGGGCTAACTACCTGACTGTAGCCCTTGATGAACCTCCGGTAGAAATTTACAAAACCGAGGAACTGTTGTAGTTTCCTACGGTTCGTTGGTTGGGGCCAATCTCTCACCGCCGCAACCTTGGCCGGATCAGGGGCAAGGAGTTGGAGGAGATTATGAACCCCAGGAAAGACAAAGAAGTGCGGTGAAACTCACACTTCTCGCCCTTCACAAACAGCCGGTTCTCCAACAACCGCTGTAGGACCTGACGTACATGCTTGACATGGGTCTCAGGATCCGGAGAAAAGATGAGTATATCGTCTAGATACACGAAGACAAACCGATGCAGGAAGTCCCGCAAGACGTCGTTAACCAATGCTTGGAACGTCGCGGGCGCATTGGTGAGGCCGAACGGCATGACCAGGTACTCAAAGTGACCTAATGGGGTGTTAAATGCCGTCTTCCACTCGTCTCCCTCCCGGATCCGAACCAGGTGATAAGCATTCCTAAGATCCAATTTTGTGAATATTTGGGCTCCATGCAGGGGCGTGAACACTGAATCCAACAGAGGCAACGGGTATCGGTTGCGAACCGTGATCTCGTTCAGCCCTCTGTAATCAATGCATGGACGGAGTCCGCCGTCCTTCTTGCCCACAAAAAAGAAACCAGCACCCATCGGGGAGGTGGAGTTCCGGATCAACCTGGCAGCTAACGAGTCCCGGATGTAGGTCTCCATTGATTTGCGTTCCGGACGTGAGAGGTTGTACAGCCTGCTGGACGGGTACTCAGCGCCCGGTATCAAATCAATGGCACAATCGTACAGACGGTGCGGGGGCAGCGTGAGTGCCAGATCCTTGCTGAAGACGTCAGCAAGGTCGTGGTACTCGGCTGGCACCGCCGCCAGATTGGGGGGGACTAGAACCTCCTCCTTAGCTGTCACACCAGGTGGAACCGAGGATCCTAAACACTCTCGGTGGCAGGTTTCGCTCCACTGAACCACAACCCCAGACGGCCAATCAATCTGGGGATTGTGTTTTAGTACCCATGGAAAACCCAAAATCACTCGGGAGGTTGAAGGTGTTACATAAAACACAATCTCCTCCCTGTGATTCCCAGACACCACCAATGTCACTGGCTGTGTCTGGTGTATGATTAGTGGAAGAAGGGTGCCATCTAGTGCCCGCACCGACAATGGTGACGGTAAGGCCACTAGAGGGAGCCCAACCTCCTTTGCCCATCTGCTATCCAGCAGATTCCCCTCCGACCCCGTGTCCACCAGTGCTGGGGCGTGAAAGGTTAGATCCCCACTCAGGATCATGACTGGGATACATGCAGATCGTCGGGGTCTCCCCACGTGGGTGTTGTGACCCACCCTTAGCCCAGTCTCTAAGGACGAGTGCTGCTTTTTGGCCCTGCTCGTTTCCCTAGCAATGTCGGCAGGAGGAGCTGTCGTCACGTGGAGAGCCCTGGCAGCGGAGCGTGGGGAAGTCGGCTCCCTTTCGGACCCGGGAGGAAGACGGACGGCTTGTGCCTGACCACGCCCTTCGTCTCGCTCCCGTCGGTGTTCTGTTAATCGGTTGTCTAACCGTATAACCAGGTCGATAAGCCCATCTAAATCCAGCGGCTCGTCCTTCGCCACCAGGTGCTCCTTAAGGACGAGAGACAGTCCGTTTACAAAGGCGGCGCAGAGCGCAACAGCATTCCAGCCGGCTCGCACTGCCGCGATGCGGAAGTCGACTGCATACTTCGCTGCGCTCCGACGCCCCTGCCGTATCGACAGCAGCACGCTTGAAGCGGTCTTGCCTCTATGAGGGTGGTCGAACACCTGTCGGAACTCCCTCACAAACTCAGTGTAAACCGTTAGGAGCCGTGAATTCTGCTCCCAGAGCGCCGTAGCCCAGGCGCGTGCCTCTCCTCAAAGCAAATTATAACATAAGCCACCCGGCTAGCGTCTGACGCGTACATGACGGGACGCTGTGAAAAGACGAGCGAGCACTGCATCAAGAAGTCCACGCACGTCTCCACACAGCCTCCGTACGGCTCCGGAGGGCTTATGTATGCTTCAGGGGAAGGTGGGGGGGTTCGTTGAACGACCAGTGGAATGTCTGTCTCTGGCACACTGTCAGCAGGAGGTGGTGCTGCAGCAGCGCCCTGAGCATGCGCTTCCACCTGGGCGGTGAGAGCCTCCATCCTACGATCGAGAATAATGCTCTGCTCGGTAACTAAGTCCAACCGAGCGGGTAAAGGCGGTTAAGATGTGCTGCAGCTCACCCAACACGCCTCCTGCTGGCGCCTGTGCACCTCGCTCTTCCATTGGCTGTTCAAGCGATGGTTGACGCCCCTCGGGATCCATGACGCTGGCCGAGAAATCCTGTTGTGAAAGTGTCGTGACACGGACCCACAACAGGGGGCGTTAATGAACGGACAATGGATAAGCCAAAAGTAACAATTTAATGTTGTGAATCGCACAACGACGTACAGACAATAACAATATGGTGGAATGTCAATTATACACCAGGTGACGTGTGGGCAGGCTCGACGATAGAAGACGCCTGACGAGAGAAGAGCCGGATCCCACACAGCTTCCACCACCAACGGAGCTGAAGAACACCGGAGCCGCCAAGCCCTGCGCCCCAGGTGGCCGCTGTCTTCAGCAGTCAGACCCGGTACTGCTGGCAGAGAACAGAGACAGTCCTGATGAGTGTGAGTTCGCACACTCAGTAATCCCACAGTCTGTATACAGTTAGGAGGGAAAACCTCCACCTCCAATCACACACTCGTGCAGCTCCTGAGATAACCACTTATCTGGGTGGGGTGGGAGGCGAAGCCGTCGCAGTCCACACCAAATGCCAACTCAGCAGACACGGTATCCGTCCCAGGGAAAACGGCTGCAAAAAGAGATCAGACTAATACTCGAATTAAGGTTCAGCAGAGAATTACCTGAATGGTAGCTGATTTCTCGGCGGGGATGGTGGAGTTGCAGTCCGGCCTTTATGGTGGTGGTGATGAGTAGTGGATGAGTGACAGCTGGTACGGATGATGAGTGACAGCTGTCACTCCCGGTCGCTCCGACGCCCTCTCGTGCTTGAAGCCCGCACTTCAAGCAGGGCGCCATCTTGTGGTGGTGGGCCAGCAGTACCTCCTCTTCAGCGGCCCACACAACAATTCTTTCTTTTAAAAACTATAGAGCTCTAAAGGTTTGCGATGTCCACATGCTACATTTATCTTAAGCTTCGTACAGGAGCCACACAGTGTCCCTGCAGCAACCAACCAGTCTCGCTTTATGACAACTGTCGCAACAGCCAGGCTTTTTTCTCCTCAAAATTCTGCGGATCTGAGGACACTGATTTGCATCTGTAACACACAGATCAGTGGTCCGCGGACTGACGCCAACTTATAAAACTTGCATGATTTTGTAAAAAGAGCACACTGCGATAGACATTTTAAAAACTTAGTGATGATCACAAATACAGAGTAAAACACTAACCCCCCATGATGAAATCCACAAAATTTTGCGGATCTGCAGAGTTTTCACAGCCCTGAAGAGTTTCTGTTGTACTTCAACTAACTTAAGTTTAAGTTATTTTAAATAGTTTCCTAATGCATATTTCTAATATGAAAAACTAAGAATGGCCAAGTGGGACAGGTGATTACTGCAATTGATTCTAAGACAGAAGGCTACCAGTTTAAGACAACCCAAGCCTATTCTGTATGTAATAACTACATATATATTGGATATGCTATGATAGCCCCACTAAAAAAGAGAGAAACTGAAAGATAAATAACAATGGTATGATCTGTAAGCATCAATACAAAACTCATTTTATGAAATAGAACTGGGGTTCCATATTTTGTAAACTTATGAATGTAATATACGGTAGAAAAACACAGTGTCATCATAAAAATATTAAAGGTGTACATGTGTTGTATACATTTTACCATTTTTTGTTCATACATTGAGTCAGAAAGGAATTTTTCACATATAGTATAGTATATACTATTATTAAACTTTATTTGTTTAATCAAATCCAGAATTTGTTTTTTTCATTTGTAACTATTAAGTTATACACCTTTCCACGGTGAATTGACTAATCAAAAAATAATCAGCCAAATATTGATAATGAATATAATTAGCAGCAGCAGCCATTTCAAATGACCAACGTGTTATATTTACTATAAAGTCTAAAGTGGTGCTTGTGGAGTTTAAATTGTTATTAGATTTTAGCAACTACGTCACATCAACAGAAAATGTAGGCTGACAGCTGGCACATTAGCTTCAGCTTGATTGTGGCCATATGGCTGGTGGTGAAAAGCTGCCATGACCCAACAGACCATGGGTAAGGTTTTCATGACAGAATGCACCTCAGAAAGCCAACAACTGAAAAACACACAGTCCTGTAGTAACCATAACTGTCTGCCAAGCAAACTGATGAAGGTTTATCACATGAACATCTGGAGTGCCTCTAAAGCACATGCAAAATGAGTGTTTAGAAGCATTTCTTCTAACGGTGTTCCACGATGTGAATAAAAAAATGTTATTATCAAATGAATAATTAGAAAAAAACATGATGAGGAGAGTCATTGACAATAATTCAAAATTAGAAGGTATGGCCTATCCTTTAGGAAGAGTTATTTAAAGACAGTATACAATATACAATATAATATATCTGTAGTTTTTTCATCATAATTCCAGACCTAGGTGTTAGAACTAAGTCTCTTTAGGTTTGTTTTAATGAAAAGCCAAGTTGAGTTGTGATTAGATGGAACTTTACTCATTTCAGCGTAGGTGATAACATCTAGTTGATATTTAAAGGGACATCCCACCATTATCCATTCCCTGAGCCAACCCTGATTTGCGCTAACCAGATAAACTTTAAGCCATTACGCACTCCTTATTTGATGGAAGCATGCTGGTACATTCAGCTAATAATGTCTTCATTCACTCTGTGACTGTGACTGAGGGACTAAGTGCAGACACTTAAGCAGTGTTTTCCATCCATTCTGTTAATACAGCGCATCCACGATTCACACTTTCCACATTTTATGTTAAAACCCTATTCCAAAATGGAGAAAAATTCATTTTGTTCCTTCAAAACACATAACACCCCATAATGTGAACATGAAATAAGTTTTTTTTTTTAAAGTTTTTACAAATTTATTAAAAAATAAAAACTAAGAACAAAGTATTTACACTCTTTGCTCAACACTTTTTTAAGCACCTTTGGCAAGCAATAACAGCCTCAAGTTCTTCTTGAATATGATAGCACAAGCTTGGTGCGCCTATCTTTGGGCAGTTTTGCCCATTCCTCTTTGCAGCACCTCTCAAGCTCCATCAGGTTGGATGGGGAGTGTTAGTGTACAGCCATTTTTCAGATCTCTGCAAAGAGTTCAATAGGATTCAGGTCTGGGCTCTGGCTGGGCCACTCAAGGACATCAAAGTTGTCCCGAAGCCACTCCTTTGATATCTTGGCTGTGTCCTTAGGGTCATTGTCCTGCTGAAAGATGAGCAAAGAACCAAGGTCAAGAGCGCTCTGGAGCAGGTTTTCATCCAGAATGTCTCTGTACATTGCTGCATTCATCTTTCCCACAATCATGATTAGTCTCCTACTTCCTTCCGCTGAAAACATCCCCACAGGCATGATACTGCCCTCAGCATGCTTCACTGGGTGGCACAGTGACTTAGTGGTTAGCACCAGTGCCTCACCAGGGGAAGTGATGGTCTAGTGATTAAGCGTTGGGCTTCAGACCAGAGGATCCTCAGTTGCAAAACCCAGCTAGACCAGAGAACTGCTAAGGGCCCTGGGCAAGGTCCTTAATCCCCAACTTTGTAGTGAGCGCCTTAAGTGGCAGCACCCTGCCATCGGTGTGGGTGTGTCTGTGTAAATGGGTGAATGAGAGGCATAGTTGTAAATGAATAAATGGACTGTATTTATATAACGCTTTCCATCTGCATCAGACGCTCAAAGCGCTTTATAATTGCCTCACATTCACCCCGATGTGAGGGTGCTGACATTGACCAAGGCAGTGTCTCTACATCTGGAGTTTGTCCCTGGCAGTGGTGGGCACAGATAACCAAAAAATTAACTTGATAACAGATAATTAGATAACTGAAAAGTTATCTTTGATAAAGATAAAATAATAAACCAGCTAAAAACTGTATCGGATAGCTGAACCGATAACCAATAAATTCCAGTATTTGTCTCTGGTACATTCGCAAATACTAATAAACTGATTTGAGTTTTAACACCACAATCACTTCTGGTAGCATCAAAAGCTACAACAGACCAAACAATGAACCCACACTTCCGTTTTTGAACATACTGCCCCCTGCTCTCTACCCAATCATAACATTCCGGTCAGGCAGAGGTCTTGGAAAATAAAGCCATGCTGACTTGTGGTTTTGATTTATAAATAACATTAATACGGATAGAATAACTCCATTAATGTCAATTCTGTCATTTGTACAAAGTTAAAATATAACTTATACCTTTTAATGTGTATAATGCACTAATTCTGAGGTTTTGTAACAAAACGCAGACAGACTGCAAAGGATTCTGGGTAAAATGTGCCTCTGCTAAACACTCATTGGTTCAGTCATTCATTATGTACACCCACACGTTAATGCGACATGTGTCGTGTGTGGTGTTTACAGATAAATGTGCTTTTGTAAAATATTCCATTTTTTTATTTGTAAAAACAGCATTTTTACGGAGCCCTGGAAGTTTTGCATGTGGAGAGAATTTTATTATGTTTTATCATATCATCTTTATGACCTATTTCTCACACAATATTGTCATGTGCGCTCATGAATTGATGATGTTTTATGATGATGTGCGCACATTTTATTATATTGTGCAATGTGCACACGTTTTATTATATTGTAAAACGTGCACTCAATATTGTGTTGACACATAAATGTTGGCTATTTGCCCTATTGACGTTTCAAATCCCACAAAACCTCGGAGAGGTCGCCGCGCCGTAAGATCTCAGTAACATTGAGAACTGCATTGAGACGCTCTGATCACGCTGCACTTTAACCGCTGCACACAGACAACACCATTAACATCGCAACATAAACTATTTTTATATTGTGCCTAAAACTCTCGTGAATATATTCTCTGGGTTACAGACGTTGTTATTGCATTTGTTTTATGTAAACATGCGAGAATCACAGGCTGTCCCTCTGTTATTTTCAATGGGAGCTGCTGTGAGCTACAATCGCTTCCTGATCATGTCGTTCTGGGGGAAAGTGAAGTTTGCTCTTTAACGTCTTATTATCTTTACAACACTGTTTGTCCTCTTTGTTGAAGACTAATACATATAATATGTCTGAAATTCGGTTTGCGTTTATTAAATTCCACGCAGATTAAACGTAACAGACACAGATTATTTGTTATAATTGTTTTAGCAAATTTTCAGGGTATCAAGCATGCTGTCCTCTTATTAACGATGACGAAAAGCAATAAAAAAATACATTTTTGTAGTATAATATTAATTTACAACTGTCATCGTGTTGATTCTCTATATATTGTTGACTGCAGCAACTCTCTGGCACACAAGGGATTATGGGATTTGTCAATAGGGCGAATGAACACTACTGGCCAGTAGATGGCAGTAAAACCTTGAAAACTTGCCAAAACAAAATTCCAGATAATCCATGTCTGCTACATTTAGATGAGTGGAATTTAATAAATGCAGACACAATAACAACATCTATAAACCCAGAGAATATTCATGAGAGTTTTAGGCCCAGAGTTTAATGCTGTTGTCTGTAGAGCCTTATCAGAGGGTTCAATGCATTTCTCATGTGTGAACGTACTATTACCCTATCCTACCCATAAATGCACTGCTGGGCACAGCATATAGGCCACAATAAAACCTTAAAAATTAGCGCATTACTTTAAAACTAAACATATATCTGATATTTTCACTTTATAAAACTTCAGATATGACAATTTAACGACATTAGTTTGGTTAAAGTGAACCATAAGTTAAAATGTATGCCTCTGGATGAACTTGGGTGATATTGCCCGTGTATCAGTATGGGGTTAAGAGAAATTAGTTTTTTTTTCTCTGAGACCAGTTCTCCTTTGCTTGCAGAGGATAGAGTGGTTTCTTCTTAAAGCAGGTCTTCTCTGTTTTGCAGAGGGTTGAACTAGACATCAGCTACAAAACATTCAACAGGTAGGTGTCAACTGATTTTAAGTTTTATAAATATTTATAGCTGTTTTATAGCTATTTATCATGTTATCGTCTAAAAATTATCAGCACAAAATTTATTGCAAGATAGTCTGAAATGGTTTTTAAAGTTATCTAAAAAGATAATCCGATAATGAAACGTTATCTTTCAATAATTATTGGTTATCGGATTATTGGAACTGTGCCCACCACTGGTCCCCGGGCGCCAGACTGTGGTTGCCCGCTACTCCTAGTGGTTGGATTGTGTCGAACTGTAATTAGGGTGGGTTAAATGTTGAGGACAAATTTCACTGTATGTATGCAAATATGTTACAATGACAATAAAGGCTCTATTCTACTGTATTCTGTAGGGATGGTGCCTAGTTTCCTCCAAACATGACACCCTGGCATTCAGGACAGGAGTTCAATCTTTGTCACATCAGACCAGATTTGTTTTTTTGTAGTCTGAAAATCCTTCAGGTGACTTTTGGCAAACTCCAGGGGGCTGCCATGTGCCTTTTACTAAAGCCCCTGTCACAGTGGCGTATTCGTAGAGCTGCTCATTGCAGCATTGTGTTTTCAAAATACGCCTGAAATACGCGCGTACTCAGACTTTAACAGTGTTCGTTCATACTGTATTGCAGCTGCGTGTTCGCGTTTTAATGTGTGCACACAGTCGCGTGTACCATGCTGCACCAGATTCAGTGCTATTTTCTGAAAGTGATCCACCATGACAAAAATAAATAATAATAATGTTAAATGACTCTGTTTTTGAGCCGTACCACACCATGCAGTAGAGAACAGAGTGCACTTCCACAGAGGCAAAAAATGCACTGAAACTGGTGCAGCATGGCACACGCGACTGTGTGCACACATTAACACACGAACACACGCAGCTGCAAGTAAACTGTGACAGGGCATTTATGGAGTGGCTTCTGTCTGGCCACTCTACCATACAGGCCTGACTGGTGGATTGCAGCAGAGATGGCTGTCTTCATGGAAGGTTCTCCTCTCTCTCCACAGAGGAATGCTAGAGCTCTGACAGAGTGACCACTGGGTTGATGGTCACCTCCCTGACTAAGGCCCTTCTACCCTAATTGCTCAGTTAAGATGGGATGCCAGCTCTAGGAAGAGTCCTGGTGGATATGAACATCTTCCATGGAGGCTACTGTGATCATTGGGACCTTAAAGCAGCATAAATGTTTGTGTAACCTTTCCCTGATTTATGCCTTGAGAAAATGCTGTCTCAGGGGTCTACAGACAATTCCTTGGACTTCATGCTTAGTTGTGCTCTGACATGTATAATCAACTGTGGGACCTTATATGCAGACAGGTGAGTACCTTTCCAATTCATGTCCAAACTACTGAATTTACCCCAGGTGGACTCAAATTAAGCTGTACAAACATCTCAAGGAGGATCAGTGGGAAACAGGATGCACCAGAGTTCAATTTTAAACTTCTTGGCAAGGCTGGGAATATTTACGTGCATGCCATTTGTTTCTCTTTTTTAAAAATACATATATATTATTATTTTCAATATATTTTGAAAAAAAATCACTGTCATTATGGGATATTGTGTGTAGAATTTGGAGGAAAAAATTGAATTGCATGCATTTTAGAATAAGGCTGTAACATAACAAAATGTGGAAAAAGTGAAGCGCTGTGAATACTTCTGGTTCCACCTTATAAAGACGCTACATGAGCTACATGATTGACACCAGTAGAATCAGTTAATACTGTTAAGTCTATAATAATAACAATCGCAGTGTGTGTCAGTAAATTTCATTCTAGTTCTCTCTGTGGTTGATAATGAAAATCAAGATGCTCTTTTTACATCATCCTTACAAGAATTTTTCATGAACTGTTCATTGGGTTGATCAGGCTACTCTCTGGGACATCCTTGAAAATTGTAAGATCCACAAGATGTCAGGCATCTTGCCTACGTAGGTTAAACCGAGGTATTATGAGTGTGTATGGAGCACAGCAATTATGTTCACAGTTCAGCTGTGAACATTCCATGATTTTCATACTTGGACATTTTACTTTTTTCTTTCCCAAATTCATCAGCTATCAATGATCTATGTGTCCTGCAGAAAGTGTTGTGTGGGCCGCTGAAGAGGAGGTATGCTGGCCCACCACCACTAGAGGGCGCCCTGCCTGGAGTGCGGGCTCCAGGCACCGTAGGCGCTGCCGCCCTTACAGGAGCAGCCAGGATGACAGCTGTCACCCATCACTGGAGACAGCTGATCCCAATCAACAAGGAGGTATATCAGCAGGACGGCATCTCCACCTCATTTGCCGAGATATCGCCTTACCAAAGAGGTAACAATCTCCGCCTACACATACGTGTCTATAATTGTATTCTTGTTGATTATTTGTAGGACAGCTGACTACCGGACAGCATTTGGATAAGTACTCACCTTCCTACACTTCTTGATTGTTGTTGACGAGAGGTGGAGGTGGACTCTCCACCCTCCGTGTTGCTGGGTGCAGCCGCACCCACACCTGACTGTTTCTGTTTCTTGCCAGCAGTACCGGATCCGACGAGCGGAGGCAGTGGCCACCTGGGAATTCGGGACTTGGCGGCTCCAGTATTCCCGGGGTTCGGTGGCAGAGGAAATCGGGTTGGTTCCGGTTCGACTTGGACAGACGTCTCCTATCGTCGAGCCTGCCCACACGACACCATTGTAATTGAACTCAGTCTCAATATTGTAATCGGTTGTATTTGTTGTGCCTGTTTCACAACAGTAAAAACAGTGTTATTTGACTCCTCCATTGTCCGTTCATTTGCGTCCCCTGTTGTGGGTCCGTGTTCCTACACTTTCACAACAATAAGCCTCAGTAAAATTCATTGCAAAATTTATTTTCTGTCATGCATAAGTACATTTGCCATTGAGACGGTCAAAGATATAAATGGAATGTAATCGGATAGTGTTAATTTCTTGATATTGGGATTACAGTAGGTAACAGATTACATTTGCGAACATAATTGGTAACTTCACAAAAATAAATGCAAATAGACTATGTGAATATAATGAACCAAATCAGGATTGTGTGAATACACCTGAAAGAGCTGATCTGGTGTAAATAGATCACTGACTACAGAAAAATGTGAAGTATGTTTTGAAACCCGAGAAGCAAGATTGCACAGGGGGTTGTGAAAGAAAAATCAGTTCAGAGGACTGAATTTCTTGAGTGGAATCCTTTTAACAAAAGATGTGGTTGACGGACACATTGACAGCGGCTGAGATTGCCACTGTGACCTTTCAGCTATAGGACAACCCTCACCACAATGTCACCAAGGTACTCTGACAAATTGACAAGTGCTGCTGAGAGATATAATTTCTATTTTTTATTTTATTTTATTTATTTATTTATTTTTGGTAAGAGCTACATTTCTATTTCTGGCATTCAACAGACAAACATATATAGATCAACAACCGATGAATGAGACTTTAGACATTCACTTCAAACAAGCCTCCTTCCATATCAAAGACACTCTCAACCCACCGTCTGTGACCATAAGAATCTATAAAATAACAGCAGATAAGGGCATAACAGACCCAGATGTACTGCCACTAAACACCCACTCACTTTTACACCAACACAATAACATGATGTATGCTGACGTATGATAGCCAACAATTACTAACACTTCAACAATCGAGACTGACAACATGAGTTCAGGGACTTTATCTCTGGAATACTGCTTGTAGCAAAGTATTTATTGATCTGTTCCTTAACAGATGCCACCTGAAATGTGAAATGGAAATTAGTTTTGACTCCTCCACTATTCTTCAGGTGTGTGAAAAAAAAAAAAAAAAAAATATAAAAAATATATATATATATATAATATATATATATATATATATACTCAACAAAAATAAACGCAACACTTTTGGTTTGGCTCTCATTTTGTATGAGATGAACTCAAAGATCTAAAACTTTTTCCACATACACAATATCACCATTTCCCTCAAATATTGTTCACAAACCAGTCTAAATCTGTGATAGTGAGCACTTCTCCTTTACTGAGATAATCCATCCCACCTCACAGGTGTGCCATATCAAGATGCTGATTAGACACCATGATTAGTGCACATGTGTGCCTTAGACTGCCCACAATAAAAGGCCACTCTGAAAGGTGCAGTTTTGTTTTATTGGGGGGGATACCAATCAGTATCTGGTGTGACCACCATTTGGTGTGACCACCACCACAATATTTGAGGGAAATGGTGATATTGTGTATGTGGAAAAAAGTTTTAGATCTTTGAGTTCATCTCATACAAAATGGGAGCAAAACCAAAAGTGTTGCATTTATATTTTTGTTGAGTATATAATGAAATCTGTTATCAATACTACAGTATATCTCCACATTTTAAAATTAACCATAAACTTTACTGAAGAAGAACATAAATACATGATGAGTTTCACATCAAAGGTGGGAATAGCAGAAAATGTGACAATGGAAACAACAAGAGTGTATTTTCCTTTGACAGTTTAACTGATGGGTTCACTGATATTTATGCTTGAACACGTCCAGAGCCAAGTGGGCCATAAAAACTATAAATATTTCCTTCAGCCAAATTAAAATAATGGTATGTGATGTGGAAGATACAGTGGGGCAGCAGTGGTTGGCAGTGTTGCTTCACAGCAAGAAGGGCCCAAACTCCAGCAGGGTCCTTTCTGTGAGGAATTTGCATGTTCGCCTCATGTCTGATTGGATTTTCTCCAAGGAGTATTTTGGCTTCTTCCCACCATGAAACCAAACATGTTAGATTGGACCCCTTTCACAGTCCATGACCAAGGCCATGTTTGAAGCTCTAAAGTTGGTCCCTGGGTAGCGCTCAGCAAATCCTTGCCCCCCCCCCCCTTTCCCTTGCTCCTACTGAATCGATTGAGTCTAATTGTCAGTAATTGTAATGGATTAAAAGAATACTAGAATGTCCATAGGGGAACAAATGAATGTGTAAACTAACTATTTTTAAACCACTGACATAGCTTCTCCCACCTTACAAACTGAGCTACCAAACTATTGCTTCAACAAATAAAGATTGCTCTTCTGTTTTCAGTGTACATAGAAAGCACAACGGAAAGTCACTACTTTTTTTTAGTGCATCGATGAGTCATTTAATACTCCTCATAGTTTAGAAGATAAGCATTCTGGGCAAAAGGTTGGTGGTTTCAGTCCTTGCTGAGACTGTCTATCAAAATCAGGAAAATTGGCAAAGCATGTTTAAACACACAAGGAATTTAGTTCCAGTCAGAGTCTGAATAGTCTCCCCCATCAGATCGGCCCCCCTGCCTTCACTACACGTCATGTCAGAGCATTAGCAGCGATTAACAGATTATCGCCTTATTTCTGCTTAAAACTGACTTTAGAATGATTTAAGAAATGTTACTTTGTCATCTGATGGTTAATAATCACATTATTCTTTGATCAGTTTGGGTGTACAGAGTCAGATCCAGAGAGTCAGACTCAGACACGCTGGCATCCTGCTCTGATCACTCCTCTGTCTTTTATTATGAAATAATGCTGAATTTTTGTGGAAATGATTGTTGTAGAAAAGCTTCAGAGATTTGTCACTGAGATAGATGACTGGAGTGCAGTTTTAAATGAGGTGATAATCAGTGAATCACTGCTGACACTCCAAAATGATGCATGCGCAGTGAAGGCAGGGGGACTGATCAGAAGGGGGGACTGTTCTGACTGTGACACCGGCTGTTGGTTTCTCTTAACAGACAATGGGCCCCATTTAAGAACATTTTCTTAAATTTCTAGTACCATTAGAGTATGATGGACCTGTACGCATGTGTCATGCCAGATTCATCAAAGGCCTGTAAATACAAAGAATTGCATAAATTAAGCCTACTGAATTGTACCTCGCTGTAAATGAGTTGGCATTCATGAGTAGAGTGAACTACCATAAATAACACCCCAAAAACTTCACATATAAATTTACTAATGAGGACACTGAGATCATGTGACAGAAAGCTTCTATTTCATCCCACCAAATAAGAAAATAACAGTTCAACATGAAAAGGTTAAAAAAAAAGAAAAGAAAAGAAAGTCTTGCCACATCAAGGCTTTCCCTGTCTGCACTAGGAGGGGTCAAGGGTAAGTCTTCATCATGGAGTTCAACAAAATATTATCTGCCATCAGTGGTTTAATATCACTGCAGCAGGCTGACCCTTCATGGCAGCAGGGGGTATCTGGAAGAGTCTGCTCCTGTTATGTGTCGGACGCAGCTCGGAGAACCGACCAGCGTTTGAAGGACCCAGTATGAAATAAGCAGAGCACGGTACAAAGGCTAACTGAATTTAATACATAACAGTGATAATAACAAAAAGGTGCGGTCTGGCGTGGTGCGCTCCCAGCAGCGCTAACGGTCCGGAGCCAGAAGCTGTTTCGGACCCAAGGACCCCGCCGACACCCCCCAGGTGGCCGCAACAACCGAGTCTGTGAAAGAAGGAACCATTATGTGAGTCCACACTCTACACACAGAACACTTAAAGGTGTACAAACAGCAAACACTTCCTGGCTTGATTACTGATCAGCTTCCCAACCTGCAGGCATGGAACATCCAGTTCACAAAACTCCACTGCAGTGGAAGCTGATACATGACTAACAAACAGCTCAATACAATAAGGTGTGAGGGACACCACATTTACTGACTGTATAACTGTTAGTCACAAAATCTAACGTACCTCAGGAAGTGTGCTGACGAGCGTGAAACCTCACCCCCTCCTCTTTCACAGACTGTGCATCAAACCTGGACGTTCTCAGCATCCGCTGCTGATGAGATGGCTCCCAAGACGACGATCTCACCCGTCTGGTCACAAGGTCGAGTCTCTGGCAAATACACACTGTGCACTCCAGTCTTAAATGCCAACATGTTCCAATCCATCCAGATGCACCACAGCTGTGAGTCCTGACGAGTCGCAGGTGATCAGGGTGAGGTCCTGACAGCCTCAGCAACACAGCCACTCAGTCCCAAACGCACGCCACCTGGGAGGAAAACCAAAAAAGAAACAAACCGGCAGCCAGGCCCCCCCAGCCATATAACAGCTCCCATCCTCTTTGCATAGCTTCAGTGCAGTATGAGTTCCAGGGAGAGATGGTCAGAGGGCTGTTATATGATGGGGGCTGTTGCAACTTGTTTTCACTGAGTGGCAGCTGTGATTTTGTTCCTCTCAGTCCAGTAGTGAAAGATGATAAGGTCAACAGGCTGATGTTTGTTTCAGTGATGAGGATGGCCTTCTGCATTTTCAGACTCAAGTGCTGACTACCCATCATAGTGTGATGTGTAAATGCTACTATTGATTATAACTAATAAAAGAATAAGATAACTAATATCATATTAAAGCACCTTTAAATACAATATTTTGTTGCACTGACACTCACATAAAGGAGGTAAACAGCTCTTTGGCCCTTCTTGGATTAACTTTTGCTTTCCTCTCTGTGGATGTCATTTCTGTTTTATCCTGAAGGAGCTATTCTTTTTATTCACTGGGTTTGAATGATATGACTTTTTCATTCTTTCCATTTACTTTGCCAGTTCTTCTTCTTTTTCTTCAGCAGGTAACATTTTCCTCCTGTTAGTGCACTGCAAATGTTCCTTTGATTTTCTAATTAATGTACATTTTGTCATCAGTTTGAAGGTCTGAAATGATGACAAAATGTTTCTTTTAAAGCACATGTAGCATATAATGCAATAGTTACAAAATACATTTAAAAATTAAGGGAGTTTTCAGAATTGGAAGAAAATAATTTTGATTATTTGGGAAGCAATATGCAAAAATCGGACAAATAATTTTACACTGGAATACTGTTTAAACAAAACCATAATTCTCACCTAATAATAGGACTTCAGTCACCGCATCAAAGTCACAACTCAATCACTAATTGAGTGGGTGTGGCAGATGGAATCTTAAAAATAATAGATGGGGAAGAGTGTAGTGTAAATATATAAGTGGAGAGTATAGTGTATAAATTGAGGAGATTTTTGTATGCAACTTAAATACTGCACAATTTGAAAATGGTGACTGGATTATTTGTAGTGAATATACCATGCCATTGCTCAACGCTGTCCAAAAGAAATGATCCATGCATTTTCCCAAAGAAAAAGTCAAGTCAAATCAGTGGCATGAAACAGAAAATTTTCTGTTAAGGGTAAAAGAACTTACCTCGGTATAATCTATCAGACATAGTGATCCTTGACGTCCCCTCCCGCCTAAACTGCCTGTGTTATTTCTCTTTTCTTTTATTTCCTTTGGCAGCAAAATGTAAACAAAACTACATGAAGCCAGATTTATTCTCATGTCATAACAATGAGAGGATTTCCCATAATGGATACCATCATCTGAACAGTTTGGATTAAATCTATAAAAAAACAAGGCTAATTCTGCCTAAGGTATGTGGAATTATTTGCTATAGCTTTGCTGAATGATCCTGTAAGTATTTGTTCTGTGTATCAAAAGATTTGAGGGATTTTTTGCTCAATCAAAATGGTGAAGTTCCTGACATTTTGCAATCTAAGTATGTGGACTGTCAATGGGAGCGAATAAGCAGCCTCGATGCAAATTTTTGAGCTGCATGGAGTGGGCAACAGCTGAGTTAACTGTGGTTGCAAAAAGCTTAACAGATTTATATATACACATATGTACTGCAGCCACACTGATGATCCACTGATCTCCACACTGATGCAAGTTTGTTGGCTAAAAACCTGTTTTTCTGTGTTTTAGTGTCACTTCTTTAAGCAACTCTGATCTCATTTGTCAGTAACTTTCTGTCCTGCTTATATCAGGCTATAGCCCCACTTCTGTTGACATCTTCCTTAAGATAAGATAAGAAAGATAAGAAAAGCCTTTATTCATCCCTCAATGGGGAAATTTCAGTGTCACATGCACATAGCATAGAACAGTAGGAATAGACAGAAGGGCATGCAATAAAACAAACAAGTATCTCTTAAAAAACAAGAACTAAAAAAAAAAGCACTGAGTGCCGGGTAAAGCTAAGGCTACCATTGTTCAGTTCAATGCTGTATTTAGCCCAACATAGTTTCCTTAGTCAGCTTGCGAACCATGGCTTATTCCTGTTGTACCTGCAGAACATTTGACTGGCACACACTTTCATATAAGCTGTCACAGTGCCAGTTTACAGTTAAACGTTCAACAGTGTAATAAAAAAGTCTTCCAGATTTCCAGGTGAGATGGAGGTAGGCACATAGGAAGGACCTTTCTCTAACATAAGACTTATACCGTAGTGTTATAACGGAAAATAAAGGAAAATAAAAAGTGTTCAGGATAATAGTAGTGCTATGTCCCGGTTCAAGGCAATTATGAACAATGCCTCACACCCTCTATACGAGGCCTTCAGAGAGAGGAGGAGTGTGTTCAGCGGCAGACTGCTGTAACAGCGTTTTCTGAAGAGCAGTAAATGGTAATGGACTGCATTTATAAGCACTTTTCCATCTGCATCAGATCAAAGCACATTAAAACAATGCCTCACATTCACCTCAATGTCAGGATGCTGCTATACAAGGTGCTCACTACACACCGGGAGCAACTAGGGGATTAAGGACCTTGCCCAAGGGTCCTTAATTTTTCTGGTCAGGCTGGGATTTGAACCAACGTTTAACCACTAGACCGTCACTTCCCAGTTCTGGGACTTTAATGGCTCACCATCTTAGCAATGCTTAACTTCACTTATCTCCCAGCTAACCCATAAATTTGTCAGGGGGTGGAGTGCGGGTAAGACCAACAAGTCCTGGGTGGGATGAATAAAGCCCAACCCCCTCCCCATCTCACAGTTGAAAAATAAACTGAGCTGAGCTAAGGCTGACACATTTCGTGGTGGTTTGTTACAGGCATTA
The DNA here is from genome assembly GCF_902500255.1 of Thalassophryne amazonica. Lineage (NCBI taxonomy): Eukaryota > Metazoa > Chordata > Actinopteri > Batrachoidiformes > Batrachoididae > Thalassophryne > Thalassophryne amazonica. The sequence goes on along the minus strand of NC_047112.1, from coordinate 45,191,639 downwards.
AAAAGTACGTATGGCATATTGTTTTTAGTAACCATTGCACCAACCGTAGACCTGATGTAACAAGGCTACCTGCTAAATAGTGCTAATCTAGTGCTAACATATAAATGAAATAATACTAAAATTTCACTCACAGAAATATTGCAGCACAGACTTCTTTGATGGTCCATTTGCAAAATTGACAGTGCAGCAAGTCATATTATGCTATATTTGTGATGAAATGGTCAAAATGGACAGCTGACTCAACCAGGTCAATGCCACAGCAGGTAGGAACCACTACTGACAGGGCCTTGACTCTGGCACGCCACTATCACTCAAAATGGGCCATGCCCACAATTATTAATAACTTTTATCACTTGAAATTTCTTAAACCAATGAGTAATTTAAAAAATAGACATTTGACAAAATATACATCTGTATCAGGCTGTAAAAAAAAAAATGCTGTGAAAGTTAGGCCTTTTAACATGCGTATCAGTGGGGAGAAACTGGCTTTTGGATTGTGCTATAAGCAGCCAACTGCAAGATCTGCCACTTCTGCCTTGGCTTCATTTGTCAGTACCAGAGATTGGGGCTTCATATGTCATGGCTGACACACTTATATAATGTTGCATGGAAGCCGAGGACAGTACTTTTGGATAGGAAACTGGGTGGTGGTCCCCTTCTTTAAAAAAAGGACTAGACAGTGAGTTCCAATTACAGTGGAATCACACTTCTCAGCCTACCTGGGAAAGCCTATGCCAGGGTCCTAGAGAGGAGGTGTAGACCCTTAGTTGGACCTCAGATTCAGGAGGAGCAAAGTAGGTTCTATCCTGGTTGTGGAACAGTGGACCAGCTCTTTGCCCTTGCTATATTAGTGGTTTTGGGCATATGACGAACCAGTCTAGATGTGGACTTGGAATAGGGATGACCAGATCTCTCGGTGTATCCCATGGGGGTGCTGCGGGAACATGTGGTACCAGATTAGCTGTAATGTGCGATCCGGAATCTGTATTACTAAAGTAGGAGCTATGGCTGCATTCTCATCATTACATTAGACCTGTTTCCAGTGGGTGTTGGACCGTGCAAGGGCTGGCACTAATCACCAATTCTGTTTGTGATATTCATGGACAGGATTTCAAGGTGTACTCAGGGATCGGAAGGTGTCCAGTTTGGTGACCGGAGAGTTGTATCTCTGGTTTTTGCAGATGATGTAGTTCTGTTGGCTTCATCGGGCAGTGACCTCCGATGCGCACTGAGAAGGTTTGAGGCCGAGTGTGAAGCAACTGGGAAGAGAATCAGCACCTCCAAATCAGAGACCATGGTCCTCTGTCAGAAAGCGGTGGATTGTCCCCTTTGGGTTAGGGGGGAGTTACTGCCCCAAGTGGAGGAATTTAAGTATCTTGTAGCGCATGGCCTTGATTCGCCCTAATTAAATAAACACATTAATGCTTTCTCAACAAAAACCAGAAGTTTTGCACTGAGGACAGAGACTGTTGTTTTCACCCCTAAGTCTGAAATTCTTTAGCCATCTTGAGATAAGCTGGAGACATCCCCCGTGGTCCCCACACTGTGGTCCACAGCACAACAGGCCTGTAACTCAGAGTTATTCAAAGGAGCCCTGACTTGTTTATCAATTAAATTTTGGTCACTATTTATTACCTGATATTATAATTGCTTCACGCCAGAATCTGAACTTCCCCAGGCCCGAAGAACTTTATGGCCTCACGTCAAGGCCAGAACCTCTCCAGACAGTGGAAGAGGATCTCTCCTGTGATAGGACATGGCCTTAAACTTTGGGCCTTGACAACCACCTATTATCTCTAGGTCTAAGTAAAGAAAAATACCTTTGCTTAAAATAAAAAAAAGCATCAGTATTCTTTTATTCATATATAAACACTTCTAATGTGTCTGTATTGATTAATCAAACAAAATGCTTTGCATATAATCATTCTATTTTATTGACATGTGTTCATTTTAACTGATGTGTGTTTAAGTATGATCTTTCTGTATTATCAATATGTTGAAGGTGAAGTATTCTGTTTATCCAAAGGATGTGTTTAATTGACTATTAATAATGTGTATCCATTCGAGTGTCTTAGAACAAATAGTATGCCAAAATAGTTAATGTGTTTAAATAGTTAAATCATTTCTTTGTCTGCCTTTCTCTAACACATAAAGTTTCTGTGAAATTACACACCCTAAATAGGCGGAGTTTAATGACGTAAGTCCCCTTTAAAAAGTTAGAACAGAGTTTCCCTCTCCTTCCTTGAACCCTCTTGAAAATCTCCTGTAAGTCTCTGCTGCAACTCCTCTCTCTTCCTTTCTTAAACACTTAACTTTAATTTTGGGTCAACAAGGCCCCATGCTAACTTTAGCTAAGCTACCATGTGGCATTCATGCATTCATTCATTCATTCATTGTTATATTTGACAAACGTTTAACAAAGTAATAGCCTGATGCTTTTAAGGTGCGTCGTCTTTCGAATTTTTAAGAGAACTGCCGATCTGAACTTTTCAAAATAATAGCAAATTGAGAGAAACGCAACTTTCCTTTTCTGTAATTTTCCAATGCTTTTAAAGTTTTTACCTTCTTCCTAAATTCACTTTTAATCTGGCTCCAACAAACTTTTTAAAAGCTACCAGAAACTATTTTCAACAAACGCCTTGCACCTCTGGAGTCCAGCAAGCTGATGACCTGACTGCAAGCAGCCATCCTGTTGCGAAAGCCAGCCGACACAAGCCTTTGGGATCACCCGGGGAGACCACTGAGTTAACCCCTGACCCAAGTAAGCACGCCGCAAAGAGCCTACTTCAACGATGGATGGACGGGTTGTCCAAACCACCTCTTCAACAGATCAGCTAAGTGACCCAGTTAAAGGTTCCAGAAAAAGGGTTTTCTTGTCAATGGCTGCAAAGTGGCTTCTTTTTAAACAAAAAAAAAGTGACTTCAAAGTCACTTTGAAGTGGCTTCAAATTTCATCACTAAATTCTAATCAGATTTATTACCTAAAGTCGTTAAGCTTTATCTCTCTACTTTCTCTCAACGTCTCATGAGTAAGCAAACTGTGTCCATAAATGAACTTATTTAATCACTGTCCACAAAAATGCCAGTAAACTGTTCATTTCTTGTATAATTGTAAATAGAATGTAAATATTTCTGCTGTGGTTTATTTTGTGTTCAAAAGGAAACCTTTGGTCAGTCGTATAGTAGTATTCAGACTTTCAGACCTGAGACTGATTAATTAAATTGAGATTGATTGATTAATTTGAGACTGATAGATTAATGAATGTTTAAGTAGGGGTGGTGACCAAGTGGTTAATGTGCTTGGTTTCAGTGCAGAAGGTTCCGGGTTCAAATCCCACCCCTGCCACATTTTTCCATGTAATATGGAGTTGCGTCAGGAAGGGCATAAGGCATAAAACCTGTGCCAATTCAACATGCAGATCCACCTTGGATTTGCTGTGGCGACCCCGAGTGCAAACAAGGGAGCAGCCGAAGGGACTTACTTAGATTAATGAATGTTTAAATTAAAGTACCTATGCTTTAAACAGGTGGTGCCCCAATAATATTATTCTAATTAAATAATAATTATTAAACCCTAAAATTGTTAATTATTTTGGTGACCCATTAAATGAGGTCGAGGCCAATCTAATTCAGTCTGAGAGTTTAACCATACTTTCACTATTTTTGGTGCTCTCCGTGAGGCCAATAACAAATTGCGAGGCTTAACTACTTATTCACCACATATGTATTGGTGCGCCCGTGTGGAAGGACCAGTAAATTCACTGCATTATTTATTGGTCCCCTGGTGTGAGGATTTAGCAAATTCAATTCACTACATTGTGGTCTTTGTCATGAGTGGGGGTAAATTAGAAACTGAGATTGCTAGACAGATTGGGACGGCGTCATAAATTTTACAGATGCTGTACCGGACCGTCGTGGTGAAGGAGCTGAGCCAGGAGGCGAGGCTCTCAATTTACCAGTCAATTTACGCTCCTATCTTCACCCATGGTCATGAGCTTTTAATGACTATAAGAATAAGATCGTGGATACAAGCGACAGAAATGAGATGCCTCTGTTGGGTATCTGGGCTTACAGTCCTGGTCAGAGTGAGAAGCTCCACTATCCAGGAAGGACTCAGAGCAGAGCAGCTGCTTCTTCGCATCAAAAGGAGCCAGTTGAGGTGGTTTTGGTGAGGATGCCCACTGGTCGTCTGCCAAGGGAGGTCTTCCAGGCAAATGGGAGGAGGCCCCAGGGAAGACCTAGGACACGCTGGAGAGACAATATTTTCCAGCTGGCTTGGGAATGTCTGGGGATAACCCACGGAAGAGCAGGGCAGTGAAATGAAAACTGTGAAATCTGAGGAAAATTTGCAGCAGGAGGTCTGGGGGCATAGGCCCCAGGGAGACAGGGTCTCGGACCCCGTGGTATCCCAGAAACCAAATTAATTTTTTATCTAATGATACATTTTCAACATCTCCTGGAACAAGAAAATCTCAAAATTGGTGCATATTTAAACAACCCTATCTGCATTCAACATTTCATTTGAACAGTCAATGATCATGTTGAAATAACAGAATATGATGTGAAAGTAGGACCTGGAATGATTTTCCTTTTAATTGTAAACCAAATTATCCATCAACTCAGAACAATTAAACAACATGAAATTCATGAAGACGGAAAAGACTGTTACAGCATTTCAAAAACCACAGCTAAAACTTGTAGAATATTTTGAAATTAATGGTAAAATATCAGCAACAAAGCTTATAAAAAAAGCCACATATTCTTGTATAAATTCCTGTAAATCCACTGAAAGCCACAGTGTCTTTTTCCCCATGAAAAAAGTTTACAATAATAACAACTCATTTGTGTAAATTCATGTAAATCCATTCACAGCCAGTCTTTTTTTTCCAATGAAAGAAAGTCTAGATTAATGAAAAAGGTCACATATTCTTGTCTAAAATCCTGTTTGAACAGCACAATGTTTATTTTCCAGAGAGAAAAATTCTTACCGTGTTTCCTGATGGCAAGTTCGCTTTCACGTTTCTTTAATCTTTCAGGTGTGTTGATGAAGCCAGCGACAATTCCACGGATTCTTGTCCTTATCAGACTTTTTCAGTCTTTCTCGCTATCTTCTCTCTGTCTGACGTCTTTCCGTGACACAGACATGCTGCCACAATTCTTGTTGTGAAAGTGTCGTGACACGGACCCACAACAGGGGGCGTGAATGAACAGACAATGGATAAGCCAAAAGTAACAATTTAATGTTGTGAATCGCACAACGACGTACAGACAATAACAATATGGTGGAATGTCAATTATACACCAGGTGACGTGCGGGCAGGCTCGACGATAGAAGATGCCTGGCGAGGAGAAGAGCCGGATCCCACACAGCTTCCACCACCAACGGAGCTGAAGAACACCGGAGCCGCCAAGCCCTGCGCCCCAGGTGGCCGCTGTCTTTAGCAGTCAGACCCGGTACTGCTGGCAGAGAACAGAGACAGTCCTGATGAGTGTGAGTTTGCACACTCAGTAATCCCACAGTCTGTATACAGTTAGGAGGGAAAACCTCCACCTCCATCACACACTCGTGCCAGCTCCTGAGATAACCACTTATCTGGGTGGGGTGGTAGGCGAAGCCGTCGCAGTCCACACCAAACGCCAACTCAGCAGACAGGGTATCCGTCCCAGGAAAACGGCTGCAAAAAGAGATCAGACAATACTCGAATTAAGGTTCAGCAGAGAATTACCTGAATGGTAGCTGATTTCTCGGAGGGGAGGTGGAGTTGCAGTCCGGCCTTTATGGTGGGTGGTGATGAGTAGTGGATGAGTGACCAGCTGGTACGGATGATGAGTGACAGCTGTCACTCCCGGTCGCTCCCGACGCCCTCTCGTGCTTGAAGCCCGCACTTCAAGCAGGGCGCCATCTTGTGGTGGTGGGCCAGCAGTATCTCCTCTTCAGCGGCCCACACAATAGGACCCCCCCCCCTCAACGGCGCCAGACCAGGCTTGTCCGGGTGACGGGTGTAGAAGTCGGCCAGGAGGGCCAGGTCCAGGATGAAGCTCCTCTTCACCCAGGAGCGCTCTTCGGGGCCATAACCCTCGCAGTCCACCAGATACTGGAATCCCCGGCCCTTTCGACGGACGTCCAAGAGCCGGCATACCGTCCACGCGGGCTCCCCGTCGATGATCCGGGCAGGAGGCGGCGCTGGTCCCGGGGAACACAGTGGTGAGGTATGGCAGGGCTTGAGTCTTGACACATGAAACACGGGGTGTATCCGCAGTGAAGCTGAAGCTGCCAGCTTCACTGCGGCCGGACTGAGGACTTTGAGTATGGGAAATGGTCCGATGTACCTGTCCTTTAGCTCGTGTGATTCCACCTGCAGGGGGATGTCCTTAGTGGATAGCCAGACCTCCTGCCCGGGCTGGTATGCAGGGGCCGGGGAACGCCGGCGGTCTGCATGGGCCTTAGCCCTCTTCCGGGCTCTGAGCAGGGCAGAGCGGGCGGTACGCCACACCCGACGGCACTTCCTCAGATGGGCCTGGACTGAGGGCACCCCGACCTCTCCCTCCACTAGCGGAAACAATGGGGGCTGGTACCCCAAACACACCTCAAACGGGGAGAGGCCGGTGGCAGATGAGACTTGGCTATTATGAGCGTACTCGATCCAGGCCAGATGGTCACTCCAGGCCGTCGGGTGCGCGGAGGTCACGCAGAGGAGGGCCTGCTCCAGTTCGTGGTTCGTCCGCTCTGCCTGCCCGTTCGTCTGGGGGGGGTACCCAGACGAGAGACTGACGGTGGCCCCCAGTTCCCTGCAGAAACTCCTCCAGACCTGGGAGGAGAACTGAGGATCACGATCTGAGACAATGTCTGATGGAATCCCATGCAGACGCACGACGTGGTGGACTGCAGTCTCCTGGGCCGTCGGGAGCTTCAGGAGGGCCACGAAGTGGGCCGCCTTGGAGAACCGGTCCACTATCGTGAGGATGGAAGTCATGCCCTGGGACGACGGGAGGCCCGTGACAAAGTCCAGGCCAATATGAGACCAGGGGCAACGAGACACGGGCAGAGGCTGGAGGAGGCCTTGGGCCTTGTGGTGGTCGGCTTTGCCCCTGGCACAGGTGGTGCAGGCCTGGACATACTCCCGGATGTCAGCTTCCATAGACGCCCACCAGAAGCGCTGCTGGACCACTGCCACGGTCCTTCGCACACCTGAATGACAGGAGAGCTTGGAACCGTGACAGAAGTCAAGGACCGCAGCCCTGGCCTCTGGTGGGACGTACAACTTGTCCTTCGGACCTGTCCCCCGGGTCTGGGCTCCGTGTCAGGGCCTCCCGGACGGTCTTTTTCCACGTCCCAGGTAAGGGTGGCCACGACAGTGGACTCGGGGATGATGGTGTCAGGGGGGTCTGACGGCTCGGTCTTGACCTCCTCTTCATGCACCCGGGGCAGGGGCGTCAGATCGTTGGTTTTTTGTCCCGGGGCGGTAGGTGATCCGGAAGTCAAAACGCCCGAAGAACAGCGACCAGCGGGCTTGCCTGGGCTTCAGACGCTTCGCGGGTCCGGATGTACTCCAGGTTCCGATGGTCCGTGAAAACCGTAAATGGTACCGATTGCTCCCTCCAACAGGTGTCTCCCACTCCTCAAGAGCCTCCTTCACCGCAAGAAGTTCCCGATTGCCGACGTCATAGTTCCGTTCAGCTTGGGTCAACCTGCGGGAAAAGTAGGCACATGGATGGAGAACCTTGTCGGACTCCCCGCTCTGGGATAGCATGGCTCCTATCCCTGAGTCAGAGGTGTCCACTTCAACTACGAACTGGCGCTTGGGATCGGGCTGCACCAGAACTGGTGCAGTCGAGAACCGGCGTTTCAACTCCCTAAACGCGGCTTCGCACCGATCCGACCAGGTGAAGGGGACTTTTGTGGAGGTCAGGGCTGTCAGGGGGCTAACTACCTGACTGTAGCCCTTGATGAACCTCCGGTAGAAATTTACAAAACCGAGGAACTGTTGTAGTTTCCTACGGTTCGTTGGTTGGGGCCAATCTCTCACCGCCGCAACCTTGGCCGGATCAGGGGCAAGGAGTTGGAGGAGATTATGAACCCCAGGAAAGACAAAGAAGTGCGGTGAAACTCACACTTCTCGCCCTTCACAAACAGCCGGTTCTCCAACAACCGCTGTAGGACCTGACGTACATGCTTGACATGGGTCTCAGGATCCGGAGAAAAGATGAGTATATCGTCTAGATACACGAAGACAAACCGATGCAGGAAGTCCCGCAAGACGTCGTTAACCAATGCTTGGAACGTCGCGGGCGCATTGGTGAGGCCGAACGGCATGACCAGGTACTCAAAGTGACCTAATGGGGTGTTAAATGCCGTCTTCCACTCGTCTCCCTCCCGGATCCGAACCAGGTGATAAGCATTCCTAAGATCCAATTTTGTGAATATTTGGGCTCCATGCAGGGGCGTGAACACTGAATCCAACAGAGGCAACGGGTATCGGTTGCGAACCGTGATCTCGTTCAGCCCTCTGTAATCAATGCATGGATGGAGTCCGCCGTCCTTCTTGCCCACAAAAAAGAAACCAGCACCCATCGGGGAGGTGGAGTTCCGGATCAACCTGGCAGCTAACGAGTCCCGGATGTAGGTCTCCATTGATTTGCGTTCCGGACGTGAGAGGTTGTACAGCCTGCTGGACGGGTACTCAGCGCCCGGTATCAAATCAATGGCACAATCGTACAGACGGTGCGGGGGCAGCGTGAGTGCCAGATCCTTGCTGAAGACGTCAGCAAGGTCGTGGTACTCGGCTGGCACCGCCGCCAGATTGGGGGGGACTAGAACCTCCTCCTTAGCTGTCACACCAGGTGGAACCGAGGATCCTAAACACTCTCGGTGGCAGGTTTCGCTCCACTGAACCACAACCCCAGACGGCCAATCAATCTGGGGATTGTGTTTTAGTACCCATGGAAAACCCAAAATCACTCGGGAGGTTGAAGGTGTTACATAAAACACAATCTCCTCCCTGTGATTCCCAGACACCACCAATGTCACTGGCTGTGTCTGGTGTATGATTAGTGGAAGAAGGGTGCCATCTAGTGCCCGCACCGACAATGGTGACGGTAAGGCCACTAGAGGGAGCCCAACCTCCTTTGCCCATCTGCTATCCAGCAGATTCCCCTCCGACCCCGTGTCCACCAGTGCTGGGGCGTGAAAGGTTAGATCCCCACTCAGGATCATGACTGGGATACATGCAGATCGTCGGGGTCTCCCCACGTGGGTGTTGTGACCCACCCTTAGCCCAGTCTCTAAGGACGAGTGCTGCTTTTTGGCCCTGCTCGTTTCCCTAGCAATGTCGGCAGGAGGAGCTGTCGTCACGTGGAGAGCCCTGGCAGCGGAGCGTGGGGAAGTCGGCTCCCTTTCGGACCCGGGAGGAAGACGGACGGCTTGTGTCTGACCACGCCCTTCGTCTCGCTCCCGTCGGTGTTCTGTTAATCGGTTGTCTAACCGTATAACCAGGTCGATAAGCCCATCTAAATCCAGCGGCTCGTCCTTCGCCACCAGGTGCTCCTTAAGGACGAGAGACAGTCCGTTTACAAAGGCGGCGCAGAGCGCAACAGCATTCCAGCCGGCTCGCACTGCCGCGATGCGGAAGTCGACTGCATACTTCGCTGCGCTCCGACGCCCCTGCCGTATCGACAGCAGCACGCTTGAAGCGGTCTTGCCTCTATGAGGGTGGTCGAACACCTGTCGGAACTCCCTCACAAACTCAGTGTAAACCGTTAGGAGCCGTGAATTCTGCTCCCAGAGCGCCGTAGCCCAGGCGCGTGCCTCTCCTCAAAGCAAATTTATAACATAAGCCACCCGGCTAGCGTCTGACGCGTACATGACGGGACGCTGTGAAAAGACGAGCGAGCACTGCATCAAGAAGTCCACGCACGTCTCCACACAGCCTCCGTACGGCTCCGGAGGGCTTATGTATGCTTCAGGGGAAGGTGGGGGGGTTCGTTGAACGACCAGTGGAATGTCTGTCTCTGGCACACTGTCAGCAGGAGGTGGTGCTGCAGCAGCGCCCTGAGCATGCGCTTCCACCTGGGCGGTGAGAGCCTCCATCCTACGATCGAGAATAATGCTCTGCTCGGTAACTAAGTCCAACCGAGCGGTAAAGGCGGTTAAGATGTGCTGCAGCTCACCCAACACGCCTCCTGCTGGCGCCTGTGCACCTCGCTCTTCCATTGGCTGTTCAAGCGATGGTTGACGCCCCTCGGGATCCATGACGCTGGCCGAGAAATCCTGTTGTGAAAGTGTCGTGACACGGACCCACAACAGGGGGCGTTAATGAACGGACAATGGATAAGCCAAAAGTAACAATTTAATGTTGTGAATCGCACAACGACGTACAGACAATAACAATATGGTGGAATGTCAATTATACACCAGGTGACGTGTGGGCAGGCTCGACGATAGAAGACGCCTGACGAGAGAAGAGCCGGATCCCACACAGCTTCCACCACCAACGGAGCTGAAGAACACCGGAGCCGCCAAGCCCTGCGCCCCAGGTGGCCGCTGTCTTCAGCAGTCAGACCCGGTACTGCTGGCAGAGAACAGAGACAGTCCTGATGAGTGTGAGTTCGCACACTCAGTAATCCCACAGTCTGTATACAGTTAGGAGGGAAAACCTCCACCTCCAATCACACACTCGTGCAGCTCCTGAGATAACCACTTATCTGGGTGGGGTGGGAGGCGAAGCCGTCGCAGTCCACACCAAATGCCAACTCAGCAGACACGGTATCCGTCCCAGGAAAACGGCTGCAAAAAGAGATCAGACTAATACTCGAATTAAGGTTCAGCAGAGAATTACCTGAATGGTAGCTGATTTCTCGGCGGGGAGGTGGAGTTGCAGTCCGGCCTTTATGGTGGTGGTGATGAGTAGTGGATGAGTGACAGCTGGTACGGATGATGAGTGACAGCTGTCACTCCCGGTCGCTCCGACGCCCTCTCGTGCTTGAAGCCCGCACTTCAAGCAGGGCGCCATCTTGTGGTGGTGGGCCAGCAGTACCTCCTCTTCAGCGGCCCACACAACAATTCTTCTTTTAAAAACTATAGAGCTCTAAAGGTTTGCGATGTCCACATGCTACATTTATCTTAAGCTTCGTACAGGAGCCACACAGTGTCCCTGCAGCAACCAACCAGTCTCGCTTTATGACAACTGTCGCAACAGCCAGGCTTTTTTCTCCTCAAAATTCTGCGGATCTGAGGACACTGATTTGCATCTGTAACACACAGATCAGTGTCCGCGGACTGACGCCAACTTATAAAACTTGCATGATTTTGTAAAAAGAGCACACTGCGATAGACATTTTAAAAACTTAGTGATGATCACAAATACAGAGTAAAACACTAACCCCCCATGATGAAATCCACAAAATTTTGCGGATCTGCAGAGTTTTCACAGCCCTGAAGAGTTTCTGTTGTACTTCAACTAACTTAAGTTTAAGTTATTTTAAATAGTTTCCTAATGCATATTTCTAATATGAAAAACTAAGAATGGCCAAGTGGGACAGGTGATTACTGCAATTGATTCTAAGACAGAAGGCTACCAGTTTAAGACAACCCAAGCCTATTCTGTATGTAATAACTACATATATATTGGATATGCTATGATAGCCCCAACTAAAAAAGAGAGAAACTGAAAGATAAATAACAATGGTATGATCTGTAAGCATCAATACAAAACTCATTTTATGAAATAGAACTGGGGTTCCATATTTTGTAAACTTATGAATGTAATATACGGTAGAAAAACACAGTGTCATCATAAAAATATTAAAGGTGTACATGTGTTGTATACATTTTACCATTTTTTGTTCATACATTGAGTCAGAAAGGAATTTTTCACATATAGTATAGTATATACTATTATTAAACTTTATTTGTTTAATCAAATCCAGAATTTGTTTTTTCATTTGTAACTATTAAGTTATACACCTTTCCACGTGAATTGACTAATCAAAAAATAATCAGCCAAATATTGATAATGAATATAATTAGCAGCAGCAGCCATTTCAAATGACCAACGTGTTATATTTACTATAAAGTCTAAAGTGGTGCTTGTGGAGTTTAAATTGTTATTAGATTTTAGCAACTACGTCACATCAACAGAAAATGTAGGCTGACAGCTGGCACATTAGCTTCAGCTTGATTGTGGCCATATGGCTGGTGGTGAAAAGCTGCCATGACCCAACAGACCATGGGTAAGGTTTTCATGACAGAATGCACCTCAGAAAGCCAACAACTGAAAAACACACAGTCCTGTAGTAACCATAACTGTCTGCCAAGCAACTGATGAAGGTTTATCACATGAACATCTGGAGTGCCTCTAAAGCACATGCAAAATGAGTGTTTAGAGCATTTCTTCTAACGGTGTTCCACGAGTGAATAAAAAAATGTTATTATCAAATGAATAATTAGAAAAAAACATGATGAGGAGAGTCATTGACAATAATTCAAAATTAGAAGGGTATGGCCTATCCTTTAGGAAGAGTTATTTAAAGACAGTATACAATATACAATATAATATATCTGTAGTTTTTCATCATAATTCCAGACCTAGGTGTTAGAACTAAGTCTCTTTAGGTTTGTTTTAATGAAAAGCCAAGTTGAGTTGTGATTAGATGGAACTTTACTCATTTCAGCGTAGGTGATAACATCTAGTTGATATTTAAAGGGACATCCCACCATTATCCATTCCCTTAGCCAAACCCTGATTTGCGCTAACCAGATAAACTTTAAGCACATTACGCACTCCCTTATTTGATGGAAGCATGCTGGTACATTCAGCTAATAATGTCTTCATTCACTCTGTGACTGTGACTGAGACTAAGTGCAGACACTTAAGCAGTGTTTTCCATCCATTTCTGTTAATACAGCGCATCCACGATTCACACTTTCCACATTTTATGTTAAAACCCTATTCCAAAATGGAGAAAAATTCATTTGTTCCTTCAAAACACATAACACCCCATAATGTGAACATGAAATAAGTTTTTTTTTTTAAAGTTTTTACAAATTTATTAAAAATAAAAACTAAGAAAAGTATTTACACTCTTTGCTCAACACTTTTTTAAGCACCTTTGGCAGCAATAACAGCCTCAAGTCTTCTTGAATATGATAGCACAAGCTTGGTGCGCCTATCTTTGGGCAGTTTTGCCCATTCCTCTTTGCAGCACCTCTCAAGCTCCATCAGGTTGGATGGGGAGTGTTAGTGTACAGCCATTTTCAGATCTCTGCAAAGATGTTCAATAGGATTCAGGTCTGGGCTCTGGCTGGGCCACTCAAGGACATTCAAAGTTGTCCCGAAGCCACTCCTTTGATATCTTGGCTGTGTCCTTAGGGTCATTGTCCTGCTGAAAGATGAGCAAAGAACCAAGGTCAAGAGCGCTCTGGAGCAGGTTTTCATCCAGAATGTCTCTGTACATTGCTGCATTCATCTTTCCCACAATCATGATTAGTCTCCTACTTCCTTCCGCTGAAAAACATCCCCACAGCATGATACTGCCCTCAGCATGCTTCACTGGGTGGCACAGTGACTTAGTGGTTAGCACCAGTGCCTCACCAGGGGAAGTGATGGTCTAGTGATTAAGCGTTGGGCTTCAGACCAGAGGATCCTCAGTTCAAAACCCAGCTAGACCAGAGAACTGCTAAGGGCCCTTGGGCAAGGTCCTTAATCCCCAACTTTGTAGTGAGCGCCTTAAGTGGCAGCACCCTGACATCGGTGTGGGTGTGTCTGTGTAAATGGGTGAATGAGAGGCATAGTTGTAAATGATAAATGGACTGTATTTATATAACGCTTTTCCATCTGCATCAGACGCTCAAAGCGCTTTATAATTGCCTCACATTCACCCCGATGTGAGGGTGCTGACATTGACCAAGGCAGTGTCTCTACATCTGGAGTTTGTCCCTGGCAGTGGTGGGCACAGATAACCAAAAAATTAACTTTGATAACAGATAATTAGATAACTGAAAAGTTATCTTTGATAAAGATAAAATAATAAACCAGCTAAAAATGTATCGGATAGCTGAACCGATAACCAATAAATTCCAGTATTTTCTCTGGTACATTCGCAAATACTAATAAACTGAATTTGAGTTTTAACACCACAATCACTTCTGGTAGCATCAAAAGCTACAACAGACCAAAACAATGAACCCACACTTCCGTTTTTGAACATACTGCCCCCTGCTCTCTACCCAATCATAACATTCCGGTCAGGCAGAGGTCTTGGAAAATAAAGCCATGCTGACTTGTGGTTTTGATTTATAAATAACATTAATACGGATAGAATAACTCCATTAATGTCAATTCTGTCATTTGTACAAAGTTAAAATATAACTTATACCTTTTAATGTTGTATAATGCACTAATTCTGAGGTTTTGTAACAAACGCAGACAGACTGCAAAGGATTCTGGGTAAAATGTGCCTCTGCTAAACACTCATTGGTTCAGTCATTCATTATGTAAACCCACACGTTAATGCGACATGTGTCGTGTGTTGGTGTTTACAGATAAATGTGCTTTTGTAAAATATTCCATTTTTTTATTTGTAAAAACAGGCATTTTTACGGAGCCCTGGAAGTTTTGCATGTGGAGAGAATTTTATGATGTTTTATCATATCATCTTTATGACCTATTTCTCACACAATATTGTCATGTGCGCTCATGAATTTGATGATGTTTTATGATGATGTGCGCACATTTTATTATATTGTGCAATGTGCACACGTTTTATTATATTGTAAAACGTGCACTCAATATTGTGTTGACACATAAATGTTGGCTATTTGCCCTATTGACGTTTCAAATCCCACAAAACCTCGGAGAGGTCGCCGCGCCGTAAGATCTCAGTAACATTGAGAACTGCATTGAGACGCTCTGATCACGCTGCACTTTAACCGCTGCACACAGACAACACCATTAACATCGCAACATAAAACTATTTTTATATTGTGCCTAAAACTCTCGTGAATATATTCTCTGGGTTTACAGACGTTGTTATTGCATTTGTTTTATGTAAACATGCGAGAATCACAGGCTGTCCCTCTGTTATTTTCAATGGGAGCTGCTGTGAGCTACAATCGCTTCCTGATCATGTCGTTCTGGGGGAAAGTGAAGTTTGCTCTTTAACGTCTTATTATCTTTACAACACTGTTTGTCCTCTTTGTTGAAGACTAATACATATAATATGTCTGAAATTCGGTTTGCGTTTATTAAATTCCACGCAGATTAAACGTAACAGACACAGATTATTTGTTATAATTGTTTTAGCAAATTTTCAGGGTATCAAGCATGCGGTCTCTTATTAACGATGACGAAAAGCATAAAAAAATACATTTTTGTAGTATAATATTAATTTACAACTGTCATCGTGTTGATTCTCTATATATTGTTGACTGCAGCAACTCTCTGGCACACAAGGGATTATGGGATTTGTCAATAGGGCGAATGAACACTACTGGCCAGTAGATGGCAGTAAAAACCTTGAAAACTTGCCAAAACAAAATTCCAGATAATCCATGTCTGCTACATTTAAGATGAGTGGAATTTAATAAATGCAGACACAATAACAACATCTATAAACCCAGAGAATATATTCATGAGAGTTTTAGGCCCTAGAGTTTAATGCTGTTGTCTGTAGAGCCTTATCAGAGTGTTTCAAATGCATTTCTCATGTTGTGAACGTACTATTACCCTATCCTACCCATAATGCACTGCTGGGCACAGCATATAGCCACAATAAAACCTTAAAAATTAGCGCATTACTTTAAAACTAAAACATATATCTGATATTTTCACTTTATAAAACTTCAGATATGACAATTTAACGACATTAGTTTGGTTAAAAGTTGAACCATAAGTTAAAAATGTATGCCTCTGGATGACTTGGGTGATATTGCCCGTGTATCAGTATGGGGTTAAGAGAAATTAGTTTTTTTTTCTCTGAGACCAGTTCTCCTTTGCTTGCAGAGGATAGAGTGGTTTCTTCTTAAAGCAGGTCTTCTCTGTTTTGCAGAGGGTTGAACTAGACATCAGCTACAAAACATTCAACAGGTAGGTGTCAACTGATTTTAAGTTTTATAAATATTTATAGCTGTTTTATAGCTATTTATCATGTTATCGGTCTAAAAATTATCAGACAAAAATTTATTGCAAGATAGTCTGAAAATGGTTTTTAAAGTTATCTAAAAAGATAATCCGATAATGAAAACGTTATCTTCAATAATTATTGGTTATCGGATTATTGGAACTGTGCCCACCACTGGTCCCCGGGCGCCAGACTGTGGTTGCCCGCTACTCCTAGTGGTTGGATTGTGTCGAACTGTAATTAGGGTGGGTTAAATGTTGAGGACAAATTTCACTGTATGTATGCAAATATGTACAATGACAATAAAGGCTCTATTCTACTGTATTCTGTAGGGATGGTGCCTAGTTTCCTCCAAACATGACACCTGGCATTCAGGACAGAGTTCAATCTTTGTCACATCAGACCAGATTTGTTTTTTTGTAGTCTGAAAATCCTTCAGGTGACTTTTGGCAAACTCCAGGAGGGCTGCCATGTGCCTTTTACTAAAGCCCCTGTCACAGTGGCGTATTCGTAGAGCTGCTCATTGCAGCATTGTGTTTCAAAATACGCCTGAAATACGCGCGTACTCAGACTTTAACAGTGTTCGTTCATACTGTACTTGCAGCTGCGTGTTCGCGTTTTAATGTGTGCACACAGTCGCGTGTACCATGCTGCACCAGATTCAGTGCTATTTTCTGAAAGTGATCCACCATGACAAAAATAAATAATAATAATGTTAAATGACTCTGTTTTTGAGCCGTACCACACCATGCAGTAGAGAACAGAGTGCACTTCCACAGAGGCAAAAAATGGCACTGAAACTGGTGCAGCATGGCACACGCGACTGTGTGCACACATTAAAACACGAACACACGCAGCTGCAAGTAAACTGTGACAGGGCATTTATGGAGTGGCTTCTGTCTGGCCACTCTACCATACAGGCCTGACTGGTGGATTGCAGCAGAGATGGCTGTCTTCATGGAAGGTTCTCCTCTCTCCACAGAGGAATGCTAGAGCTCTGACAGAGTGACCACTGGGTTGATGGTCACCTCCCTGACTAAGGCCCTTCTACCCTAATTGCTCAGTTAAGATGGGATGCCAGCTCTAGGAAGAGTCCTGGTGGATATGAACATCTTCCATGGAGGCTACTGTGATCATTGGGACCTTAAAAGCAGCATAAATGTTTGTGTAACCTTTCCCTGATTTATGCCTTGAGAAAATTCTGTCTCAGGGGTCTACAGACAATTCCTTTGACTTCATGCTTAGTTTGTGCTCTGACATGTATAATCAACTGTGGGACCTTATATGCAGACAGGTGAGTACCTTTCCAATTCATGTCCAAACTACTGAATTTACCCCAGGTGGACTCAAATTAAGCTGTACAAACATCTCAAGGAGGATCAGTGGAAACAGGATGCACCAGAGTTCAATTTTAAACTTCTTGGCAAAGGCTGTGAATATTTACGTGCATGCCATTTGTTTCTCTTTTTTAAAAATACATATATATTATTATTTTCAATATATTTGAAAAAAAATCACTGTCATTATGGGATATTGTGTGTAGAATTTGGAGGAAAAAATTGAATTGCATGCATTTTAGAATAAGGCTGTAACATAACAAAATGTGGAAAAAGTGAAGCGCTGTGAATACTTTCTGGTTCCACCTTATAAAGACGCTACATGAGCTACATGATTGACACCAGTAGAATCATTAATACTGTTAAGTCTATAATAATAACAATCGCAGTGTGTGTCAGTAAATTTCATTTATTTCTCTTCTGTTGGTTGATAATGGAAAATCAAGATGCTCTTTTTACATCATCGCTTACAAGAATTTTTCATGAACTGTTTCATTGGGTTGATCAGGCTACTCTCTGGGACATCCTGAAAATTTGTAAGATCCCAACAAGATGTCAGGCATCTTGCCTACGTAGGTTAAACCGAGGTATTATGAGTGTTGTATGGAGCACAGCAATTATGTTCACAGTTCAGCTGTGAACATTCCATGATTTTCATACTTGGACATTTTACTTTTTTCTTTCCCAAATTCATCAGCTATCAATGATCTATGTGTCCTGCAGAATAAGTGTTGTGTGGGCCGCTGAAGAGGAGGTACTGCTGGCCCACCACCACTAGAGGGCGCCCTGCCTGGAGTGCGGGCTCCAGGCACCGGAGGGCGCTGCCGCCTTACAGGAGCAGCCAGGATGACAGCTGTCACCCATCACTGGAGACAGCTGATCCCAATCAACAAGGAGGTATATCAGCAGGACGGCATCTCCACCTCATTTGCCGAGATATCGCCTTACCAAAGAGGTAACAATCTCCGCCTACACATACGTGTGACTATAATTGTATTCTTGTTGATTATTTGTAGGACAGCTGACTACCGGACAGCATTTGGATAAGTACTCACCTTCCTACACTTCTTGATTGTTGTTGACGAGAGGTGGAGGTGGACTCTCCACCCTCCGTGTTGCTGGGTGCAGCCGCACCCACACCTGACTGTTTCTGTTTCTTGCCAGCAGTACCGGATCCGACGAGCGGAGGCAGTGGCCACCTGGGAATTCGGGACTTGGCGGCTCCAGTATTCCCGGGGTTCGGTGGCAGAGGAAATCGGGTTGGTTCCGGTTCGACTTGGACAGACGTCTCCTATCGTCGAGCCTGCCCACACGACACCATTGTAATTGAACTCAGTCTCAATATTGTAATCGGTTGTATTTGTTGTGCCTGTTTCACAACAGTAAAAACAGTGTTATTTGACTCCTCCATTGTCCGTTCATTTGCGTCCCCTGTTGTGGGTCCGTGTTCCTACACTTTCACAACAATAAGCCTCAGTAAAATTCATTGCAAAATTTATTTTCTGTCATGCATAAGTACATTTGCCATTGAGACGGTCAAAGATATAAATGGAATGTAATCGGATAGTGTTAATTTCTTGATATTGGGATTACAGTAGGTAACAGATTACATTTGCGAACATAATTGGTAACTTCACAAAAATAAATGCAAATAGACTATGTGAATATAATGAACCAAATCAGGATTGTGTGAATACACCTGAAAGAGCTGATCTGGTGTAAATAGATCACTGACTACAGAAAAATGTGAAGTATGTTTTGAAACCCGAGAAGCAAGATTGCACAGGGGGTTGTGAAAGAAAAATCAGTTCAGAGGACTGAATTTCTTGAGTGGAATCCTTTTAACAAAAGATGTGGTTGACGGACACATTGACAGCGGCTGAGATTGCCACTGTGACCTTTCAGCTATAGGACAACCCTCACCACAATGTCACCAAGGTACTCTGACAAATTGACAAGTGCTGCTGAGAGATATAATTTCTATTTTTTATTTTATTTTATTTATTTATTTATTTTTGGTAAGAGCTACATTTCTATTTCTGGCATTCAACAGACAAACATATATAGATCAACAACCGATGAATGAGACTTTAGACATTCACTTCAAACAAGCCTCCTTCCATATCAAAGACACTCTCAACCCACCGTCTGTGACCATAAGAATCTATAAAATAACAGCAGATAAGGGCATAACAGACCCAGATGTACTGCCACTAAACACCCACTCACTTTTACACCAACACAATAACATGATGTATGCTGACGTATGATAGCCAACAATTACTAACACTTCAACAATCGAGACTGACAACATGAGTTCAGGGACTTTATCTCTGGAATACTGCTTGTAGCAAAGTATTTATTGATCTGTTCCTTAACAGATGCCACCTGAAATGTGAAATGGAAATTAGTTTTGACTCCTCCACTATTCTTCAGGTGTGTGAAAAAAAAAAAAAAAAAAAAATATATATATATATATATATATATATATATATATATATATATATATATATATACTCAACAAAAATATAAACGCAACACTTTTGGTTTGGCTCTCATTTTGTATGAGATGAACTCAAAGATCTAAACTTTTTCCACATACACAATATCACCATTTCCCTCAAATATTGTTCACAAACCAGTCTAAATCTGTGATAGTGAGCACTTCTCCTTTACTGAGATAATCCATCCCACCTCACAGGTGTGCCATATCAAGATGCTGATTAGACACCATGATTAGTGCACATGTGTGCCTTAGACTGCCCACAATAAAAGGCCACTCTGAAAGGTGCAGTTTTGTTTTATTGGGGGGGATACCAATCAGTATCTGGTGTGACCACCATTTGGTGTGACCACCACCACAATATTTGAGGGAAATGGTGATATTGTGTATGTGGAAAAAAGTTTTAGATCTTTGAGTTCATCTCATACAAAATGGGAGCAAAACCAAAAGTGTTGCATTTATATTTTTGTTGAGTATATATATGAAATCTGTTATCAATACTACAGTATATCTCCACATTTTAAAATTAACCATAAACTTTACTGAAGAAGAACATAAATACATGATGAGTTTCACATCAAAGGTGGGAATAGCAGAAAATGTGACAATGGAAACAACAAGAGTGTATTTTCCTTTGACAGTTTAACTGATGGGTTCACTGATATTTATGCTTGAACACGTCCAGAGCCAAGTGGGCCATAAAACTATAAATATTTCCTTCAGCCAAATTAAAATAATGGTATGTGATGTGGAAGATACAGTGGGGCAGCAGTGGTTGGCAGTGTTGCTTCACAGCAAGAAGGGCCCAAACTCCAGCAGGGTCCTTTCTGTGAGGAATTTGCATGTTCGCCTCATGTCTGATTGGATTTTCTCCAAGGAGTATTTTGGCTTCTTCCCACCATGAAACCAAACATGTTAGATTGGACCCCTTTCACAGTCCATGACCAAGGCCATGTTTGAAGCTCTAAAGTTGGTCCCTGGGTAGCGCTCAGCAAATCCTTGCCCCCCCCACCCCCTTTCCCTTGCTCCTACTGAATCGATTGAGTCTAATTGTCAGTAATTGTAATGGATTAAAAGAATACTAGAATGTCCATAGGGGAACAAATGAATGTGTAAACTAACTATTTTTAAACCACTGACATAGCTTCTCCCACCTTACAAACTGAGCTACCAAACTATTGCTTCAACAAATAAAGATTGCTCTTCTGTTTTCAGTGTACATAGAAAGCACAACGGAAAGTCACTACTTTTTTTTAGTGCATCGATGAGTCATTTAATACTCCTCATAGTTTAGAAGATAAGCATTCTGGGCAAAAGGTTGGTGGTTTCAGTCCTTGCTGAGACTGTCTATCAAAATCAGGAAAATTGGCAAAGCATGTTTAAACACACAAGGAATTTAGTTCCAGTCAGAGTCTGAATAGTCTCCCCCATCAGATCGGCCCCCCTGCCTTCACTACACGTCATGTCAGAGCATTAGCAGCGATTAACAGATTATCGCCTTATTTCTGCTTAAAACTGACTTTAGAATGATTTAAGAAATGTTACTTTGTCATCTGATGGTTAATAATCACATTATTCTTTGATCAGTTTGGGTGTACAGAGTCAGATCCAGAGAGTCAGACTCAGACACGCTGGCATCCTGCTCTGATCACTCCTCTGTCTTTTATTATGAAATAATGCTGAATTTTTGTGGAAATGATTGTTGTAGAAAAGCTTCAGAGATTTGTCACTGAGATAGATGACTGGAGTGCAGTTTTAAATGAGGTGATAATCAGTGAATCACTGCTGACACTCCAAAATGATGCATGCGCAGTGAAGGCAGGGGGACTGATCAGAAGGGGGGACTGTTCTGACTGTGACACCGGCTGTTGGTTTCTCTTAACAGACAATGGGCCCCATTTAAGAACATTTTCTTAAATTTCTAGTACCATTAGAGTATGATGGACCTGTACGCATGTGTCATGCCAGATTCATCAAAGGCCTGTAAATACAAAGAATTGCATAAATTAAGCCTACTGAATTGTACCTCGCTGTAAATGAGTTGGCATTCATGAGTAGAGTGAACTACCATAAATAACACCCCAAAAACTTCACATATAAATTTACTAATGAGGACACTGAGATCATGTGACAGAAAGCTTCTATTTCATCCCACCAAATAAGAAAATAACAGTTCAACATGAAAAGGTTAAAAAAAAAAGAAAAGAAAAGAAAGTCTTGCCACATCAAGGCTTTCCCTGTCTGCACTAGGAGGGGGTCAAGGGTAAGTCTTCATCATGGAGTTCAACAAAATATTATCTGCCATCAGTGGTTTAATATCACTGCAGCAGGCTGACCCTTCATGGCAGCAGGGGGTATCTGGAAGAGTCTGCTCCTGTTATGTGTCGGACGCAGCTCGGAGAACCGACCAGCGTTTGAAGGACCCAGTATGAAATAAGCAGAGCACGGTACAAAGGCTAACTGAATTTAATACATAACAGTGATAATAACAAAAAGGTGCGGTCTGGCGTGGTGCGCTCCCAGCAGCGCTAACGGTCCGGAGCCAGAAGCTGTTTCGGACCCAAGGACCCCGCCGACACCCCCCAGGTGGCCGCAACAACCGAGTCTGTGAAAGAAGGAACCATTATGTGAGTCCACACTCTACACACAGAACACTTAAAGGTGTACAAACAGCAAACACTTCCTGGCTTGATTACTGATCAGCTTCCCAACCTGCAGGCATGGAACATCCAGTTCACAAAACTCCACTGCAGTGGAAGCTGATACATGACTAACAAACAGCTCAATACAATAAGGTGTGAGGGACACCACATTTACTGACTGTATAACTGTTAGTCACAAAATCTAACGTACCTCAGGAAGTGTGCTGACGAGCGTGAAACCTCACCCCCTCCTCTTTCACAGACTGTGCATCAAACCTGGACGTTCTCAGCATCCGCTGCTGATGAGATGGCTCCCAAGACGACGATCTCACCCGTCTGGTCACAAGGTCGAGTCTCTGGCAAATACACACTGTGCACTCCAGTCTTAAATGCCAACATGTTCCAATCCATCCAGATGCACCACAGCTGTGAGTCCTGACGAGTCGCAGGTGATCAGGGTGAGGTCCTGACAGCCTCAGCAACACAGCCACTCAGTCCCAAACGCACGCCACCTGGGAGGAAAACCAAAAAACAGAAACAAACCGGCAGCCAGGCCCCCCCAGCCATATAACAGCTCCCATCCTCTTTGCATAGCTTCAGTGCAGTATGAGTTCCAGGGAGAGATGGTCAGAGGGCTGTTATATGATGGGGGCTGTTGCAACTTGTTTTCACTGAGTGGCAGCTGTGATTTTGTTCCTCTCAGTCCAGTAGTGAAAGATGATAAGGTCAACAGGCTGATGTTTGTTTCAGTGATGAGGATGGCCTTCTGCATTTTCAGACTCAAGTGCTGACTACCCATCATAGTGTGATGTGTAAATGCTACTATTGATTATAACTAATAAAAGAATAAGATAACTAATATCATATTAAAGCACCTTTAAATACAATATTTTTGTTGCACTGACACTCACATAAAGGAGGTAAACAGCTCTTTGGCCCTTCTTGGATTAACTTTTGCTTTCCTCGTCTTGGATGTCATTTCTGTTTTATCCTGAAGGAGCTATTCTTTTTATTCACTGGGTTTTGAATGATATGACTTTTTCATTCTTTCCATTTACTTTGCCAGTTCTTCTTCTTTTTCTTCAGCAGGTAACATTTTCCTCCTGTTAGTGCACTGCAAATGTTCCTTTGATTTTCTAATTAATGTACATTTTGTCATCAGTTTGAAGGTCTGAAATGATGACAAAATGTTTCTTTTAAAGCACATGTAGCATATAATGCAATAGTTACAAAATACATTTAAAAAATTAAGGGAGTTTTCAGAATTGGAAGAAAATAATTTTGATTATTTTGGGAAGCAATATGCAAAAATCGGACAAATAATTTTACACTGGAATACTGTTTAAACAAAACCATAATTCTCACCTAATAATAGGACTTCAGTCACCGCATCAAAGTCACAACTACTCAATCACTAATTGAGTGGGTGTGGCAGATGGAATCTTAAAAATAATAGATGGGGAAGAGTGTAGTGTAAATATATAAGTGGAGAGTATAGTGTATAAATTGAGGAGATTTTTGTATGCAACTTAAAATACTGCACAATTTGAAAATGGTGACTGGATTATTTGTAGTGAATATACCATGCCATTGCTCAACGCTGTCCAAAAGAAATGATCCATGCATTTTCCCAAAGAAAAATGTCAAGTCAAATCAGTGGCATGAAACAGAAAATTTTCTGTTAAGGGTAAAAGAACTTACCTCGGTATAATCTATCAGACATAGTGATCCTTGACGTCCCCTCCCGCCTAAACTGCCTGTGTTATTTCTCTTTTCTTTTATTTCCTTTGGCAGCAAAATGTAAACAAAACTACATGAAGCCAGATTTATTCTCATGTCATAACAATGAGAGGATTTCCCATAATGGATACCATCATCTGAACAGTTTGGATTAAATCTATAAAAAAACAAGGCTAATTCTGCCTAAGGTATGTGGAATTATTTGCTATAGCTTTGCTGAATGATCCTGTAAGTATTTGTTCTGTGTATCAAAAGATTTGAGGGATTTTTTTGCTCAATCAAAATGGTGAAGTTCCTGACATTTTGCAATCTAAGTATGTGGACTGTCAATGGGAGCGAATAAGCAGCCTCGATGCAAATTTTTGAGCTGCATGGAGTGGGCAACAGCTGAGTTAACTGTGGTTGCAAAAAGCTTAACAGATTTATATATACACATATGTACTGCAGCCACACTGATGATCCACTGATCTCCACACTGATGCAAGTTTGTTGGCTAAAAACCTGTTTTTCTGTGTTTTAGTGTCACTTCTTTAAGCAACTCTGATCTCATTTGTCAGTAACTTTCTGTCCTGCTTATATCAGGCTATAGCCCCACTTCTGTTGACATCTTCCTTAAGATAAGATAAGAAAGATAAGAAAAGCCTTTATTCATCCCTCAATGGGGAAATTTCAGTGTCACATCGCAGCATAGAACAGTAGGAATAGACAGAAGGGCATGCAATAAAACAAACAAGTATCTCTTAAAAAACAAGAACTAAAAAAAAAAGCACTGAGTGCCGGGTAAAGCTAAGGCTACCATTGTTCAGTTCAATGCTGTATTTAGCCCAACATAGTTTCCTTAGTCAGCTTGCGAACCATGGCTTATTCCTGTTGTACCTGCAGAACATTTGACTGGCACACACTTTCATATAAGCTGTCACAGTGCCAGTTTACAGTTAAACGTTCAACAGTGTAATAAAAAAGTCTTCCAGATTTCCAGGTGAGATGGAGGTAGGCACATAGGAAGGACCTTTCTCTAACATAAGACTTATACCGTAGTGTTATAAAATGGAAAATAAAGGAAAATAAAAAGTGTTCAGGATAATAGTAGTGCTATGTCCCGGTTCAAGGCAATTATGAACAATGCCTCACACCCTCTATACGAGGCCTTCAGAGAGAGGAGGAGTGTGTTCAGCGGCAGACTGCTGTAACAGCGCTGCACCACAGACAGACAGGAAGTCCTTTGTGCCTCGTGCCATTAGATTGCACAACACTCTGATCTAGCAAGATAGTCTTGTGTCTTTTTTATGTTTGTATAACTTTATAGTCTGTCAGTTTTACAACTGACTGACTGTTTTTAATGTAATGTTATTGTATTTTTGTCATCTATTTTAGTTATTTATTTGTTGTATGATTGATGTTTTATGAGCAGCAGGCCAAATGCAAGTTCCTTCGGGATTAATAAAGTTCTTATCTATCTATCTATCTATCTATCTATCTATCTATCTATCTATCTATCTATCTATCTATCTATCTATCTATCTATCTATCTATCTATCTATCTATCTATCTATCTATCTATCTATCTATCTATCTATCTATCTATCTATCTATCTATCTATCTATCTATCTATCTATCTATCTATCTATCTATCTATCTATCTATCTATCTATCTATCTATCTATCTATCTATCTATCTATCTATCTATCTATCTATCTATCTATCTATCTATCTATCTATCTATCTATCTATCTATCTATCTATCTATCTATCTATCTATCTATCTATCTATCTATCTATCTATCTATCTATCTATCTATCTATCTATCTATCTATCTATCTATCTATCTATCTATCTATCTATCTATCTATCTATCTATCTATCTATCTATCTATCTATCTATCTATCTATCTATCTATCTATCTATCTATCTATCTATCTATCTATCTATCTATCTATCTATCTATCTATCTATCTATCTATCTATCTATCTATCTATCTATCTATCTATCTATCTATCTATCTATCTATCTATCTATCTATCTATCTATCTATCTATCTATCTATCTATCTATCTATCTATCTATCTATCTATCTATCTATCTATCTATCTATCTATCTATCTATCTATCTATCTATCTATCTATCTATCTATCTATCTATCTATCTATCTATCTATCTATCTATCTATCTATCTATCTATCTATCTATCTATCTATCTATCTATCTATCTATCTATCTATCTATCTATCTATCTATCTATCTATCTATCTATCTATCTATCTATCTATCTATCTATCTATCTATCTATCTATCTATCTATCTATCTATCTATCTATCTATCTATCTATCTATCTATCTATCTATCTATCTATCTATCTATCTATCTATCTATCTATCTATCTATCTATCTATCTATCTATCTATCTATCTATCTATCTATCTATCTATCTATCTATCTATCTATCTATCTATCTATCTATCTATCTATCTATCTATCTATCTATCTATCTATGTGACTAAAAAGATTAATCCAGGTTTTGAGTATATTTCTTACTGTTACATGGGAAACAAGGTACCAGTAGATTCAGTAGATTCTCACAAATCCAACAAGACCAAGCATTCATGATATGCACACTCTTAAGGCTATGAAATTGGGCTATTAGTAAACAAAAGTAGAAAACAATAAAAGTAGTGTGGCATTCAGTCAGTGAGTTTGTCAATTTTGTGGAACAAACAGGTGTGAATCAGGTGTCCCCTATTTAAGGATGAAGCCAGCACCTGTTGAACATGCTTTTCTCTTTGAAAGCCTGAGGAAAATGGGACGTTCAAGACACTGTTCGGAAGAACAGCGTAGTTTGATTAAAAAATTGACTGGAGAGGGGAAAACGTATACGCAGGTGCAGAAAATTATAGGCTGTTCATCTACAATGATCTCCAATGCTTTAAAATGGACAAAAAAAACCAGAGACAAGTGGAAGAAAATGGAAAACAACCATCAAAATGGATAGAAGAATAACCAGAATGGCAAAGGCTCACCCATTGATCAGCTCCAGGATGATTAAAGACAGTCTGGAGTTACCTGTAAGTGCTGTGACAGTTAGAAGATGCCTGTGTGAAGCTAATTTATTTGCAAGACTCCCCCGCAAAGTCCCTCTGTTAAATAAAAGACATGTGGAGAAGAGGTTACAATTTGACAAAGAAAACATCAACTGGCCTAAAGAGAAATGGAGGAATATTTTGTGGACTGATGAGAGTAAAATTGTTCTTTTTGGGTCCAAGGGCCGCAGACAGTTTGTGAGATGACCTCCAAACTCTGAATTCAAGCCACAGTTCCAGTGAAGACAGTGAAGCATGGTGGTGCAAGCATCATGATATGGGCATGTTTCTCCTACTATGGTGTTGGGCCTATATATCGCATACCAGGTATCATGGATCAGTTTGGATATGTCAAAATACTTGAAGAGGTCATGTTGCCTTGTGCTGAAGAGGACATGCCCTTGAAATGGGTGTTTCAACAAGACAATGAGCCCACGCACAGTAGTAAATGAGCAAAATCCTGGTTCCAAACCAACGATATTAATGCCTCGCAGATGTGAAGAAATCATGAAAAACTGTGGTTATACAACTAAATACTAGTTTAGTGATTCACAGGATTCCTAAAAAAAAAACAGTTTGAACATAATAGTTTTGAGTTTGTAGCATCAACAGCAGATGCTACTATTATTGTGAACACCCCCTTTTCTACTTTTTTTTACTAATAGCCCAATTTCATAGCCTTAAGAGTGTGCATATCATGAATGCTTGGTCTTGTTGGATTTGTGAGAATCTACTGAATCTACTGGTACCTTGTTTCCCATGTAACAATAAGAAATACACTCAAAACCTGGATTAATCTTTTTAGTCACATAGCACTACTATTATTCTGAACACTACTGTAACTAAAACTTTTGACTAGACAAAGGTCATATGAAAAGTGGCAGACATAAGCAGAAGGGAAAATAATCAAGTGTCAAAGCCGACACAATGGAAGAAAATGACGACAACAATGGAGATGGGCCGGAGAAAACCACACACAAAGCCCATGCAACAAGAGGGTGCACTGCTAGCAGACCAAGCTAGCAGACCAAGCTAGCATCTGCAGCGAATTACAATGTCTGAAACAGGACATCCAAGATAACTTCAGCACATTCAAACAGGAGCTGAAGCAAGACATGGTTACTCAAATAATAAGATAGGACTTTTTGGAGATGACAAGATTTGTTTCCTCCAACAACCAAACCAGTCAATCCCTGCTCTAATGAGACTAACAGAGATCTACAGAAGCTTTTCAGGATATACAAAAAAATGTAAAAAAAATAAAAAACACAAGTACTGACACTTAACTACTTACCACCAAAAAATATGCAGAACAACTATAAATTCAACTGGAATCTGAAGGCAATAAAATATCTGGGATTAATGGTTACAGAATATGTGTATAAATTATATGAAACAAATTATCAGGACATCACCAAAGAAATTCAAAAAAATATAGAAAGACGGAACACATTAACTTTAGATTTTAGTTTGATCATATAAATTATAAGAATGAATGTTTAACCAAGGTTTCTCTCCTTATTTCAGTCACTACCAGTGAAGATACTCCAAATTCTTTGATTAACTCTGGATAAGAAAATATCTCGGTTTTTATGGGGAGGTAAAAGACCCAGAGTTACATATCCAATCCTTCAATTCCCCAAAGAACAAGGGGGCTTGACCCTCTCCAATTTAGAGGATTATTCTATCTCAGCACAACTGAAATATGTTTACTGCTGGTGTAACCCAAACTATGAAGCAAAGTGGAAACATATAGAAAGAGATGTTGATAATAACCCAACACAAACTCTGATTGGGGATAGAGAACAATACAACAGAATGAGAAGTAACATAGACCCAATTACAAGTTTCACATGAGAAATATGGTCAAAAATATAAAATAAAAAATAAAATTATATATATATATATATATATATATATATATATATATAAACTCCAGAAGTATATTAATACATTAAAATGGATAGCATATGCTACCAGTTTCAAACCTGCTCAACAAGGACTGTGATTTAAGCAATGGTAACAAAAAGAATCACAACATGGAAAATTTTGGAAAGGGAGAGGGAATTAATGAGCTTTGATGAGATGAAAATTTGGTCTAGACAAATATGGTTTCTTTCGTTATTTGCAAGCAAGAGATTATTATAATAGGGAAATCAAGAAGATTCCTTCCATGAAAGAGAACACAGTGAACAAAAACATTAATAAAGCATATGAAGGAAAGATGATGAGACTCATATTCAAATTTTATCATGCACTTTTAATGAATACTAAATATGCAACAGAACACATGAAGACAAAGTGGGAAAAGGAATTAACTCCTGAAATAATGAGTAATGATTGGGAAAACATGGAAAAAAACAAAAAAACAACAACAACTGGTTCTCAAAAATGGAGGGTGTTTTCATGGAAAAACCTGATCCACTTATTCATTACACCTAAAGGTGTGTTTACACATAACGACGACAAGTCACGAATGCCAGGAAGTATACATTCTTGGCCGCTGATCTCGAATGTGATTATTCAGGGCAGAGGTGTCAGGTGTCCTCAGGAACTGCTGCAATATGTTACCATGCGTGACGATTAATGGCACGTGTTGGTGGAGAATTATCAGGAACCATTACACACAGTCAAGAATAAGTTTCCGCATTGTTGCGCGCTGTTACGCGCGATAGAGTTACGTTAAGTTCTGTCACATTGTGAATGAGGTGAATTGTCTCCACACACACACCCATGTTCATCCATCAGCTGCTGAACAATTCAGATCGCTCCAGTTTGCGCCACAGAAGAAAAACTTTGAGACTGCATGTTTAGTTGGGCTCTGTGCCATGGAGTGGCGCAGAGAGGAGGAGGAAACAGACAGCCAGATGTGTGGCTCCACGCGGCTTTCATCATGCTCGTTTTCCCAAACATCAGGCACATGCAGCAGGTGGAACACCTGCAGGAGCGCGCTGAGGAGCATTGGAACAAGACTTTTAGCTGACTTGGCGTCACTGTCCTCCTTCAGCATTACTGCAGCAATGAAACTGAATGCGGTGCAGCAGGGTTTAATTGTGTGCATGTCAGAGAAGAAAACTGTCACGCTTTATTAAGGATCACCACTAATCAAGATGGATCAACACGCTCAATTGCGACCTCCATGACATGAGGCGAAATGAGGGTGGTGCGTGACATTCGTGGAAGTTTCACATTCGTGGAAGATGTTTTGACAGCCAAAAACATGCTCCACAAAAATCACGAATATCACGCACCAACACACACTATTAAGAAACCTATTCAGATGCGTTAAGTCACATTAAGTTGTCAGGAATGTGCCAAGAATGATGCAAATATGACATTTGTAAAGTGTCTTGCCTATGTGTAAACGCATCATAAGGTAAAAAGCAAATATTTGAACCAACATCTTCCATACTGGAGAAACTGTGGATCAGTAAATGCTAATCATAGCCACCTATTCTGGAAATGTTGTAAAACAAATAACTACCGGGAAAACATAAATAGAGAAATAAAAAAATCTTGGAATATAATTTACCATTGAATGCTATTATACTGTATGTAATTAGGTAACTTTTCAGTTGAATATGTACATGGAAAATATAAATATTTGTTAAAAAACTGACAGTGGCTTGTAAAAAATCAAAACAAGGAAGTGATACCAAGCTGACCCCCCAGCTATGGAAAAATGGATCCAAATTATTGAAACAATTTATCTGATGGAGAGACTGACATGTGTTGAGACTGCAGAAAACCCAGTTTGAAAATAAATGGGAAAAATGGATGAAATACAGGAACAAGAGTAGCAACACTGAGAACGAGAGGAGGCAGGTCGATCATGACACTGAAAAGGGAACACTCTTGTGAATCCTTGTGAGTTGAAATATTTTCCCACTGTTTTTCTTTTTTCCTTTCTGATTCTGAATTAATCATTGTTTCATTACTGCTTAGAAATGAATAAAAAAAGTTGTTTTTAAAAAGTCTTCCAGTTCCTGTTTTGAATTGGTGGTCCATTTCTTCATCATTTTGACAACAGCTTTTTGATTTTAGCTTCTCTTGAAGAAGTGGTGGCTGAAAGGTTAGAGAAGTGAGTTTATAACCAGAGGGCCATAGGTTCAAAACCTGATCAGAATCAGAATCAGAATCTGACCCCTTGAAAAAGGGCCTTAGTCCCCAAACTGTTCTCAGTGTGAAGTTGAGCACCTGGCAGGGCAGCATTTTGACAGTGTGTGTGTGAGGGCCATCCTTGTAACGCACTTTGGGCATCTGCAGCAGATGGAAAAGTGCAATATCATATACAAATAATGAATGTTTATGAGTTCAATGGTACAAATATTTCATGAGGTGAAAACTGGAACATACCATTCAACGAGGCAAAGCCGAGTTGAATGGTATGGGAGGCCTCTTTTGGGAGGCCATGATCGTGGTCATCTAATTTGGAATTTTCGCTCTGGTGCTGGTGGGTTTGCTGTTATACCCTTTTCTTTCCAGAATGGGAAAAGAAGTCCTTTCTTCCAATCTGTAGGGATGAAACCCAACTCCAAGACTGAAACAAAGATTGTTTGCAATGCAATCAGAAGAGCATCTCCACCTGTGTGGAGGACCTCAGCTCCAATGCTACAGATTCCTGGAGCTTTCCCTGCCCTCAACTGTTTCACAGGCTTTGCTGTCTCACCAAGATTTGGTGGTTCCCAACTGACTGGAAAATCAGCCACAAGAACCCTGGCACAAGAAATGTATTGCATCCCAGTATTAGGATCAGCCTGATACATCTGCTCAAAGTAGCCAGCTCAATGTGACAGTAGAGCAGAGGCAACTGTCAGCACTGATCCATCTTCCACCACAACTGCAGGGAGACGAGGTGTGGGTTTGGGAGAGTCAAGTGTTTTGATATCTGCATAAGCAGGACAAGGATTACTTGAGCACATCATATCCTTCAGCTTTCAGGCTCCTCTCCTGTGGAACCAGCTCCCAATTCAGATCAGGGAGACAGACACCCTCTCTACTTTTAAGATTAGGCTTAAAACTTTCCTTTTTGCTAAAGCTTATAGTTAGGGCTGGATCAGGTGACCCTGAACCATCCCTTAGTTATGCTGCTATAGACGTAGACTGCTGGGGGGTTCCCATGATGCACTGTTTCTTTCTCTTTTTGCTCTGTATGCACCACTCTGCATTTAATCATTAGTGATCGATCTCTGCTCCCCTCCACAGCATGTCTTTTTCCTGGTTCTCTCCCTCAGCCCCAACCAGTCCCAGCAGAAGACTGCCCCTCCCTGAGCCTGGTTCTGCTGGAGGTTTCTTCCTGTTAAAAGGGAGTTTTTCCTTCCCACTGTAGCCAAGTGCTTGCTCACAGGGGTCGTTTTGACCGTTGGGGTTTTACATAATTATTGTATGGCCTTGCCTTTACAATATAAAGCGCCTTGGGGCAACTGTTTGTTGTGATTTGGCGCTATATAAAAAAATTGATTGATTGATTGATTGATTGATATCATCTGGTAACAGATTCCTCTAACAAACACCTTCTTGTGCACTCTCAGGGCCATCACAGCCCACTTTCTTAGCTCCCTTTAAAGCCGAAGATTTCCATCAAGTCGTGCACTAAGACTCCTCTGAATAATATTATGAGTGTCCTCAGATATGATGCACCTCCTCCGATGGACACTACCGGTTCAAAACAATCCTCAGCAACTTTCAGGGTCTGATTGTGGGTCTGATATCGCCTGTCACTTCAGCATGTATTTTAAACCATTCAAAAAGTGTCACTGCAATTACTCATAGGTATACAAACTAGTTGGTCAAAAACTGTGACAAGATTAGACAAGGCTGGATTATTCATATTTCATAAAATTCAGCTCCTTCTTTGTATTTTTAAGCACAATAAAATATGTGTGTACGTGTGTGTATGTGTGTGTGCGTGCGTGTGTGTGTGTGTGTGTCTGTGTCACTTTATAAAGCATTTTTTTCTGGTTCCTGTTCAATAGCTTTGGATTTTTTTCCATAATATTTTGATGATCCCAAAAATATTGGCTTGTTTGTATTATTTCTGAACATATCTTTAAATGTGTCCTGGAAAAATAGGGAATCCAGTCATTCTTCTCAAATAAGAGGTTTCGGTTTTAGTTGTTTTTTAGAGTTGTTTTGTATTGGTAGAAATTGTATTTTTATTTGAGTATAGATTTTTAGTATTCTACCCACCACTGCCAACTAATAAATAATTTTACAATGATAAGCCATTACCTCCATGATGATTTTTGGTAAAGTTGTGTGCATTGCAAACTGACTTTGAAGACAACATACTGTGGAGTAAAAACAGATAGACACCGCCTCAAATGTTGAAATGTTTCTACGTCCCCGAAGATGTAGTTCACGTCATTAAACCTTCTCCCATGGGCAAGTCAATAAGACATGGATGTATGGCTGCACAATTTATCGTTTTATAATCAACATTGCAATTTAAGGAAGTGTGATTTTCAAGTCTCAAGACCTTTTAATTAGGCCAATTACTGCTTTTGTTCAGAAGCCGGCAAAAAAAGAAGCTCATTCATGTGGTGGTGGCTCAACCATATGGCTCATGTCTAAAAATGAACCACTCAGTTCATTTATGATGTTTAAAACATTACAGTGCATCCGGAAAGTATTCACAGCGCTTCACTGTTTCCACATTTTATGTTAGTCTTATTCCAAAATCGAGTAATTGAATTGTTATCCCTCAAAATTCTGCTCATAACACCCCATAATGATAACACAAAAAAGTATTTACACCCTTTGCTCAAAACTGGTATTGATGCACCCTTGGCTGCAATTACAACCTCTCACATCTTCTTCACTATGATGCCACAAGCTTGACAGACCTATATTTGAGCAGTTTTGCCCATTCCGCTTTGCAGCACCTCTCAAGCTCCATGAGGTTTGGATGGGGAGTGTCAGTGCACAGCCATTTTCAGATGTCTCGAGAGATGTCAAACAGATTCAGGTCTGGGCTCTGGCTGGGCCACTCAAGGACATTCACAGAGTGCCCTGAAACCACTCCTTTGATATATTGGCTGTGGCTTAGGGTCACTGTCCTGCTGAAGATGAACCATTGCCTCAGTCGGAGGTCAAGAGCACTCTGGAGCAGGTTTTCATCCAGGATGTCTCTGTACATTGCTGCATTCATCTTTTCCTCATCCTGACTAGTCTCCCAATTCCTGCTGCTGAAAAACATCCCCACAGCATGATGATGCCACCACCATGCTTCACTGTAGGGATGGGTCCTGGTTTCCTCCAAACATGACACCTGGCATTCACACCAAAGAGGTCAATCTTTGCCTCTTCAGACCAGAGATTTTGTTTCTCATTATCTGAGAATCCTTTGAGTGCCTTTTGGCAAAACCCCAGGCGGGCTGCCATGTGCCTTTTACTAAGGAGTGGTGTCCGTCTGGCCACTCTATCATACAGGCCTGATTGGTGGATTGCTGCAGCAATGGTACTCCTTCTGGCAGGTTCACTTCTCTCTACAGAGGAATACAGGAGCTCTGATAGAGTGACCATTGGGTCTTGGTCACCTCCCTGACTACTGTCCTTCTCCCCTGATTGCTCATTTTAGATGGGCTACCAGCTCTAGGAAAGTCCTGGTGGATCCAAATTTCTTCCATTTATGGATGATGGAGGCCACTGTGATTGTGATTGTCATTGGGACCTTCAAAGCAGCAGAAATGTTTCTGTAACCTTGTATGGAGTCTGTATCTGCATGGAGTAGATGGGTCTCAAAAACTGAGTGACTGTGCAAGAAGGGAGAAGAGTGAGGAAAGACACCAAGACACCCAGACAACCCAGAAGAAGTTACTGACTTCTGTGGCTGTGAATGGAGAAAACTGTGCATAGTGCATGTTTTGTATTTGAATCACCAGTTATACAGCTTCATGATGAAGTGGAGCAGAGAAAGATTTTTCTTTCACCAAAATATCAAATCTAGATGTGCATCGCCAGCTGTATCTTCTGGCAAAGTGTAGCTGAACTTTCAAGTCTTTTTAAGAAATCCTTTAAGAATTTCTTTTTTCTTTTATTTCTTTTTTGTATTTGAATGGCAATAAACAAATTAAAATCTGTGAAACACCAAATGTTCCAGTACTTTTGGAGAGCACTGTCAATCTGACCTCTTAGTTTTGTTTTTTTTTTTGCTTTTTTTTTTATTGAATTTGCAAAATCCCAAGAAACTTGTTTTTATATGTCATATGGGGTTTTGTGTAGAATTTTGGAAAAATAATGAATTTTCATCCATGTTAGTGTAAGGCTTGTAACATAAAATGTGGAAAAGTTAAGCTCTGTGAATACTTTCCGGATGCACTGTAGCCTGGCTTTTAGCCAGCAAAGCCTGAGAGTCATGGCTTCCACACCAAATTACACTTAATCCGACACAGTTTAATTGGCACATATCTAACATGGTCCTTTGACATTTTCCCCCTTAAGCTCACTTTACTTTTACTATTACCAACAATAACGTTGCACAGCGGCTGGCTATCGCTGACTCCAGTCTATACAAACAAGATGCTAAAGCACCGGTTCAAGGCACAGTTGGATTTGGTGAACCAAAATATTACATTCACAGATATGACAATATGTTGAAATAATTTATTAATTTGTTTAGGTCTGGTGTTTCTTCCTCGTCTTCAGAAGCTCCCACTGCATTTAAATGATAATCTACAGTTGAATTACATGGGTAATTGCCAAAACAATTTTATCCCACTCTCATGAAGCACAGGATACTGTTTTGCTCGTTCTTTGCACTTACTTATGATGGTAAATGAGACTTGTTTGCTGGACATTATCAACGCATGTGACAGGAGCGGCCATGAAGAAGGGGCAGGTTTTTTTTCATGTGTGTGAGGTTCGGTGTGTGTAACATTCTATGCATAATTAAGTAATCATTCATTCACATGCTAATGTGCTATACTTGCTTACTCCAATCAAGGGTCACAGGGGGCTGGAGCCTATCCCATCATGTGGGCAGGGTGGCATGAGGCGTGGCACACCTTCTACCGCAGAGCCACATATAGATGGACAAACACATTCTACTCGCATGCACACTGGAAACTGGAGGGACTGATTAAGACACGCAAGGACAACTCTGACAGAGGCTTCTTGTGGGTTGTGACTGGAGAAGCTCTGAACAGTTGTGGTGTTACAAGATCTCATGCAGCCAAGCTTAATCTTGGAAGAGCAGAACCTGCGATCAAAAACCGCGTTCTCCTGTCACCTGGCGACCTTGACAGCTGCACACGCCAAGCTAGCATAGTGGGTGTAACATGTAGTTTCGTAATCATTTTTCAGTGCTTATTTATGCTTTACTAATAAATATTACTTGTTTATAACTGTACATACTGCTCCTAAAAGTGTTTCTTCCTCATGTCTTTTTACCAACCATTTTCATGTGGGAAAAAACACTGCACAATGGCTCATGGGACAGTTTGAGTTGTGTGAAGGATACAACTGTTGTATAACTGTTGTGTAAAAAAGACTATGAACATCGGCGACTTCACAAGCAGTCTTTGAAATGGGACAGGCTATTCACGCCACTTATGACATAAATGGATGACTTTTATAGACTTATAAGGGTGCTCACTCGTGAGGCAAAGCAGAACCAGAGTAAACATGCAAACTGAGCATGCTCTGGCGTCTCGCAACAAATGTAATGCCTTTCACACAAACAGTTGTTTGTAAACAGGATCAGGTGTGTATGTGTGTGTCAAGACAGAGGGGAAGAGCGAGGGGGTCAGAGGGAGTGAAGCCCTGTCACAGTGGCATATTTGTAGAGAGCCACTGTTTTTCTCAATACGCAGCAGTATGTTGAGGGCTACACGCGTAGGGCGGAAGAAATTAACATGTTTAATTTTCTTCAGCGTACAGCACAGCATGGAGCCCTTCACGCAAGTACACGCCAGCGCCGTGCTACTGTCTGCTATTGTGAGCCCGCCCACGCTTCAACACGGTACTGTACGCCATTTCACATCTCCCCGTTGTTCTTCTGGAGCTATAAATACTGCAAGATTGTTGCTTCACTTATCATACTGGACTCATTATATGAGGACTGTTCACAGTGTTGTCATTTCATAAAAGCGATCTCTCGCACTCTCTCTCTCTCTCTCTCTGTCTAATCAGAGCTGTGACTCTTTAAAATAAACGTGCACTCGCTGCATAAAAAAAATAATAAAAAAAAAATAATAATAATGTAAATGACTGTTTTTGAGCCGCACCAACACCATGCAGTAGCGAACAGAGCGCACTTCCACGGAGGCAGAAAATAGCACTGAACTGGTTTAATAGCGGCATGGTACACGCGACTGTGTGCACACATTAAAATGCAAACACATGCAGCTGCAAGTATGAATGAACACTGAAAAAGGCTGAGTACGCGCGTATTTCAGGCATATTTAAATGAAACACAACGCTGCAATGAGCAGTTCTACAAATACGCCAATGTGACAGGGGGCTTGAGAGAAAGGGGGATGGAGAGAGGGGGAGGGAGAGAGAGAGATGGGGGTTGTATCAGGGACCATGGAGAGAACATGATATTTCATACTCAAAGTAGACCTGAAGTGACATTCATTGCAAGATGAATACTGATGATACTGGATTAGTTAAAAGGTTTCAAAAATGCACTTACATTGATTTGCATTTTAGAACTTTCAGTCAAATAAAAGGCTCTTAAAATGGTGTTAAAATAATTGCCTCGTCTCTTTCTGTGAACCCAGTAGAATGTATCGTATCACCTTGTGAACTGAATGTATTGTCACACCCCTAATGCATAGGAAAGTATGGACTGTTGCGTCACCTGTCACAGGTTCATGGTGGAGTGCCGAATCGAAGGACATTCGTCAAAAGAAAACATGAAATTTCAGCTGCAGCTTGCCAGAAGGCACAATAGGAGACTAAAACTGAGATTTGAACTTTTTTTTTTTTCTTGTTTTATAAAAATTCTTCTTTGGTCCACTCCTCGATGAAGCTGTCAGAATAATGGAACAGAAATGGAATGGATGCCATGTTATTGGCCAAACTTTGATGTGCTAACACTGGACTTGCAGACAACAGCACATGTGACATTTGTGCTCAATTAGTGTTGACATTTTTTTTTCCATTTTTAATTTCTATGTACTTTCAATGGGACTGATTGTTGTGGAGTTGTGTAGTTGGAGCGCATTGTGCACTCCACTACACAATGCATAATCGCATGTACAACTGATATAAATAGTGCTTGGTACAATCACAATCCCAAAGGGCACCACTGATACTCAGTAAAGGAAACTATCTGGAACCTTCTTAGCC
This sequence comes from Thalassophryne amazonica, assembly GCF_902500255.1. Classification (NCBI taxonomy): domain Eukaryota; kingdom Metazoa; phylum Chordata; class Actinopteri; order Batrachoidiformes; family Batrachoididae; genus Thalassophryne; species Thalassophryne amazonica. The sequence goes on along the minus strand of NC_047112.1, from coordinate 45,152,925 downwards.
CTATATAAAACAGAATATAAGTTTGTGGGGGGTTTTTTTTGTTTGTTTGTTTTACCTGAGCCTTTAATGTGTTTGTGAACTTTGAAAGAAGAGTTTCAAAGTGGAGATGGCAGTGTTTCTTGGGAGTTGCAACAAAGAGTTAGTCAAGCAGCTGCTACATAACTACCATGTACCTACTTATTCCAATTAAGCATCATTGGGGGGATGGAGCCTATACCAGCAGTCTTTGGGCGCGAGGCGGAGTACCCCCTCGACAGGCTACCAGTCTATCGTAGGTCCAACACATCGAGCTAGACAACTCATTCATACTCTCACTTATGTCTACAGTCAATTTAGAGTCACCATTTCACCCAACCCGCATGTCTTTAGAGGTGACAAGAAGCCAGACACCTGGAGCAAACACACGTAAACACAGGGAGAACATGGAAACTCTGCACAGAAAGGGACAAGTTCGGAAGCAACCTGGGACCCTTATCACTGTGAGGTAACAGTGCTAACTACCCCTAAACAAGTGCTGCTTCTTTTCATCCATACTGTGTGCCATGGTACATGTGGAGGTGCTGCTCCACCTGATTGGAGCAGAATTGTTGTAACAAAAGCATTATAGCAAATGCACTTAAGTAAAAAGATGAGAGCTTATTCCTAAAAAAAATTGCTTTCTTACTTATATGCATTACTTGTAATGTATTCTCATTCACCTGTTACAAGGTAACAGAGACCACAGGTTTTTCTAAACCGGAGGAGTGCTACCCCATCATACTTTCAACATGCACCCCCTGTAGATCCTTCCACACCTAACGCCCAAAGCACCACTCGGAAATCCATTATTTTCAGTGGCTAGCATTGCACAGAAGCCACCACTGAGCAAAGCAGCAGACATAAAAGTGGCAGGCACTGTTGCTAAACATCACTCTGCTCCGCACGTGGCACCTCTGCTCGGCATCAAGCAAATTAAACTTTGAGCACTGTGATGAATGTGTGTGCGACTAAAAGAGGCATTCAGCCCAACACTGAAGACAAGAAACTGAAATAGGCGATGTCTGTCAGAGCAGAAACAGAGCTCATGCTAGTCTTACATAAGGTAGATGTACAAACCAAAATCTTTACAAATACATGTTCATTCTTTGCTTTTTGAACTCAAGTTTAATGTTTCACTAGAAATACGTGTCTTACAGTAAAGCTACTTGGAAATGACCTGTGGACAGACAAAGTCAATTTTAAGGTAGCCACAGAATGTACCATTTTCATATCAAATCATTTTCATATCAAAAAGGTCTGTAGCAAGACAGGGGTGCCTCTCATCAGAACCCCCCCCCCCCCCCCCCTTTGTCATTTTGCTGCGTCATGATCAGTAATGTTATTTTAAAATATTGTATATTCAAAAATATGTATCAAAAATGCACAGGGACACATGCCATACGCACCTTTGACGATAAGGTTGAGGAGCTTTGGCCGTGGGTTGCGCTCACTCTGAATGGAGCATGTGTACTGGCCATCGTCGGTTACATCCACCTTTTGTATCTGAAGGCTGTACTCATGATTATCTCCAATGTTGGACACGATAGACACCCGTGGATCAACAGACCACTTGTCATTCCCTGCGAATATGATGCTTGAGCGATTCAACCAGGCTCCTTTTGAGATGCCATCCAGCAGGTAGCACCTACAATGACAGGAGACACTTCAATGAGAAACAGTTTGATTCTGACAGACAACTGGGAATAGAAATATCTTTAAAAATTTAGGTGATAGCAGCTGATAGACATTATGTATGTGTTACATTTTTTGCTCTTCTGCAGAACTGCCAGCTATTTTGCATTTTACCTTTTTATGTGATGTAAATGGCTTACTGTGTCACTGCAGATAACATATGGTCATCAAAGGGCTTTGCACAAAAAAACATTTTAATGTCAAAGCAATGGAGGCTACACAGGAACTACTTTATTGCAAAAGAAGGAGTTTGCCTGACATTGGCCAACACGTGTCCATCCTCAATAAAATTAAACCAACTTCTTAAAATCTCAGCATCTGGTGAATGAGATTCAACATCTAGCTTCGGGACGTTTATGAATGATGCAGTAGTACTTTTAAAGTGAAAAATAATGGGAAAAAACTCTCTAAAAGGAAATCCAGTCTGTGCTGAGGACTTCTGGAAGACTAATAATGATGAATTCTGGAGCATGTTCCAACTATATTCCTACTTTTACACAGATTCACCAATTATATTCCATTTACTAAGACTCTGTTCTGCACCATTTGGATGTTATTTTTATTTTTTTGAGTCATCTGTTGTTTTGACCACTTGACTCTATATGGTTGCGTCTTTGCAAGAATTCTGTCTTTGCATGATTGACATTTCTTTACTGTACTTAACTTACGGTGCATCTGGAAAGTATTCACAATGCTTCACTTCTCTCACATTTGTTACAGCCTTATTCCAAAATTGAGTAAATTAATTTTCCCCCTCAAAATTCCTCTCACAACACCCCATAATGACAACATGAAAAAATAGAACATTTTTGCAAATTTATTAAAAAATAAGAAATTTAGAAATCACATATACATAAGTATTCACACCCTTTGCCCAGTCCTTTGTTGATGCACCTTTGGCAACAACTGTTGTGTGGGTCGCCCGAAGAGGAGGTACTGCTGGCCAACACCAGAGGGCGCCCGGCCTGTAGACGGGCTTCAGGCACCAGAGGGCGCAGTTCGCCGCCAGGAGCTTCAGGAACCCTGACAGCTGTCGCTCATCATCTCATCATGCCATCCATAAAAGCCTGGAGAAGACACCACACCCCTGCCGAGAAATCATCTGAAGCATTCAGGTAAACTCTCAGCCGTCTTTTTGCTTTGATCAGCTAAGCTTATTGTTGCAACGTATTTTGCTTCTAAGCTCGGAAAGGCTGTTAATCTGTGTTCTGAGTTGTAGACATATCCTTTGTACACTCGCAGCTTGAGGCTGAGTGTGTGGAAGTCGAGAGGAGTTGGCGTTCCCGCTCCTCACTACTGCATTAATTAGTGTGACATTGGATTCTGCACGAACTCTGAGTTGAGAAACAGGAGGTGGAGGTGTTTTCTCCCCTTTATCAAAACTCTGCTGACTGTTTACTGGGTGTGTGCTCACACACCCACTCTTGACTGTTTCTGCTTCCTGCCAGCAGTACCCGATCTGACAGCTGGAGACGGTGGCCACCTGGTGACTCGGGTCTTGGCGGCTCTGGTGTGTTTCCAGATCCGTTGGCGGTGGAAATCGTGTGGGTCCGACTCCTATCTGGACAGGCGTCTCCTATCCTCGAGCCTGCCCACACGACACCAACTGTATAATTGACCGTAGTATTGAATTGTATCTGTATCCGTTGTGCACAGTTCACAACATTAAAGTGTTACTTTTTATTTCCATTGACCGTTCATTTACGCCCCCTGTTGTGGGTCCGTGTCATTACACTTTTACACAACAACAATAAGTCTTCTTGAATATGATGCCACAAGCTTGGTGTACTTGTCTTTGGGCAGTTTTGCCCATTCATCTTTGCAGCACCTCTCAAGCTCCATCAGGTTGGATGAAGAGCGTCGGTGCACAGCCATTCTCAGATCTCTCAACAGATGTTTGATTAGATTCAGGTCTGGGCTCTGGCTGGGCCACTCAAGGACATTCACAGAGGTTGTCCTGAAGCCACTCCTTTGATATCTTGGCTGTGTGCTTATTCTTCATTCACACTGGAATGAGACCTACAAGAATATGATATTTTCTCAACTCCCACAAGTCTTGGCTGGTCTCCAGTTTGATCTGTTATTTGTGTTTACACTAAGCATGCATTTCAACTGAATTGTGTGAGTGGAAATATATGTTCATATCCACGATCAATGGTGCAACCTCATGCAGAGTCAATTCAGCATCTATTATGACCAACAGGATCAGGTTGGGAGTGGGTTGGGCCCTGTGAGCGTTAAGGAGACTGATTATGAGACCCCTGTATCTTTTCACCTTTCAGACTGCTGCAAGTGTTTAAACAGTTCAATACACTCAACAATCTGTTGGAGACCGATGGAGAGTGATGGTGAGAAGGAGGGATCGTTGTTGTGACCATGGAGACCCCACTGTTATCAGCCTGCAACCCTGGTGAGAGCCAGTGAGAGTAACAGCAAGAAGAGGCCATTGTTCCGTCGCACATCGGTCATGGACTAGGTGTGTAAATGACGGTGTCAGGGTCATTGTCCTACTGAAAGATGAACTGTCGCCCCAGTCTGAGGTCAAGAGGTCAAGAGCACTCTGGTGCTGGTTTTCATCCAGGATGAATCTGTTCATTGCTGCATTCATCTTTCCCTCAATCTTGACTAGTCTCCCAGTTCCTGACACTGAAAACAACCCACAGTATGATGCTGTCACCACCATGCTTCAATGTAGAGATGGTGCCTTGTTTCCTTCCTGAAACCAGTCCTTAGTGAAATGAGTAGCTTCTGTCTGGTCAGTCTACCATACAGGCCTGATTGGTGGATTGCTGCAGAGACATCCTTCTGGAAGGGTCTCCTCTCTCCACAGAGGAATGCTGGAGCTCTGACAGAGTGACCATCAGGTTCTTGGTCATCTCCCTGACTAAGACTTGTCTTCCCTGTCTTAACTGAGTGATCCATTCAGTTTAGGACAGGCGGCCAGCTGTAGGAAGAGTCCTGGTGGATCTGAATGTCTTCCATTTACGAATGATGGAGGTCACTGTGCCTATTGAGACCTTCAAAGCAACAGAAATGTTCCCTGTCCCCTTCCTTAGAATTTGTGCCTCGAGAAAATCCTGTGTCAGAGGTCTACAGATAATTCCTTTTGACTTTCATGCTTGGTTTAAACTCCAACATGCACTGTCAACTGTGGGACCTTATATGTGGACAGGTGTGTGCCTTCCAAATCATTTCCAATCAACTGAATTTACCCCAGGTGAACTGAATTTACCCCTCGCGCTCTATGACTGTTGGGATAGGCTCCAGCCCCCGTGACCCTTAATAGAACTAAGTATTTGAAGATGTGTGTGTGTGTATTATAGGTTGTTGTGAGTAGAATTTTGAGGAAAAAATGAATTTCATCTATTTTAGAATAAGGGTTGTGACATAACAAAATGTGGAAAAAGTGACGCGCTGTGAATACTTTCCTGATGCACCGTATTTCTTATTTTGTTATGGCCAAAGCAGATGCTCACCCCACTGAGTCTGGTTTACCTCAGGTTTCTTCCTGTATTAAAAAAAAAAAAAAACTCCAGAGGGAGTTGGTCTTTACCACTGTTGCTTAATGTGCTTGCTCAGGTGATGGGTAATGTTAAACCTTACCTACACTGTACACTATAAATACAATCTGACTCGAACTTGCCCTGTCCTTTGCATCTTCTTCTGTTACACCAAACAAATCCCAGTCTGTCTTCATTACATCCAAAAACCTCCTCTTTTGTCTCCCTCTATCCTGCCTGGTGGCTCCACCTTCAACATCCTTCTCCCTGTATACCCTGGGTCCCACCTCAATCTCGCCTCTCTTACATTAGTCCTATGAGTGCTGCCCCGTGTTACAATCCTTCCTCATCCAGTCCATCCTTGTCACTCCCAAAGAAAATTGCAGCATCTTCAGCTCTGCCACTTCCAGCTTTGCTGCCTGTCTTTTTGTTTGCACCACCACGTCTAAGCCATATAAACAACTGGTCTCACTACCATCTTGTAATCTTTCTCTTTCAGTCTTGCAGTTACCCTTCTGTCACATATTGTCCTGAAAACTATGTTTACCTTTGAACAAACTAAAAAGCTTTGGTGTTGCTTATATGACCCGAAACTGCTCTGAAGGTTTTGTGACTTCACTTCAGACAAAGCAGAGAGCTGGCCTCGACTTATCTTCGGGCTTGATTTCGAAATGAACCGAAAGACAGAAACATTTCTGCCTTACAGATCACTGAGCACGACATGGTATGAATGCACACTGAAGCCTTCATTCCACCTAGAGATAATCAAACAACCCCGGCTGTAAATAGGGCTGTATTTTTGGAAGCTAAGTGTATGGGAACAAAGCATTATTAAACTGTACAACAAGAGGACTCTATGATGACAACTGGCACAAAATGTTGGTTTACTCTTCACTCTGGCAGTGGTTGGGTTTAAAAAATAAAGCCACGGCATATCTTGTCACAAAAAATGAAATACTGAATAGGAAAAGAGGCAATATAGTTTGGGTCTTTAAACGTTGTCAACATGCCATCAAGACTGCCAGTTCCAGCACTAAAGCCACCAAGGAAATCAGTTTGGCACCAACCACAAAGCTCTTTACCCTACATGCCAAGAAAATGTCTGTCAGACAAGCAAGCAGAGGACAATGGATTAGTGCTGGCTAGTCTCTCATAGACAGGCCACTACCCTAGAGGTATTATCACAAATAAGTGGTAAATAATAAAAAAAAATGGTGAGTAATGAAAACAACACCATATAGAAATCTGGGTCCAACAGACCAGTCTGTTGGTTAGCCCACTGACCGCCTGAGCAGTGGCGATGCTGACCTTATGACCAGATTTACTGAAAGAAAACCAAGCCAAGGTTCTCTTCCATTCTGTATTTCTGCCAACAAAACCTAACTACAATAGAATTTAAGGATTCCAGGGATTCAATTCCATCACAGGTTCCTTTCCTTGTCAAGACTGGTACCCATTTGCAGCTTGATGGACTGAGATGTTGTAGAAGAAGTGTCCAAGAGGTAGTTTGGTGCACACACCAGGATCCAAGCCCCAGTCTTTACAGGGTTTGTCCAACTCCTATCCCAAAGAGCAGGTGTCTTTGTAGAAAGTTAATTTTGGCAAATGCATAACTTGCAATAAAATCCTATATGGGCCTACATATTTCATAACAAAAATGGTGATTAAAAACAGAAATATGTAGGCACAAAGACCATTTTATTGCAAGTTATACATTTTTCAACATGTATCCATCAATCAAATTCTGTTCTAGTCTGTTGTTAATTTACAGAAAAGGCATTTCAAATTTAAGCCCTCCCAGAAGTGATGCCACTGAGCTGTGAAGAGCCTGTACTGTGTACTTGTAACACTCTGACACTATGATATATATCAGTAACACTTTGACATAAAATGTTGTGGTTGGATTCATTTAGTTCTGGTGTAAGTTAGCTGCAGCTGTTATTGATATACATACATACACTGAGAAACAGCTTTTTTGAAATGTTGCAAATGCTGCTTACAGGGTGATGAGCCCAGCTATGACCCACTCTGGGTTTGAGGTTGTAGAACCTAGGGTTCTACAACCTTTACGGTCAAAAGAGCAATTTTTACACCATCTTTCACCAAATAAAATGAATCTGGAGCTGCAAAACATATCTGACCCTTTAAATGAATGAATAAAGACAACACCGATTATCAGTTTTTCTATACATATATAAATTACAGTTTGTTTGTTTACTATCACATTTTAGAAAAAGTTGAGATGATATGGAAAATGTGTAGGGGGGGGGGGGGGGGGAAACCCACAGCAATCCTTGCGTTTCACATTTATTTCACTGCAGACACTATGAACCAAAATATTTCATGTTTTGTGTGATCAAGTTCATTTCATTTGATCATATTATGACCATCAAATAACATGTTAATTTAGATTTATTAATTACAGCACCTGTAATGATTCAGTTTTGTTCAAATCTAAATCAATTGCACTTTGATCCATTTTGTTTTGACATCACTTGGTGTGGTGGTGGGTGCTGAGTAATAACAACGCTAAAATCAGCAATCAGGCCGCTGTAGCAGCTTACACAAATGGACAATGATGACAAAGCAATAACTGCATTATGGCAGAGCTGCTCGAAGAACCAGATTGCAATTCATTCTGCTGAAATCTTTCAGTCATTTTGATTAAATTAACTAATTCACACCGGGTCTTCACTCTGTTTGCATGCTGTATCCTCAACCCCTCAAACATACACACTGTATTGTTCCTGGCACCAACTTCACAGAACTAGTCATGCAAACATATTTCAATATTTCACACTTGAATAGCTTCCATTCCAAAGTTGTGTTTTTTATTTTGGTGTTGGCACATAACACGAGCAGACTTCAACATAGAACCTTGTGTTGCCTGAAATTCATTGTTGTGAAACTAATATAAGAAACACTCAGGACATTGAAACAGCACAGAAGCATTTGTTTGCTGTTTTCTACTTCACAATGAAAGACAGAGCATAAATAAGCATGTACAGTCACAGATTAGATGTATAATGAAGAAATGTATTTGCAGTAGAGCCCGACCGATATGGATTTTTTGAGGCCGATGCCGATAACGATATTTGGATGAAAAAAATGCAGATAATTGATAAATCGGCTGATTTGCCGATAGCCGATAAATCAGCGGATCAGCTGAATGTTTCAACCTCTTAGCAGTAAACAAAAGTTTTTCATGCTAGAAATAAGGTCACAACGTAGGCTTAATAAAAAGCGTGACCGACGCAATGAAGCACATTTGACACATTACTACATAAACTGAGTTAATCACACTGAGTTGAACTGAAACGGGAGAAATGTGGGGTAAATGTAATCGCAAAGTTATTACAAACAATATCCTTATAAACTTAATTGTATGCTTCTGTCAGCCGATCAGTGCAGTGTGACAGTGAACTACGGGGGCCGGTGATGAACACATTTAAGCAGGGGTGTAAGCAGCTCTCAGTTGAATGGAGTCAGAGCTCCATCTACTGAACAAATGGTGCAAGGACATTTTAGATTGCCGACACAAACATTATTTCAGTAACTGTTCTGTTTATGAGAAATTATCGGCGTTCTATCTGCAAAATTTTGGCCAATAGTGAGTACTTTGAAAAGGGCTTATGTCGCCCGATAATATCGGCTGGCTGGTATATCGTCGGGCTCTAATTTGCAGCATAATTTTCTTGGATTTTGAGGTGTTTACTAGCATAAACAGAACATACTACAGCATTCACATCCATCTTGTTCATTAGTGTATACCATATTTACTCTATTAAACACCATGGGTGCATGAAATTTTTGAAAAGGCAGGCGTTTATTAATGACCATTTGTGTGCACATGCTGGCAAGAATGCTGTACACAGTACGGCCTTTACGGTACATACAGACATGTGCACTGCATGTAAGAGAAGCAGTGCAGACTCGAAAAAAATGTGGCAGCAGTAGCTGTATAAAAAATGGCTCTGCGTAAACATTGCTACTCTGCAGAGGTCAAGTGGAAGAGAAGAGAAGGGGAAGCACCGTGGCACTTGGATTTTTCTAGTTGCATCCGGGAGTGGTGTAGGAAAAAGGATAAGCTTGCAACCCTGAAAACAGCAAAACGGCTGTCTTGTGCGGGGAGGAAAGTGCGTTATCAAAACAATGAATAAGATCTAATAAAATGTTTCCATGAAAGGACAACGACAGGCATTTGCGTGACAGGGAAAAGTCTGTACGATGCACTGCGGCTGCAGCAATGAGGTAGGAATACGTCATTTTCATTTTACTCTGGTCTCTCAAGAATTCACAATTTCACGACATGCAATTTGCCGAAAAAAGTTGGGGGGGGGGGGTGTTTGATGGGATGGGGGCCTTTGAATTGTTGTAATTACAACAATTCAGATATAGATGTAATTACCGTATTTATACCAATAAAAGTGTTTTCATGAAGAATGAGGCCATCATATAAATGAGGGGTGGTTGAGAAGTTTTGATCCTGACGCAGAAAATGTAGGATATGGTTCTCCATCTTTTGCATTCTGAGAAACCAACATTTATCATCATTGCACCCAGTAAGTCAAAATTTCACACCCTCAAGAAATGTTTCTCTGAATGCAGAAGATGGAGAACCACAGCCTACTTTTTCTGAGCCAGGCTCAAAACTTTTCAATTGCCCCATATCAGGGCTGTGAAATGAAAATTGTGAAATCTGAGGAAAATTTGCAGGGGTCTGGGAGACACAGACCCCCAGGACGCAGAGTTCTCAGGTCCCGTGGGATCCCAGAAACCAAATTAATTTTTTTATCTAATATATTTTCAGCATCTCCTGGAACAAAAATCTCAAAATCAGTGCATATTTAAATGACCCTGTATTCAAACTTTCATTTGAACCCTCAATGATCATGTTGAAATAACAGAATATGACGTGGAAGTAGGACCGGGAATGATTTTCCTTTTAACTGTAAACCAAATTATGCCTTAACTCAGAACAATTAAATGACATGAAATTCTTGAAGACTGAAAAGACTATAGCATTTCAAAAACCACAGCTAAAGCTTGGAGAATATTATGAAAATTGTGGTAAAATATCAATATCAAAATATCAAAGGTATAACATACCTTTATAGTAAAAAAGCCACATATTCTTCAGGAAATTCCTGTAAATCCATTCAAATCCACAGTGTCTTTTTCCCATGAAAAAAATCTACATTAATAAAAACTCATTTACATTCTTGTGTAAATTCATGTAAATCAATTCAAAGCCACAGTCTTTTTTCCAATGAAAGAAAGTCTAGATTAATGAAAAAAGTCACATAATCTTTTTCTAAAATCCTGTTTGAACAGCACAATGTTTATTTTCCAGAGAGAAAAATTCTTACCGTGTTTCCTGAGCTTACAGTCCAATTCCACGGATTGCTGTCCTTATAAGACTTTTTCAAACCATCTTTCTCGCCATCTTCTCTCTGTCTGACGTTGGTCCATGAGAGAGACATGCTGCACATTTCTTCTTTTAAAAACTTCAGAGCTCTAAAGGTTTGTGATATCCACATGCTACATTTAGCTTAAAGCTTCGTGCAGGAGCCACACAGCCTCACCGCAGCAACCAACCAGTCCCACTTTACAATTGTCGCAACAGCCAGGCTTTGAGAGACGGATTTTTCTGCTCGAAACTCCACGGATCCGAGGACACTGATTTGTATCTGTAACACACAGATCAGTGTCCACGTACTTATAAAACTTGCACAATGTCGTAAATAAAAGAACACTAGACATTTTAAAAACTCAGTGACGATCACGATTACAGAGTAAAACACTAACACCCACCCCCTTCCCCGTGATGAAATCTGTGGAATTTTGTGGATCTGCGGAGTTTTCACAGTCCTACCTTGTAGATGGGGCAGGTCCCCTCATGGAGGATGGCATGTTGCACTACCATGTCAATACAGCAGCCAAAAAAGGGACATACTTCCTTTTACCTTATGCCTTTCACATTTTGCAGTGTGACCAGATGACTGAAGAAAAAAGAAGTGGAACTAGTGGTTGGTCAACAATTTACACAGTCTGCTGGTCGCGAGTGCAGGCTAACAAGTTTGACAACCCTCAATTTTTGAAGTGGAGGATTATACATATTGCTTATTACAAAAGAAGGCAAAGGAACATGAATCTCAGTCACCAAAGCTGTAAAAACATAAAGGAAAACAAACTCGTACCCAGCATTGCGCAATCTGAAACCTTACCACTAGATGACACTAAATGCTACACACTGTAGCTTTAATTAATTAGCTGTTTTATTAGATTTTTCCTGTCACAAGTGAGATTTTGCAGACTCCATCCAGTCAGAGCTCACGTGACATCAATTATGTTGCAAGGACTGTGCTAAAAATAATCACAGGGCATACACTGGTCCCAGAGCACCGCATCATTCATGCTGTGCTGCACGTCAGACAGCACTTTTTCCATTTACAGTCAATCAAAATGATACTTTAATGAGACTGGCTAGAATAGTCCACTTAAAGCAGATTGAGTCAGAAAATTTGGGCTTCACAGTGTCAATATAGCAGAACATGTGCAGAAAGATAATGCTTTTGTGTTTCTGTTAATAGCAGTGTCACTTAACCTGAAACAAGAGTTGTGAAGAGCATAATGACAGAGTGTAATCCAGCCATAAAAATGTATGAGGAAGGCCTGTGATCGAGAAGTCAGGAACAGATGTTTCATTCCTCTCTTTTTCATTTTTGTCATACTGACACATAGAGAGAGATGCCTTGATGACTGTGCCTGCTCTACAGCCTTTAGGATGTCTCACTGCCTTCGACAGAGCTCAACTTTCCACTGCATTCTAAAGTGAGAAAATGCATTTCACACCGACACACTGAATGTCACGGCAGAAGTGCATAGAAGCTATGTGTCATCAATGTGTGAAAATTGACTTACTGCTGTGAAGGCACATTTTTTTTCCTGTCTTTTTTTTAGACTGCTAAGAGTACTTTTGCTTGATGAGTACACACTAGGGGATGACTAAAATGGTTCAGTTTAGCTAGGGTGTGATGTACAGCTTAACAGATGGAAACAAGCTTTAAAAGTGAAAAAATACCATCCTAAATCATGAATAGTCTCCCCCCCCCCCCCCCCAAAAAAAAATATTGCTCCATTGATCGTTCATCCAAGTACTTTATTATTTCAGTGAAGCAAGCTTTAACAGGCACATAATAATGACAGCCTTGGCTCTACAGGCAACAGCAAAACTACCAGTCACAGTAAAGCGACAATGTTTTGATTGTCTCATCTTGTCCTCATATGTGTCAAAACATTTTTCTTTGTGCTGGAAATAGCATACAGTTTGGACTGCAAAAACACATGGTGGTTTAGTCCATTCCAGCCAGCTTGTTTGGACAATAACTCAAAAATAAGAAATGTTATTATGCTGTAATTATAAAATAAAAAACAGCGTATAATGAGGATGAACTGATTAATTCATGGTGAGCTTTGATGCACCAGATCAATGGAAAAATCAACTTTGCCTTGCTGACGAAATATACCACTGATGTGTCGGACACTTGCTGGATGAAGTGGATAAAGGGTTACATAAAATTACAAACAGTTACGGTATTCACCTGCAGTATTTCTGCCTCAATAGCATCTATGTGCAATAGCATGTACATTGTTTGTATTTAACTGGGAATGTTTGAATACACATAACATCTTCATAATGTCACTGTTATTGACATTAAAGGTGGAAAACATGGCAAACAACACTCCCTCTGAGTGTATTATTATCCCAGCTTTTCTGTTCCTTGTTTTCAAATCCACACCAGCCATCCATGCAAGTTTAGGGCACCAGCCTGCAGCTGTCTAGACATTTATATCCCCAACAAACCACATTCAGAAGGTACAAAGACCTCTGTCAAACAATATGGTCAGAGTAGAACCAGCAAAAATTGGGCATTTCCAGATAGAGAGCCCTTCAAGCTGTAAACAAGCTCCATTTGGCATTTATTCTCCTCAGTGTTGATAGAGAGGTTGAGGATAAAGGTTTAGGGAGGAATGATTGAAGGGAAGTCAGTCAACCAGCTTGAGATGCTGGTTCTAAATTGTTTATAGCACCTTTCAGGTCATTGCATTAATTATGAGTTTTAATAGCTGCATGATAACAGTAGAAATCTTTGATTGGCTATCATCAAAACAACATTAAAAGCAAAAGCAAAATTAGCAAAGGTTCATGTGAGAGACTAGTTATACTATCCACACAAGCCAAACAATGAATAAGTTAGACTATATATAGCATTATTCTTAGCTTAACATGTTGCCAATAATGATTTGACTTATTATAGTAGATGTACAACAGGGCAGAGGTGGTGGTCAAGTGGTTAGTGCGCTTGGTTTCAGTGCAGAAAGTGCCCGGTTCAAACCTCACTCCTGCCACATTTATCCATGTAATCTGGCATAAAAGATGTTTAACAGACTGAAATCGTTAAATAGCTGGCTGGCACAATTTTGTAGACAGCAAGGCTTTAGTTTTATTAATAACTGGCCTTCATTTTGGGGCCGCCGTAGCTTGCTGATGCCGAACAGCCTTCACCCTATTGGGGAAGGTGTCCCAATCTTGTCTGCGAACATAGATAGAGCTCTACAGGGAGGGTAACATTATGACTTTACAGCAGGCTCCAGAGCAAGTGATTAGAGACCCTGCAAGGCTATAACAAATGTGGATGTGGAATCCTTTAGATTAGCGGGGAAATTTGTGCAGAAATTCCACTATGGTTATAGTGCAGTTTATGTGGCAAGGAGGGAAATTTGTCCAGTTGAGACTGTGGTCTGTTTCCGCAGACATGTCCATAAAAATCATTGAGGGATATGCTTTGCAAACTTAATGCCCATTACTACATTGGATGACGCTGAAACTGAGGATGGCCCGTTGGCTATTCCAGCAAAAACAAATATTTTGTGTCTGCTGCCTACAACCCATGTGGAATGTCTCAAACCTAAACCTACTTCCAGGCATCTTATATATACCCCTAAATCCAAACAGTCCAACTGTCAACCCCACTGATGCCCTTAGCCTGGGTCTCATTAACATAAGATCACTGTCGTCAAAATCATTGCTGATTAATGATCTAATTATGAATCAGCACTTAGATATGTTTGGGTTATGTGAAACCTGGCTTAAACCTACAGCTGTCCTCCCCTTAAATGAGGCATGCCGACTGGCGTACACATTTAGTCACGTCCCTCCTGATGTGAAGCAAGGTGGGGTGTTGCTCTTATTTATAAATCTAGGTTTAGTTTATTAACTGTTAGGGGTCACAAATATAATTTGTTTGAACATCTGATTCTCCACTCTGCCCACGATGGTACGTATTGCCATGGTCAGAAGAATAAAAATCAGCCATATTACTTTGTCACTGTATATAGGCCCCCTGGCCCATACTCTGAATTCTTAGATGAACTGGGAGAGTTCATCTGTCGACTAGTGCAGATAACATTCTGATTATTGGTGACTTCAACATTCATACAATAAGCCTTCTGATCCCCTCTGCAAATCATTGTATGTATAAGGATTTCAGCAATGCATTCAGGATTCAATGCACATTAGTGGAAATACCCTGGATTTTGTTCTCGCATGTGGTATTGCTGTCACAAATATTGACATCATGCCTCTTGCATCAGTGGTCTCTGATAAATGGTAAATGGACTGTTTATATAGTGCTTTCCCATCTGCATCAGACGTTCAAAGTGCTTTACACAATAATGCCTCACATTCACCCCGATGTGAGAGTGCTGCCATACAAGGCACTCACTACATACCGGGAGCAACTGAGGATTTAAGAACCTTGTCCAAGGGCCCTTAGTAATTTTCCAGTCAGGCTGGGATTTGAACTAAGGATACTCTGGTCTCAAGCCCAAAGCATTATCCACTAGACCACCACCTCCTCTGATAACTCACTTTATGGTTTACAGTTTTGCTGCAGTGTTTAGTGGAACAACAACCTTATTTATCACTGCGCCGAGGCATGAACTCCTCAACTACAACTGAGCTGTTAGATATTCGTGCATGTCAGCTGAAATTTGGCCGACACCTGCAGCGAGAGGGATCGATGGGTTCGCACGGCACACACTCTGTGTTTCAGCCGCTGGTGTGTGCAGGTAGTTGTAACAAAATGTGTACGAGGCGTTGGAGGCAGCTACGAAATTACACGTTTTGCACACGATTCCTGCTTCATGCGTACTTTCTGCACAAATCAACCAAATTCGCACTATGTGTGAAGGGCCCTTAGGGCTAGTGGCCAGCAATCACCTTAGTATTTCTTCTGTTTTTGTGGTGCTTAATGCTGACAAATTATACTGTATTTGTTGTCTTTCTGATGCTTGATTCTATTTTTTCTCTCTGTCTGAGGAGCGGCTCCATCAGAGATGGGAGTGGTGTCTAATTCTGCAACACTTCCGTCCTGTGCACCAGCAAAATTTCCTGTACATTTGTTTTGTAAATTGTTTTGTCAATTGTGTCAGTAGCATGGCCCAAGCAGATGGTCACCCCGTTGAGTCTGGTCGCATGAGGTTTTTTCCTCAAATCATCAGAGGGAGTTTTCCTTACCACTGTCACCTGTGTGCTTGCTCTGGAGGTTGGTAAGATTTGACCTTACTTGTGTGAAGAGCCTGGAGGCAACTTTGTTGTGATTTGGCGCAATATAAATAAATATAATTAAATATAATAAAATAAATAATAAATATTAATTAAATTAATTAAATTAAAGGGACTTACTATACTAGATGGTCCAACAACACATAAAATGTACTGACAATAAATGTCCAAATTTTAGAAGTATTGCTACTTGCTGCCATATTTTCCAGACTACAACCCCTGGCAAAAATTATGGAATCACCGGCCTCGGAGGATGTTCATTCTGTTGTTTAATTTTGTAGAAAAAAAGCAGATCATTGACATGACACAAAACTAAAGTCATTTCAAATGGCAACTTTCTGGCTTTAAGAAACACTATAAGAAATCAAGAAAAAAAGATTGTGGCAGTCAGTAACGGTTACTTTTTAGACCAAGCAGAGGAAAAAAATATGGACTGACTCAATTCTGAGGAATACATTATGGAATCACCCTGTAAATTTCCATCCCCAAAACTAACACCTGCATCAAATCACATCTGCTTGTTGACATTGACCTTATGTCATGAAATTGACCCTATATGTCTTTTGCAAGGAATGTTTTCACAGTTTTTGCTCTATGGCAAGATGCATTATCTTCTTGAAAAATGATTTCATCATCCTCAAACATCAGAAAAGTGTCCAAAATATCAACGTAAACTTGTGCATTTATTGATGATGTAATGACAGCCATCTCCCCAGTGCCTTTACCTGACATGCAGCCCCATATCATCAATGACTGTGGAAATTTACATGTTCTCTTCAGGCAGTCATCTTTTAAATCTCATTGGAACGGCACCAAACAAAAGTTCCAGCATCATCACCTTGCCCAATGCAGATTCGAGATTCATCACTGAATATGACATTCATCCAGTCATCCACAGTCCACGATTGCTTTTCTTTAGCCCATTGTAACCTTGTTTTTTTCTGTTTAGGTGTTAATGATGGCTTTCATTTAGCTTTTCTGTATGTAAATCCCATTTCCTTTAGGCGGTTTCTTACAGTTCGGTCACAGACGTTGACTCCAGTTTCCTCCCATTCGTTCCTCATTTGTTTTGTTGTGCATTTTCGATTTTTGAGACATATTGCTTTAAGTTTTCTGTCTTGACGCTTTGATGTCTTCCTTGGTCTACCAGTATGTTTGCCTTTAACAACTTTCCCATGTTGTTTGTATTTGGTCCAGAGTTTAGACACAGCTGACTGTGAACAACCAACATCTTTTGCAACATTGCGTGATGATTTACCCTCTTTTAAGAGTTTGATAATCCTCTCCTTTGTTTCAATTGACATCTCTCGTGTTGGAGCCATGATTCATGTCAGTCCACTTGGTGCAACAGCTCTCCAAGGTGTGATCACTCCTTTTTAGATGCAGCATTGATGGTGCCATCACAGATGTGTAAGTTGCCCATGCCATGGGCACTAACACATCCCCATACCATTACCAATGCTGGCTTTTGAACTTAGCGCTGGTAACAATCTGGATGGTCTTTTTCGTCTTTTGTCCGTAGGACACGACATCCATGATTTTCAAAAACAATTTGAAATGTCCACTTATCAGACCGCAGCACACTGTTCCATTTGCATCTGTCCATTTCAAATGAGCTCAGACCCGGAGAAGGTGGCGGCGTTTCTGGATGTTGTTGATGTTTGGCTTTCACTTTGCATGGCAGAGTTTTAACTTGCACTTGTAGATGTAGCAACGAACTGTGTTAACTGACAATGGTTTTCTGAAGTATTCCTGAGCCCACACGGTAAGATCCTTACACAATGATGTCGGTTTTTAATGCAGTATTACCTGAGGGATCGAAGGTCACGGGCATTGTTGGTTTTTGGCCTTGCCGCTTACGTGTAGAAAGTTCTCCAGATTCTCTGAATCTTCTGATTATATTATGGACTGTAGATGATGGAATCCAAAACCCAGTTTGAAAATAAATGGGAAAAATGGATGAAATACAGGAACAAGAGTAGCAACACTGAGAACGAGAGGAGGCAGGTCGATCATGACACTGAAAAGGGAACACTCTTGTGAATCCTTGTGAGTTGAAATATTTTCCCACTGTTTTTCTTTTTTCCTTTCTGATTCTGAATTAATCATTGTTTCATTACTGCTTAGAAATGAAAAAAAAGTTGTTTTTAAAAAGTTCCAGTTCCTGTTTTGAATTGGTGGTCCATTTCTTCATCATTTTGACAACAGCTTTTTGATTTTAGCTTCTCTTGAAGAAGTGGTGGCTGAAAGGTTAGAGAAGTGAGTTTATAACCAGAGGGCCATAGGTTCAAAACCTGATCAGAATCAGAATCAGAATCTGACCCCTTGAAAAAGGGCCTTAGTCCCCAAACTGTTCTCAGTGTGAAGTTGAGCACCTGGCAGGGCAGCATTTTGACAGTGTGTGTGTGAGGGCCATCCTTGTAACGCACTTTGGGCATCTGCAGCAGATGGAAAAGTGCAATATCATATACAAATAATGAATGTTTATGAGTTCAATGGTACAAATATTTCATGAGGTGAAAACTGGAACATACCATTCAACGAGGCAAAGCCGAGTTGAATGGTATGGGAGGCCTCTTTTGGGAGGCCATGATCGTGGTCATCTAATTTGGAATTTTCGCTCTGGTGCTGGTGGGTTTGCTGTTATACCCTTTTCTTTCCAGAATGGGAAAAGAAGTCCTTTCTTCCAATCTGTAGGGATGAAACCCAACTCCAAGACTGAAACAAAGATTGTTTGCAATGCAATCAGAAGAGCATCTCCACCTGTGTGGAGGACCTCAGCTCCAATGCTACAGATTCCTGGCTCCTGCCTCAACTGTTTCACAGGCTTTGCTGTCTCACCAAGATTTGGTGGTTCCCAACTGACTGGAAAATCAGCCACAAGAACCCTGGCACAAGAAATGTATTGCATCCCAGTATTAGGATCAGCCTGATACATCTGCTCAAAGTAGCCAGCTCAATGTGACAGTAGAGCAGAGGCAACTGTCAGCACTGATCCATCTTCCACCACAACTGCAGGGAGACGAGGTGTGGGTTTGGGAGAGTCAAGTGTTTTGATATCTGCATAAGCAGGACAAGGATTACTTGAGCACATCATATCCTTCAGCTTCAGGCTCCTCTCCTGTGGAACCAGCTCCCAATTCAGATCAGGGAGACAGACACCCTCTCTACTTTTAAGATTAGGCTTAAAACTTTCCTTTTTGCTAAAGCTTATAGTTAGGGCTGGATCAGGTGACCCTGAACCATCCCTTAGTTATGCTGCTATAGACGTAGACTGCTGGGGGGTTCCCATGATGCACTGTTTCTTTCTCTTTTTGCTCTGTATGCACCACTCTGCATTTAATCATTAGTGATCGATCTCTGCTCCCCTCCACAGCATGTCTTTTTCCTGGTTCTCTCCCTCAGCCCCAACCAGTCCCAGCAGAAGACTGCCCCTCCCTGAGCCTGGTTCTGCTGGAGGTTTCTTCCTGTTAAAAGGGAGTTTTTCCTTCCCACTGTAGCCAAGTGCTTGCTCACAGGGGGTCGTTTTGACCGTTGGGGTTTTACATAATTATTGTATGGCCTTGCCTTTACAATATAAAGCGCCTTGGGGCAACTGTTTGTTGTGATTTGGCGCTATATAAAAAAATTGATTGATTGATTGATTGATTGATATCATCTGGTAACAGATTCCTCTAACAAACACCTTCTTGTGCACTCTCAGGGCCATCACAGCCCACTTTCTTAGCTCCCTTTAAAGCCGAAGATTTCCATCAAGTCGTGCACTAAGACTCCTCTGAATAATATTATGAGTGTCCTCAGATATGATGCACCTCCTCCGATGGACACTACCGGTTCAAAACAATCCTCAGCAACTTTCAGGGTCTGATTGTGGGTCTGATATCGCCTGTCACTTCAGCATGTATTTTAAACCATTCAAAAAGTGTCACTGCAATTACTCATAGGTATACAAACTAGTTGGTCAAAAACTGTGACAAGATTAGACAAGGCTGGATTATTCATATTTCATAAAATTCAGCTCCTTCTTTGTATTTTTAAGCACAATAAAATATGTGTGTACGTGTGTGTATGTGTGTGCGTGCGTGGTGTGGTGTGTGTGTCTGTGTCACTTTATAAAGCATTTTTTTCTGGTTCCTGTTCAATAGCTTTGGATTTTTTCCATAATATTTTGATGATCCCAAAAATATTGGCTTGTTTGTATTATTTCTGAACATATCTTTAAATGTGTCCTGGAAAAATAGGGAATCCAGTCATTCTTCTCAAATAAGAGGTTTCGGTTTTAGTTGTTTTTTAGAGTTGTTTTGTATTGGTAGAAATTGTATTTTATTTGAGTATAGATTTTTAGTATTCTACCCACCACTGCCAACTAATAAATAATTTTACAATGATAAGCCATTACCTCCATGATGATTTTTGGTAAAGTTGTGTGCATTGCAAACTGACTTTGAAGACAACATACTGTGGAGTAAAAACAGATAGACACCGCCTCAAATGTTGAAATGTTTCTACGTCCCCGAAGATGTAGTTCACGTCATTAAACCTTCTCCCATGGGCAAGTCAATAAGACATGGATGTATGGCTGCACAATTTATCGTTTTATAATCAACATTGCAATTTAAGGAAGTGTGATTTTCAAGTCTCAAGACCTTTTAATTAGGCCAATTACTGCTTTTGTTCAGAAGCCGGCAAAAAAAGAAGCTCATTCATGTGGTGGTGGCTCAACCATATGGCTCATGTCTAAAAATGAACCACTCAGTTCATTTATGATGTTTAAAACATTACAGTGCATCCGGAAAGTATTCACAGCGCTTCACTGTTTCCACATTTTATGTTAGTCTTATTCCAAAATCGAGTAATTGAATTGTTATCCCTCAAAATTCTGCTCATAACACCCCATAATGATAACACAAAAAAGTATTTACACCCTTTGCTCAAAACTGGTATTGATGCACCCTTGGCTGCAATTACAACCTCTCACATCTTCTTCACTATGATGCCACAAGCTTGACAGACCTATATTTGAGCAGTTTTGCCCATTCCGCTTTGCAGCACCTCTCAAGCTCCATGAGGTTGGATGGGGAGTGTCAGTGCACAGCCATTTTCAGATGTCTCGAGAGATGTTCAAACAGATTCAGGTCTGGGCTCTGGCTGGGCCACTCAAGGACATTCACAGAGTTGCCCTGAAACCACTCCTTTGATATATTGGCTGTGTGCTTAGGGTCACTGTCCTGCTGAAAGATGAACCATTGCCTCAGTCGGAGGTCAAGAGCACTCTGGAGCAGGTTTTCATCCAGGATGTCTCTGTACATTGCTGCATTCATCTTTTCCTCAATCCTGACTAGTCTCCCAATTCCTGCTGCTGAAAAACATCCCCACAGCATGATGATGCCACCACCATGCTTCACTGTAGGGATGGGTCCTGGTTTCCTCCAAACATGACACCTGGCATTCACACCAAAGAGTTCAATCTTTGCCTCTTCAGACCAGAGAATTTTGTTTCTCATTATCTGAGAATCCTTTGAGTGCCTTTTGGCAAACCCCAGGCGGGCTGCCATGTGCCTTTTACTAAGGAGTGGTGTCCGTCTGGCCACTCTATCATACAGGCCTGATTGGTGGATTGCTGCAGCAATGGTACTCCTTCTGGCAGGTTCACTTCTCTCTACAGAGGAATACAGGAGCTCTGATAGAGTGACCATTGGGTTCTTGGTCACCTCCCTGACTAATGTCCTTCTCCCCTGATTGCTCATTTTAGATGGGCTACCAGCTCTAGGAAAAGTCCTGGTGGATCCAAATTTCTTCCATTTATGGATGATGGAGGCCACTGTGATTGTGATTGTCATTGGGACCTTCAAAGCAGCAGAAATGTTTCTGTAACCTTGTATGGAGTCTGTATCTGCATGGAGTAGATGGGTCTCAAAAACTGAGTGACTGTGCAAGAAGGAGAAGAGTGAGGAAAGACACCAAGACACCCAGACAACCCAGAAGAAGTTACTGACTTCTGTGGCTGTGACTGGAGAAACTGTGCATAGTGCATGTTTTGTATTTTGAATCACCAGTTATACAGCTTCATGATGAAGTGGAGCAGAGAAAGATTTTCTTTCACCAAAATATCAAATCTAGATGTGCATCGCAGCTGTATCTTCTGGCAAAGTGTAGCTGAACTTTCAAGTCTTTTTTAAGAAAATCCTTTAAGAATTTCTTTTTTCTTTTATTTCTTTTTTGTATTTGAAATGGCATAAACAAATTAAAATCTGTGAAACACCAAATGTTCCAGTACTTTTGGAGAGCACTGTCAATCTGACCTCTTAGTTTTTGTTTTTTTTTTTGCTTTTTTTTATTGAATTTGCAAAAATCCCAAAGAAACTTGTTTTATATTGTCATTATGGGGTTTTGTGTAGAATTTTGGAAAAATAATGAATTTCATCCATTTTAGTGTAAGGCTGTAACATAAAATGTGGAAAAAGTTAAGCTCTGTGAATACTTTCCGGATGCACTGTAGCCTGGCTTTTAGCCAGCAAAGCCTGAGAGTCATGGCTTCCACACCAAATTACACTTAATCCAGACACAGTTTAATTGGCACATATCTAACATGGTCCTTTGACATTTTCCCCCCTTAAGCTCACTTTACTTTTACTATTACCAACAATAACGTTGCACAGCGGCTGGCTATCGCTGACTCCAGTCTATACAAACAAGATGCTAAAGCACCGGTTCAAGGCACAGTTGGATTTGGTGAACCAAAATATTACATTCACAGATATGACAATATGTTGAAATAATTTATTAATTTGTTTAGGTCTGGTGTTTCTTCCTCGTCTTCAGAAGCTCCACTGCATTTAAATGATAATCTACAGTTGAATTACATGGGTAATTGCAAAACAATTTTATCCCACTCTCATGAAGCACAGGATACTGTTTTGCTCAGTTCTTTGCACTTACTTATGATGGTAAATGAGACTTGTTGCTGGACATTATCAACGCATGTGACAGGAGCGGCCATGAAGAAGGGGCAGGTTTTTTTCATGTGTGTGAGTCGGTGTGTGTAACATTCTATGCATAATTAATGTAATCATTCATTCACATGCTAATGTGCTATACTTGCTTACTCCAATCAAGGGTCACAGGGGGCTGGAGCCTATCCCATCATGTGGGGCAGGGTGGCATGAGGCGTGGCACACCTTCTACCGCAGAGCCACATATAGATGGACAAACACATTCATACTCGCATGCACACTGGAAAACTGGAGGGACTGATTAAGACACGCAAGACAACTCTGACAGAGGCTTCTTGTGGTTGTGACTGGAGAAGCTCTGAACAGTTGTGGTGTTACAAGATCTCATGCAGCCAAGCTTAATCTTGGAAGAGCAGAACCTGCGATCAAAACCGCGTTCTCCTGTCACCTGGCGACCTTGACAGCTGCACACGCCAAGCTAGCATAGTGGGTGTAACATGTAGTTTCGTAATCATTTTTCAGTGCTTATTTATGCTTTACTAATAAATATTACTTGTTTATAACTGTACATACTGCTCCTAAAAGTGTTTCTTCCTCATGTCTTTTTACCAACCATTTTCATGTGGGAAAAAACACTGCACAATGGCTCATGGGACAGTTTGAGTTGTGTGAAGGATACAACTGTTGTATAACTGTTGTGTAAAAAAGACTATGAACATCGGCGACTTCACAAGCAGTCTTTGAAATGGGACAGGCTATTCACGCCACTTATGACATAAATGGATGACTTTTATAGACTTATAAGGGTGCTCACTCGTGAGGCAAAGCAGAACCAGAGTAAAACATGCAAACTGAGCATGCTCTGGCGTCTCGCAACAAATGTAATGCCTTTCACACAAACAGTTGTTTGTAAACAGGATCAGGTGTGTATGTGTGTGTCAAGACAGAGGGGAAGAGCGAGGGGGTCAGAGGGAGTGAAGCCCCTGTCACAGTGGCATATTTGTAGAGAGCCACTGTTTTTCTCAATACGCAGCAGTATGTTGAGGGCTACACGCGTAGGGCGGAAGAAATTAAACATGTTTAATTTTCTTCAGCGTACAGCACAGCATGGAGCCTTCACGCAAGTACACGCAGCGCCGTGCTACTGTCTGCTATTGTGAGCCCGCCCACGCTTCAACACGGTACTGTACGCCATTTCACATCTCCCCGTTGTTCTTCTGGAGCTATAAATACTGCAAGATTGTTGCTTCACTTTATCATACTGGACTCATTATATGAGGACTGTTCACAGTGTTGTCATTTCATAAAAGCGATCTCTCGCACTCTCTCTCTCTCTCTCTCTGTCTAATCAGAGCTGTGACTCTTTAAAATAAACGTGCACTCGCTGCATAAAAAAAATAATAAAAAAAAAATAATAATAATGTTAAATGACTGTTTTTGAGCCGCACCACACCATGCAGTAGCGAACAGAGCGCACTTCCACGGAGGCAGAAAATAGCACTGAACTGGTTTAATAGCGGCATGGTACACGCGACTGTGTGCACACATTAAAATGCAAACACATGCAGCTGCAAGTATGAACGAACACTGAAAAAGGCTGAGTACGCGCGTATTTCAGGCATATTTAAATGAAACACAACGCTGCAATGAGCAGTTCTACAAATACGCCAATGTGACAGGGGCTTGAGAGAAAGGGGGATGGAGAGAGGGGGAGGGAGAGAGAGAGATGGGGGTTGTATCAGGGACCATGAGAGAACATGATATTTCATACTCAAAGTAGACCTGAAGTGACATTCATTGCAAGATGAATACTGATGATACTGGATTAGTTAAAAGGTTTCAAAAATGCACTTACATTGATTTGCATTTTAGAACTTTCAGTCAAATAAAAGGCTCTTAAAATGGTGTTAAAATAATTGCCTCGTCTCTTTCTTGTGAACCCAGTAGAATGTATCGTATCACCTTGTGAACTGAATGTATTGTCACACCCCTAATGCATAGGGAAAGTATGGACTGTTGCGTCACCTGTCACAGGTTCATGGTGGAGTGCCGAATCGAAGGACATTCGTCAAAAGAAAACATGAAATTTCAGCTGCAGCTTGCCAGAAGGCACAATAGGAGACTAAAACTGAGATTTGAACTTTTTTTTTTTTTCTTGTTTTATAAAAATTCTTCTTTGGTCCACTCCTCGATGAAGCTGTCAGAATAATTGGAACAGAAATGGAATGGATGCCATGTTATTGGCCAAACTTTGATGTGCTAACACTGGACTTGCAGACAACAGCACATGTGACATTTGTGCTCAATTAGTGTTGACATTTTTTTTCCATTTTAATTTCTATGTACTTTCAATGGGACTGATTGTTGTGGAGTTGTGTAGTTGGAGCGCATTGTGCACTCCAACTACACAATGCATAATCGCATGTACAACTGATATAAATAGTGCTTGGTACAATCACAATCCCAAAGGGCACCACTGATACTCAGTAAAGGAACTATCTGGAACCTTCTTAGCCCTATATAAAACAGAATATAAGTTTGTGGGGGTTTTTTTGTTTGTTTGTTTTACCTGAGCCTTTAATGTGTTTGTGAACTTTGAAAGAAGAGTTTCAAAGTGGAGATGGCAGTGTTTCTTGGGAGTTGCAACAAAGAGTTAGTCAAGCAGCTGCTACATAACTACCATGTACCTACTTATTCCAATTAAGCATCATTGGGGGGATGGAGCCTATACCAGCAGTCTTTGGGCGAGAGGCGGAGTACACCCTCGACAGGCTACCAGTCTATCGTAGGTCCAACACATCGAGCTAGACAAACTCATTCATACTCTCACTTATGTCTACAGTCAATTTAGAGTCACCATTTCACCCAACCCGCATGTCTTTAGAGGTGACAAGAAGCCAGACCACCTGGAGCAAACACACGTAAACACAGGGAGAACATGGAAACTCTGCACAGAAAGGACAAGTTCGGAAGCAAACCTGGGACCTTATCACTGTGAGGTAACAGTGCTAACTACCCCTAAACAAGTGCTGCTTCTTTTCATCCATACTGTGTGCCATGGTACATGTGGAGGTGCTGCTCCACCTGATTTGGAGCAGAATTGTTGTAACAAAAGCATTATAGCAAATGCACTTAAGTAAAAAGATGAGAGCTTATTCCTAAAAAAAATTGCTTTCTTACTTATATGCATTACTTGTAATGTATTCTCATTCACCTGTTACAAGGTAACAGAGACCACAGGTTTTTCTAAACCGGAGGAGTGCTACCCCATCATACTTTCAACATGCACCCCCTGTAGATCCTTCCACACCTAACGCCCAAAGCACCACTCGGAAATCCATTATTTTCAGTGGCTAGCATTGCACAGAAGCCACCACTGAGCAAAGCAGCAGACATAAAAGTGGCAGGCACTGTTGCTAAACATCACTCTGCTCCGCACGTGGCACCTCTGCTCGGCATCAAGCAAATTAAACTTTGAGCACTGTGATGAATGTGTGTGCGACTAAAAGAGGCATTCAGCCCAACACTGAAGACAAGAAACTGAAATAGGCGATGTCTGTCAGAGCAGAAACAGAGCTCATGCTAGTCTTACATAAGGTAGATGTACAAACAACATCTTTACAAATACATGTTCATTCTTTGCTTTTTGAACTCAAGTTTAATGTTTCACTAGAAATACGTGGTCTTACAGTAAAGCTACTTGGAAATGACCTGTGGACAGACAAAGTCAATTTTAAGGTAGCCACAGAATGTACCATTTTCATATCCAAATCATTTTCATATCAAAAGGTCTGTAGCAAGACAGGGGTGCCTCTCATCAGAACCCCCCCCCCCCCCCCCCCCCCTTTGTCATTTTGCTGCGTCATGATCAGTAATGTTATTTTAAAATATTGTATATTCAAAAATATGTATCAAAAATGCACAGGGACACATGCCATACGCACCTTTGACGATAAGGTTGAGGAGCTTGGCCGTGGGTTGCGCTCACTCTGAATGGAGCATGTGTACTGGCCATCGTCGGTTACATCCACCTTTTGTATCTGAAGGCTGTACTCATGATTATCTCCAATGTTGGACACGATAGACACCCGTGGATCAACAGACCACTTGTCATTCCCTGCGAATATGATGCTTGAGCGATTCAACCAGGCTCCTTTTGAGATGCCATCCAGCAGGTAGCACCTACAATGACAGGAGACACTTCAATGAGAAACAGTTTGATTCTGACAGACAACTGGGAATAGAAATATCTTTAAAAATTTAGGTGATAGCAGCTGATAGACATTATGTATGTGTTACATTTTTTGCTCTTCTGCAGGAACTGCCAGCTATTTTGCATTTTACCTTTTTATGTGATGTAAATGGCTTACTGTGTCACTGCAGATAACATTATGGTCATCAAAGGGCTTTGCACAAAAAAACATTTTAATGTCAAAGCAATGGAGGCTACACAGGAACTACTTTATTGCAAAAGAAGGAGTTTGCCTGACATTGGCCAACACGTGTCCATCCTCAATAAAATTAAACCAACTTCTTAAAATCTCAGCATCTGGTGAATGAGATTCAACATCTAGCTTCGGGACGTTTATGAATGATGCAGTAGTACTTTTTAAAGTGAAAATAATGGGAAAAAACTCTCTAAAAGGAAATCCAGTCTGTGCTGAGGACTTCTGGAAGACTAATAATGATGAATTCTGGAGCATGTTCCAACTATATTCCTACTTTTACACAGATTCACCAATTATATTCCATTTACTAAGACTCTGTTCTGCACCATTTGGATGTTATTTTTATTTTTTTGAGTCATCTGTTGTTTTGACCACTTGACTCTATATGGTTGCGTCTTTGCAAGAATTCTGTCTTTGCATGATTGACATTTCTTTACTGTACTTAACTTACGGTGCATCTGGAAAGTATTCACAATGCTTCACTTCTCTCACATTTGTTACAGCCTTATTCCAAAATTGAGTAAATTAATTTTCCCCCTCAAAATTCCTCTCACAACACCCCATAATGACAACATGAAAAAATAGAACATTTTTGCAAATTTATTAAAAAATAAGAAATTTAGAAATCACATATACATAAGTATTCACACCCTTTGCCCAGTCCTTTGTTGATGCACCTTTGGCAACAACTGTTGTGTGGGTCGCCCGAAGAGGAGGTACTGCTGGCCAACACCAGAGGGCGCCCGGCCTGTAGACGGGCTTCAGGCACCAGAGGGCGCAGTTCGCCGCCAGGAGCTTCAGGAACCCTGACAGCTGTCGCTCATCATCTCATCATGCCATCCATAAAAGCCTGGAGAAGACACCACACCCCTGCCGAGAAATCATCTGAAGCATTCAGGTAAACTCTCAGCCGTCTTTTTGCTTTGATCAGCTAAGCTTATTGTTGCAACGTATTTTGCTTCTAAGCTCGGAAAGCTGTTAATCTGTGTTCTGAGTTTGTAGACATATCCTTTGTACACTCGCAGCTTGAGGCTGAGTTTGTGGAAGTCGAGAGGAGTTGGCGTTCCCGCTCCTCACTACTGCATTAATTAGTGTGACATTGGATTCTGCACGAACTCTGAGTTGAGAAACAGGAGGTGGAGGTGTTTTCTCCCCTTTATCAAAACTCTGCTGACTGTTTACTGGGTGTGTGCTCACACACCCACTCTTGACTGTTTCTGCTTCCTGCCAGCAGTACCCGATCTGACAGCTGGAGACGGTGGCCACCTGGTGACTCGGGTCTTGGCGGCTCTGGTGTGTTCCAGATCCGTTGGCGGTGGAAATCGTGTGGGTCCCGACTCCTATCTGGACAGGCGTCTCCTATCCTCGAGCCTGCCCACACGACACCAACTGTATAATTGACCGTAGTATTGAATTGTATCTGTATCCGTTGTGCACAGTTCACAACATTAAAAGTGTTACTTTTTATTTCCATTGACCGTTCATTTACGCCCCCTGTTGTGGGTCCGTGTCATTACACTTTTACACAACAACAATAAGTCTTCTTGAATATGATGCCACAAGCTTGGTGTACTTGTCTTTGGGCAGTTTTGCCCATTCATCTTTGCAGCACCTCTCAAGCTCCATCAGGTTGGATGAAGAGCGTCGGTGCACAGCCATTCTCAGATCTCTCAACAGATGTTTGATTAGATTCAGGTCTGGGCTCTGGCTGGGCCACTCAAGGACATTCACAGAGTTGTCCTGAAGCCACTCCTTTGATATCTTGGCTGTGTGCTTATTCTTCATTCACACTGGAATGAGACCTACAAGAATATGATATTTTCTCAACTCCCACAAGTCTTGGCTGGTCTCCAGTTTGATCTGTTATTTGTGTTTACACTAAGCATGCATTTCAACTGAATTGTGTGAGTGAAATATATGTTAATATCCACGATCAATGGTGCAACCTCATGCAGAGTCAATTCAGCATCTATTATGACCAACAGGATCAGGTTGGGAGTGGGTTGGGCCCTGTGAGCGTTAAGGAGACTGATTATGAGACCCCTGTATCTTTTCACCTTTCAGACTGCTGCAAGTGTTTTAAACAGTTCAATACACTCACACATCTGTTGGAGACCGATGGAGAGTGATGGTGAGAAGGAGGGATCGTTGTTGTGACCATGGAGACCCCACTGTTATCAGCCTGCAACCCTGGTGAGAGCCAGTGAGAGTAACAGCAAGAAGAGGCCATTGTTCCGTCGCACATCGGTCATGGACTAGGTGTGTAAATGACGTGTCAGGGTCATTGTCCTACTGAAAGATGAACTGTCGCCCCAGTCTGAGGTCAAGAGGTCAAGAGCACTCTGGTGCTGGTTTTCATCCAGGATGAATCTGTTCATTGCTGCATTCATCTTTCCCTCAATCTTGACTAGTCTCCCAGTTCCTGACACTGAAAAACAACCCCACAGTGTGATGCTGTCACCACCATGCTTCAATGTAGAGATGGTGCCTTGTTTCCTTCCTGAAACCAGTCCTTAGTGAAATGAGTAGCTTCTGTCTGGTCAGTCTACCATACAGGCCTGATTGGTGGATTGCTGCAGAGACATCCTTCTGGAAGGGTCTCCTCTCTCCACAGAGGAATGCTGGAGCTCTGACAGAGTGACCATCAGGTTCTTGGTCATCTCCCTGACTAAGACTTGTCTTCCCTGTCTTAACTGAGTGATCCATTCAGTTTAGACAGGCGGCCAGCTGTAGGAAGAGTCCTGGTGGATCTGAATGTCTTCCATTTACGAATGATGGAGGTCACTGTGCCTATTGAGACCTTCAAAGCAACAGAAATGTTCCCTGTCCCCTTCCTTAGAATTTGTGCCTCGAGAAAATCCTGTGTCAGAGGTCTACAGATAATTCCTTTTGACTTCATGCTTGGTTTAAACTCCAACATGCACTGTCAACTGTGGGACCTTATATGTGGACAGGTGTGTGCCTTCCAAATCATTTCCAATCAACTGAATTTACCCCAGGTGAACTGAATTTACCCCTCGCGCTCTATGACTGTTGGGATAGGCTCCAGCCCCCGTGACCCTTAATAGAACTAAGTATTTGAAGATGTGTGTGTGTGTATTATAGGTTGTTGTGAGTAGAATTTTGAGGAAAAAATGAATTTCATCTATTTTAGAATAAGGGTGTGACATAACAAAATGTGGAAAAAGTGACGCGCTGTGAATACTTTCCTGATGCACCGTATTTCTTATTTTGTTATGGCCAAAGCAGATGCTCACCCCACTGAGTCTGGTTTACCTCAGGTTTCTTCCTGTATTAAAAAAAAAAAAAAACTCCAGAGGGAGTTGGTCTTTACCACTGTTGCTTAATGTGCTTGCTCAGGTGATGGGTAATGTTAAACCTTACCTACACTGTACACTATAAATACAATCTGACTCGAACTTGCCCTGTCCTTTGCATCTTCTTCTGTTACACCAAACAAATCCCAGTCTGTCTTCATTACATCCAAAAACCTCCTCTTTTGTCTCCCTCTATCCTGCCTGGTGGCTCCACCTTCAACATCCTTCTCCCTGTATACCCTGGGTCCCACCTCAATCTCGCCTCTCTTACATTAGTCCTATGAGTGCTGCCCCGTGTTACAATCCTTCCTCATCCAGTCCATCCTTGTCACTCCCAAAGAAAATTGCAGCATCTTCAGCTCTGCCACTTCCAGCTTTGCTGCCTGTCTTTTTGTTTGCACCACCACGTCTAAGCCATATAAAACAACTGGTCTCACTACCATCTTGTAATCTTTCTCTTTCAGTCTTGCAGTTACCCTTCTGTCACATATTGTCCTGAAACTATGTTTACCTTTGAACAAACTAAAAAGCTTTGGTGTTGCTTATATGACCCGAAACTGCTCTGAAGGTTTTGTGACTTCACTTCAGACAAAGCAGAGAGCTGGCCTCGACTTATCTTCGGGCTTGATTTCGAAATGAACCGAAAGACAGAAACATTTCTGCCTTACAGATCACTGAGCACGACATGGTATGAATGCACACTGAAGCCTTCATTCCACCTAGAGATAATCAAACAACCCCGGCTGTAAATAGGCTGTATTATTTTTGGAAGCTAAGTGTATGGGAACAAAGCATTATTAAACTGTACAACAAGAGGACTCTATGATGACAACTGGCACAAAATGTTGGTTTACTCTTCACTCTGGCAGTGGTTGGGTTTAAAAAATAAAGCCACGGCATATCTTGTCACAAAAAATGAAATACTGAATAGGAAAAGAGGCAATATAGTTTGGGTCTTTAAACGTTGTCAACATGCCATCAAGACTGCCAGTTCCAGCACTAAAGCCACCAAGGAAATCAGTTTGGCACCAACCACAAAGCTCTTTACCCTACATGCCAAGAAAATGTCTGTCAGACAAGCAAGCAGAGGACAATGGATTAGTGCTGGCTAGTCTCTCATAGACAGGCCACTACCCTAGAGGTATTATCACAAATAAGTGGTAAATAATAAAAAAAAATGGTGAGTAATGAAAACAACACCATATAGAAATCTGGGTCCAACAGACCAGTCTGTTGGTTAGCCCACTGACCGCCTGAGCAGTGGCGATGCTGACCTTATGACCAGATTTACTGAAAGAAAACCAAGCCAAGGTTCTCTTCCATTCTGTATTTCTGCCAACAAAACCTAACTACAATAGAATTTAAGGATTCCAGGGATTCAATTCCATCACAGGTTCCTTTCCTTGTCAAGACTGGTACCCATTTGCAGCTTGATGGACTGAGATGTTGTAGAAGAAGTGTCCAAGAGGTAGTTTGGTGCACACACCAGGATCCAAGCCCCAGTCTTTACAGGGTTTGTCCAACTCCTATCCCAAAGAGCAGGTGTCTTTGTAGAAAGTTAATTTTGGCAAATGCATAACTTGCAATAAAATCCTATATGGGCCTACATATTTCATAACAAAAATGGTGATTAAAAACAGAAATATGTAGGCACAAAGACCATTTTATTGCAAGTTATACATTTTTCAACATGTATCCATCAATCAAATTCTGTTCTAGTCTGTTGTTAATTTACAGAAAAGGCATTTCAAATTTAAGCCCTCCCAGAAGTGATGCCACTGAGCTGTGAAGAGCCTGTACTGTGTACTGTAACACTCTGACACTATGATATATATCAGTAACACTTTGACATAAAATGTTGTGGTTGGATTCATTTAGTTCTGGTGTAAGTTAGCTGCAGCTGTTATTGATATACATACATACACTGAGAAACAGCTTTTTTGAAATGTTGCAAATGCTGCTTACAGGGTGATGAGCCCAGCTATGACCCACTCTGGGTTTGAGGTTGTAGAACCTAGGGTTCTACAACCTTTACGGTCAAAAGAGCAATTTTTACACCATCTTTCACCAAATAAAATGAATCTGGAGCTGCAAAACATATCTGACCCTTTAAAATGAATGAATAAAGACAACACCGATTATCAGTTTTTCTATACATATATAAATTACAGTTTGTTTGTTTACTATCACATTTTAGAAAAAGTTGAGATGATATGGAAAATGTGTAGGGGGGGGGGGGGGGAAACCCACAGCAATCCTTGCGTTTCACATTTATTTCACTGCAGACACTATGAACCAAAATATTTCATGTTTTGTGTGATCAAGTTCATTTCATTTGATCATATTATGACCATCAAATAACATGTTAATTTAGATTTATTAATTACAGCACCTGTAATGATTCAGTTTTGTTCAAATCTAAATCAATTGCACTTTGATCCATTTTGTTTTGACATCACTTGGTGTGGTGGTGGGTGCTGAGTAATAACAACGCTAAAATCAGCAATCAGGCCGCTGTAGCAGCTTACACAAATGGACAATGATGACAAAGCAATAACTGCATTATGGCAGAGCTGCTCGAAGAACCAGATTGCAATTCATTCTGCTGAAATCTTTCAGTCATTTTGATTAAATTAACTAATTCACACCGGGTCTTCACTCTGTTTGCATGCTGTATCCTCAACCCCTCAAACATACACACTGTATTGTTCCTGGCACCAACTTCACAGAACTAGTCATGCAAACATATTTCAATATTTCACACTTGAATAGCTTCCATTCCAAAGTTGTGTTTTTTATTTTGGTGTTGGCACATAACACGAGCAGACTTCAACATAGAACCTTGTGTTGCCTGAAATTCATTGTTGTGAAACTAATATAAGAAACACTCAGGACATTGAAACAGCACAGAAGCATTTGTTTGCTGTTTTCTACTTCACAATGAAAGACAGAGCATAAATAAGCATGTACAGTCACAGATTAGATGTATAATGAAGAAATGTATTTGCAGTAGAGCCCGACCGATATGGATTTTTTGAGGCCGATGCCGATAACGATATTTGGATGAAAAAAATGCAGATAATTGATAAATCGGCTGATTTGCCGATAGCCGATAAATCAGCGGATCAGCTGAATGTTTCAACCTCTTAGCAGTAAACAAAAGTTTTTCATGCTAGAAATAAGGTCACAACGTAGGCTTAATAAAAAGCGTGACCGACGCAATGAAGCACATTTGACACATTACTACATAAACTGAGTTAATCACACTGAGTTGAACTGAAACGGGAGAAATGTGGGGTAAATGTAATCGCAAAGTTATTACAAACAATATCCTTATAAACTTAATTGTATGCTTCTGTCAGCCGATCAGTGCAGTGTGACAGTGAACTACGGGGGCCGGTGATGAACACATTTAAGCAGGGGTGTAAGCAGCTCTCAGTTGAATGGAGTCAGAGCTCCATCTACTGAACAAATGGTGCAAGGACATTTTAGATTGCCGACACAAACATTATTTCAGTAACTGTTCTGTTTATGAGAAATTATCGGCGTTCTATCTGCAAAATTTTGGCCAATAGTGAGTACTTTGAAAAGGGCTTATGTCGCCCGATAATATCGGCTGGCTGGTATATCGTCGGGCTCTAATTTGCAGCATAATTTTCTTGGATTTTGAGGTGTTTACTAGCATAAACAGAACATACTACAGCATTCACATCCATCTTGTTCATTAGTGTATACCATATTTACTCTATTAAACACCATGGGTGCATGAAATTTTTGAAAAGGCAGGCGTTTATTAATGACCATTTGTGTGCACATGCTGGCAAGAATGCTGTACACAGTACGGCCTTTACGGTACATACAGACATGTGCACTGCATGTAAGAGAAGCAGTGCAGACTCGAAAAAAATGTGGCAGCAGTAGCTGTATAAAAAATGGCTCTGCGTAAACATTGCTACTCTGCAGAGGTCAAGTGGAAGAGAAGAGAAGGGGAAGCACCGTGGCACTTGGATTTTTCTAGTTGCATCCGGGAGTGGTGTAGGAAAAAGGATAAGCTTGCAACCCTGATCAAAACAGCAAAACGGCTGTCTTGTGCGGGGAGGAAAGTGCGTTATCAAAACAATGAATAAGATCTAATAAAATGTTTCCATGAAAGGACAACGACAGGCATTTGCGTGACAGGGAAAAGTCTGTACGATGCACTGCGGCTGCAGCAATGAGGTAGGAATACGTCATTTTCATTTTACTCTGGTCTCTCAAGAATTCACAATTTCACGACATGCAATTTGCCGAAAAAAGTTGGGGGGGGGGGGGTGTTTGATGGGATGGGGGCCTTTGAATTGTTGTAATTACAACAATTCAAGATATAGATGTAATTACCGTATTTATACCAATAAAAGTGTTTTCATGAAGAATGAGGCCATCATATAAATGAGGGGTGGTTGAGAAGTTTTGATCCTGACGCAGAAAATGTAGGATATGGTTCTCCATCTTTTGCATTCTGAGAAACCAACATTTATCATCATTGCACCCAGTAAGTCAAAATTTCACACCCTCAAGAAATGTTTCTCTGAATGCAGAAGATGGAGAACCACAGCCTACTTTTTCTGAGCCAGGCTCAAAACTTTTCAATTGCCCCATATCAGGGCTGTGAAATGAAAATTGTGAAATCTGAGGAAAATTTGCAGGGGTCTGGGAGACACAGACCCCCAGGACGCAGAGTTCTCGGGTCCCGTGGGATCCCAGAAACCAAATTAATTTTTTTTATCTAATATATTTTCAGCATCTCCTGGAACAAAAATCTCAAAATCAGTGCATATTTAAATGACCCTGTATTCAAACTTTCATTTGAACCCTCAATGATCATGTTGAAATAACAGAATATGACGTGGAAGTAGGACCGGGAATGATTTTCCTTTTAACTGTAAACCAAATTATGCCTTAACTCAGAACAATTAAATGACATGAAATTCTTGAAGACTGAAAAGACTATAGCATTTCAAAAACCACAGCTAAAGCTTGGAGAATATTATGAAAATTGTGGTAAAATATCAATATCAAAATATCAAAGGTATAACATACCTTTATAGTAAAAAAGCCACATATTCTTCAG
The DNA here is from genome assembly GCF_902500255.1 of Thalassophryne amazonica. Lineage (NCBI taxonomy): Eukaryota > Metazoa > Chordata > Actinopteri > Batrachoidiformes > Batrachoididae > Thalassophryne > Thalassophryne amazonica. Next base: position 45,117,257 of record NC_047112.1, on the reverse strand, counting down.
GAAATTCCTGTAAATCCATTCAAATCCACAGTGTCTTTTTCCCATGAAAAAAATCTACATTAATAAAAACTCATTTACATTCTTGTGTAAATTCATGTAAATCAATTCAAAGCCACAGTCTTTTTTCCAATGAAAGAAAGTCTAGATTAATGAAAAAAGTCACATAATCTTTTTCTAAAATCCTGTTTGAACAGCACAATGTTTATTTTCCAGAGAGAAAAATTCTTACCGTGTTTCCTGAGCTTACAGTCCAATTCCACGGATTGCTGTCCTTATAAGACTTTTTCAAACCATCTTTCTCGCCATCTTCTCTCTGTCTGACGTTGGTCCATGAGAGAGACATGCTGCACATTTCTTCTTTTAAAAACTTCAGAGCTCTAAAGGTTTGTGATATCCACATGCTACATTTAGCTTAAAGCTTCGTGCAGGAGCCACACAGCCTCACCGCAGCAACCAACCAGTCCCACTTTACAATTGTCGCAACAGCCAGGCTTTGAGAGACGGATTTTTCTGCTCGAAACTCCACGGATCCGAGGACACTGATTTGTATCTGTAACACACAGATCAGTGTCCACGTACTTATAAAACTTGCACAATGTCGTAAATAAAAGAACACTAGACATTTTAAAAACTCAGTGACGATCACGATTACAGAGTAAAACACTAACACCCACCCCCTTCCCCGTGATGAAATCTGTGGAATTTTGTGGATCTGCGGAGTTTTCACAGTCCTACCTTGTAGATGGGGCAGGTCCCCTCATGGAGGATGGCATGTTGCACTACCATGTCAATACAGCAGCCAAAAAGGGACATACTTCCTTTTACCTTATGCCTTTCACATTTTGCAGTGTGACCAGATGACTGAAGAAAAAAGAAGTGGAACTAGTGGTTGGTCAACAATTTACACAGTCTGCTGGTCGCGAGTGCAGGCTAACAAGTTTGACAACCCTCAATTTTTGAAGTGGAGGATTATACATATTGCTTATTACAAAAGAAGGCAAAGGAACATGAATCTCAGTCACCAAAGCTGTAAAAACATAAAGGAAAACAAACTCGTACCCAGCATTGCGCAATCTGAAACCTTACCACTAGATGACACTAAATGCTACACACTGTAGCTTTAATTAATTAGCTGTTTTATTAGATTTTTCCTGTCACAAGTGAGATTTTGCAGACTCCATCCAGTCAGAGCTCACGTGACATCAATTATGTTGCAAGGACTGTGCTAAAAATAATCACAGGGCATACACTGGTCCCAGAGCACCGCATCATTCATGCTGTGCTGCACGTCAGACAGCACTTTTTCCATTTACAGTCAATCAAAATGATACTTTAATGAGACTGGCTAGAATAGTCCACTTAAAGCAGATTGAGTCAGAAAATTTGGGCTTCACAGTGTCAATATAGCAGAACATGTGCAGAAAGATAATGCTTTTGTGTTTCTGTTAATAGCAGTGTCACTTAACCTGAAACAAGAGTTGTGAAGAGCATAATGACAGAGTGTAATCCAGCCATAAAAATGTATGAGGAAGGCCTGTGATCGAGAAGTCAGGAACAGATGTTTCATTCCTCTCTTTTTCATTTTTTGTCATACTGACACATAGAGAGAGATGCCTTGATGACTGTGCCTGCTCTACAGCCTTTAGGATGTCTCACTGCCTTCGACAGAGCTCAACTTTCCACTGCATTCTAAAGTGAGAAAATGCATTTCACACCGACACACTGAATGTCACGGCAGAAGTGCATAGAAGCTATGTGTCATCAATGTGTGAAAATTGACTTACTGCTGTGAAGGCACATTTTTTTTCCTGTCTTTTTTTTAGACTGCTAAGAGTACTTTTGCTTGATGAGTACACACTAGGGGATGACTAAAATGGTTCAGTTTAGCTAGGGTGTGATGTACAGCTTAACAGATGGAAACAAGCTTTAAAAGTGAAAAAATACCATCCTAAATCATGAATAGTCTCCCCCCCCCCCCCCCCCCCAAAAAAAAATATTGCTCCATTGATCGTTCATCCAAGTACTTTATTATTTCAGTGAAGCAAGCTTTAACAGGCACATAATAATGACAGCCTTGGCTCTACAGGCAACAGCAAAACTACCAGTCACAGTAAAGCGACAATGTTTTGATTGTCTCATCTTGTCCTCATATGTGTCAAAACATTTTTCTTTGTGCTGGAAATAGCATACAGTTTGGACTGCAAAAACACATGGGTGGTTTAGTCCATTCCAGCCAGCTTGTTTGGACAATAACTCAAAAATAAGAAATGTTATTATGCTGTAATTATAAAATAAAAAACAGCGTATAATGAGGATGAACTGATTAATTCATGGTGAGCTTTGATGCACCAGATCAATGGAAAAAGCAACTTTGCCTTGCTGACGAAATATACCACTGATGTGTCGGACACTTGCTGGATGAAGTGGATAAAGGGTTACATAAAATTACAAACAGTTACGGTATTCACCTGCAGTATTTCTGCCTCAATAGCATCTATGTGCAATAGCATGTACATTGTTTGTATTTAACTGGGAATGTTTGAATACACATAACATCACTTCATAATGTCACTGTTATTGACATTAAAGGTGGAAAACATGGCAAACAACACTCCCTCTGAGTGTATTATTATCCCAGCTTTTCTGTTCCTTGTTTTCAAATCCACACCAGCCATCCATGCAAGTTTAGGGCACCAGCCTGCAGCTGTCTAGACATTTATATCCCCAACAAACCACATTCAGAAGGTACAAAGACCTCTGTCAAACAATATGGTCAGAGTAGAACCAGCAAAAATTGGGCATTTCCAGATAGAGAGCCCTTCAAGCTGTAAACAAGCTCCATTTGGCATTTATTCTCCTCAGTGTTGATAGAGAGGTTGAGGATAAAGGTTTAGGGAGGAATGATTGAAGGGAAGTCAGTCAACCAGCTTGAGATGCTGGTTCTAAATTGTTTATAGCACCTTTCAGGTCATTGCATTAATTATGAGTTTTAATAGCTGCATGATAACAGTAGAAATCTTTGATTGGCTATCATCAAAACAACATTAAAAGCAAAAGCAAAATTAGCAAAGGTTCATGTGAGAGACTAGTTATACTATCCACACAAGCCAAACAATGAATAAGTTAGACTATATATAGCATTATTCTTAGCTTAACATGTTGCCAATAATGATTTGACTTATTATAGTAGATGTACAACAGGGCAGAGGTGGTGGTCAAGTGGTTAGTGCGCTTGGTTTCAGTGCAGAAAGTGCCCGGTTCAAACCTCACTCCTGCCACATTTATCCATGTAATCTGGCATAAAAGATGTTTAACAGACTGAAATCGTTAAATAGCTGGCTGGCACAATTTTGTAGACAGCAAGGCTTTAGTTTTATTAATAACTGGCCTTCATTTTGGGGCCGCCGTAGCTTGCTGATGCCGAACAGCCTTCACCCTATTGGGGAAGGTGTCCCAATCTTGTCTGCGAACATAGATAGAGCTCTACAGGGAGGGTAACATTATGACTTTACAGCAGGCTCCAGAGCAAGTGATTAGAGACCCTGCAAGGCTATAACAAATGTGGATGTGGAATCCTTTAGATTAGCGGGGAAATTTGTGCAGAAATTCCACTATGGTTATAGTGCAGTTTATGTGGCAAGGAGGGAAATTTGTCCAGTTGAGACTGTGGTCTGTTTCCGCAGACATGTCCATAAAAATCATTGAGGGATATGCTTTGCAAACTTAATGCCCATTACTACATTGGATGACGCTGAAACTGAGGATGGCCCGTTGGCTATTCCAGCAAAAACAAATATTTTGTGTCTGCTGCCTACAACCCATGTGGAATGTCTCAAACCTAAACCTACTTCCAGGCATCTTATATATACCCCTAAATCCAAACAGTCCAACTGTCAACCCCACTGATGCCCTTAGCCTGGGTCTCATTAACATAAGATCACTGTCGTCAAAATCATTGCTGATTAATGATCTAATTATGAATCAGCACTTAGATATGTTTGGGTTATGTGAAACCTGGCTTAAACCTACAGCTGTCCTCCCCTTAAATGAGGCATGCCGACTGGCGTACACATTTAGTCACGTCCCTCCTGATGTGAAGCAAGGTGGGGTGTTGCTCTTATTTATAAATCTAGGTTTAGTTTATTAACTGTTAGGGGTCACAAATATAATTTGTTTGAACATCTGATTCTCCACTCTGCCCACGATGGTACGTATTGCCATGGTCAGAAGAATAAAAATCAGCCATATTACTTTGTCACTGTATATAGGCCCCCTGGCCCATACTCTGAATTCTTAGATGAACTGGGAGAGTTCATCTGTCGACTAGTGCAGATAACATTCTGATTATTGGTGACTTCAACATTCATACAATAAGCCTTCTGATCCCCTCTGCAAATCATTGTATGTATAAGGATTTCAGCAATGCATTCAGGATTCAATGCACATTAGTGGAAATACCCTGGATTTTGTTCTCGCATGTGGTATTGCTGTCACAAATATTGACATCATGCCTCTTGCATCAGTGGTCTCTGATAAATGGTAAATGGACTGTATTTATATAGTGCTTTCCCATCTGCATCAGACGTTCAAAGTGCTTTACACAATAATGCCTCACATTCACCCCGATGTGAGAGTGCTGCCATACAAGGCACTCACTACATACCGGGAGCAACTGAGGATTTAAGAACCTTGTCCAAGGGCCCTTAGTAATTTTCCAGTCAGGCTGGGATTTGAACTAAGGATACTCTGGTCTCAAGCCCAAAGCATTATCCACTAGACCACCACCTCCTCTGATAACTCACTTTATGGTTTACAGTTTTGCTGCAGTGTTTAGTGGAACAACAACCTTATTTATCACTGCGCCGAGGCATGAACTCCTCAACTACAACTGAGCTGTTAGATATTCGTGCATGTCAGCTGAAATTTGGCCGACACCTGCAGCGAGAGGGATCGATGGGTTCGCACGGCACACACTCTGTGTTTCAGCCGCTGGTGTGTGCAGGTAGTTGTAACAAAATGTGTACGAGGCGTTGGAGGCAGCTACGAAATTACACGTTTTGCACACGATTCCTGCTTCATGCGTACTTTCTGCACAAATCAACCAAATTCGCACTATGTGTGAAGGGCCCTTAGGGCTAGTGGCCAGCAATCACCTTAGTATTTCTTCTGTTTTTGTTGGTGCTTAATGCTGACAAATTATACTGTATTTGTTGTCTTTCTGATGCTTGATTCTATTTTTTCTCTCTGTCTGAGGAGCGGCTCCATCAGAGATGGGAGTGGTGTCTACTTCTGCAACACTTCCGTCCTGTGCACCAGCAAAATTTCCTGTACATTTGTTTTGTAAATTGTTTTGTCAATTGTGTCAGTAGCATGGCCCAAGCAGATGGTCACCCCGTTGAGTCTGGTCGCATGAGGTTTTTTCCTCAAATCATCAGAGGGAGTTTTTCCTTACCACTGTCACCTGTGTGCTTGCTCTGGAGGTTGGTAAGATTTGACCTTACTTGTGTGAAGAGCCTGGAGGCAACTTTGTTGTGATTTGGCGCAATATAAATAAATATAATTAAATAAATAATAAATATAAATAATAAATAAATTAATTAAATTAATTAAATTAAAGGGACTTACTATACTAGATGGTCCAACAACACATAAAATGTACTGACAATAAATGTCCAAATTTTAGAAGTATTGCTACTTGCTGCCATATTTTCCAGACTACAACCCCTGGCAAAAATTATGGAATCACCGGCCTCGGAGGATGTTCATTCTGTTGTTTAATTTTGTAGAAAAAAAGCAGATCATTGACATGACACAAAACTAAAGTCATTTCAAATGGCAACTTTCTGGCTTTAAGAAACACTATAAGAAATCAAGAAAAAAAGATTGTGGCAGTCAGTAACGGTTACTTTTTAGACCAAGCAGAGGAAAAAAATATGGACTGACTCAATTCTGAGGAATACATTATGGAATCACCCTGTAAATTTCCATCCCCAAAACTAACACCTGCATCAAATCACATCTGCTTGTTGACATTGACCTTATGTCATGAAATTGACCCTATATGTCTTTTTGCAAGGAATGTTTTCACAGTTTTTGCTCTATGGCAAGATGCATTATCTTCTTGAAAAATGATTTCATCATCCTCAAACATCAGAAAAGTGTCCAAAATATCAACGTAAACTTGTGCATTTATTGATGATGTAATGACAGCCATCTCCCCAGTGCCTTTACCTGACATGCAGCCCCATATCATCAATGACTGTGGAAATTTACATGTTCTCTTCAGGCAGTCATCTTTATAAATCTCATTGGAACGGCACCAAACAAAAGTTCCAGCATCATCACCTTGCCCAATGCAGATTCGAGATTCATCACTGAATATGACATTCATCCAGTCATCCACAGTCCACGATTGCTTTTCTTTAGCCCATTGTAACCTTGTTTTTTTCTGTTTAGGTGTTAATGATGGCTTTCATTTAGCTTTTCTGTATGTAAATCCCATTTCCTTTAGGCGGTTTCTTACAGTTCGGTCACAGACGTTGACTCCAGTTTCCTCCCATTCGTTCCTCATTTGTTTTGTTGTGCATTTTCGATTTTTGAGACATATTGCTTTAAGTTTTCTGTCTTGACGCTTTGATGTCTTCCTTGGTCTACCAGTATGTTTGCCTTTAACAACTTTCCCATGTTGTTTGTATTTGGTCCAGAGTTTAGACACAGCTGACTGTGAACAACCAACATCTTTTGCAACATTGCGTGATGATTTACCCTCTTTTAAGAGTTTGATAATCCTCTCCTTTGTTTCAATTGACATCTCTCGTGTTGGAGCCATGATTCATGTCAGTCCACTTGGTGCAACAGCTCTCCAAGGTGTGATCACTCCTTTTTAGATGCAGCATTGATGGTGCCATCACAGATGTGTAAGTTGCCCATGCCATGGGCACTAACACATCCCCATACCATTACCAATGCTGGCTTTTGAACTTAGCGCTGGTAACAATCTGGATGGTCTTTTTCGTCTTTTGTCCGTAGGACACGACATCCATGATTTTCAAAAACAATTTGAAATGTCCACTTATCAGACCGCAGCACACTGTTCCACTTTGCATCTGTCCATTTCAAATGAGCTCAGACCCGGAGAAGGTGGCGGCGTTTCTGGATGTTGTTGATGTTTGGCTTTCACTTTGCATGGCAGAGTTTTAACTTGCACTTGTAGATGTAGCAACGAACTGTGTTAACTGACAATGGTTTTCTGAAGTATTCCTGAGCCCACACGGTAAGATCCTTTACACAATGATGTCGGTTTTTAATGCAGTATTACCTGAGGGATCGAAGGTCACGGGCATTGTTGGTTTTTGGCCTTGCCGCTTACGTGTAGAAAGTTCTCCAGATTCTCTGAATCTTCTGATTATATTATGGACTGTAGATGATGGAATCCCTAAATTCATTGCAATTGGACATCGAGAAATATTGTTCTTAAACTGCTGGACTATTTTTTCACGCAGTTGTTCACAAAGTGGTGATCCTTGCCCCATCTTTGCTTGTGAATGGCTGAGACTTTTGGCAATGCTCCTTTTAGACCAAATCATGACACTCACCTGTTTCCAATTAGGTGTTCTTTGAACATTCATCAACTTTCCCAGTCTTTTGTTGCCCCGTCCCAACTTTTTTGAAATGTGTTGCAGGCATCAATTTCAAAATGAACAAATATTCGCACAAAAACAAAAAAAAGTCTATCAGTTTGAACATTAAATATCTTGTCTTTGTGGTGTATTTAATTGAATATGGGGAGGGAGAGGATTTGCAAATCATTGTATTCTGTTTTATTTCAATTTTACACAATGTCCCAACTTCATTGGAATTGGGGTTGCAAGGTTGTTTTTTTGACAGAATCAAATTTCAAAAGGGTGGTATGCACTTATGGCCCCTCAGTGCATAAAGTAATGGACCATTTTCTGCATATGATGGACCCTTCTCAGACATCAAAAGGTTTGTGTGAAGCAGAATAAAATAAAATAAATAATTAAAGATCTGTAATGTTTTTTATTTATTGAAAGAGCCACAGCAATAGGCCATATAAATTAAAGTTAAATATGATACAAATTTCATATTTCAAGATTTTATGCTAGATTTGATGTTATTTGTTGTTATGCACAGGTTATAAATAATGTTTAAAAGATTACAAATATATTAATATTGGATGGATGTAGGGTTTGCTCCCAACTTGAAAACTTGCATCATGTTGCTTTAATCTAGTGAGGCAGATAAAAACTGTGTGATCAGACACAGGAGTTTTCCTCCCTACCTTGTGACAGAGTAAATGTAAACTTTCATTTTTCATTAAACATGTTTGAATTGGATTACATCTCTTGTCATGAGTGTTGAATGAATGTTACTATGCGTACAGCTCAGTAAATGGTTTTCTGATCATTTTTGAGTGCTATGTCAGCCTACCTTGAGTATTTTGTAAATTTTAAGTGTGTTTGACCTTGCGGAAAATGATGGCATGTCATAAAACCCTGTACCCTGTACAGATTTAAAATCACTGCCGGCAGTGTCGCTATTAGGTAAACAGCCCATCTGTGAAATCTTACACCAGTTCATATAATATCAGCTTTTGTAATTAGCTTGGTGGTGCTGTATGCAATACGGTGGCAATACGAAGAACTGAATACTGTGACAGCGCTTCAGTACAAACGTCTGTACACTTTTAAGTAAATATTTTGAAATAAAAAGTAAGTTTATGCTTTGGAGCTTAGTCCAATTAAAGGTCACAGGGGGCTGGAGCCTATCCCAGCAGCCATAGCGCGCGAGGCAGAGCACACCCTGGACAGGATGCCAGTTTGTCGCAGGGCCACATATAGACAAACAAACACATTCACACACCTACAGACAATTTTTAAAGTTTCCAATCCACCTAATCTGCACGTCTTTGGATATGGGAGGAAGCCGGAGGACCCAGAGAGAACCCACCCACTTTTTCATGTGTTGTATAAAAATTAACGCATCAATGATGTTGAAATATGAATCACTGCATCTTGTAGTTGATGCACTGTCATTTAACAGCCTTATAAAGCCCGGTACCGATTTATCTGCAAGTAGCTCATATAATTTTCTAAATCGGCTTCACAATTTATCTGTCAAGCTCGAGCATGAAAGTTAAATTATTCCCTCTCTTTATTCAAGAGATTGTTCTGTCATTTTGAGAACATGACTCATTCATTCATTTCACTCATTCTCTAAGACAAGGGGTTCTCAATCCGGTCCTCAAGGATTCCTGTACTTGCACATTTTCCATCTCTCCCTGTTCTGCCACAAGCTGATTTGCTAATTCAGGTGCACAGCCAATCAACACCTAACAGACACCTGAATTAGCAAATCAGCTTGTGGCAGAACAAGGAGACATGGAAAATGTGCAGATGCAGGAGTCCTTGAGGACCGGATTGAGAACTCCTGCAAGCATGTCCTTCTCATTTACATATTCTTTGTGATTTACGGTCATTTTAATCAATCTTAAAGGTGCAATATTGCCACCTTCTGCTCCAATCCAAGAACCACAATACCTCTTTCAGATCATTATACAGTTGCAGCTTGTCACGGGTGTAGACGTGTAGACACATAGATGGTAATGTAGCATGTTTTTCAAATATAAATTGCTTTGAAATATAAGCCGCAGGACCAGCCAAACAAATAACATAACAGTGACTTATAGTCTCAAAAATACAGTGCTTATCTTGCAACTAAGTCAATAAGTCAATAAAATGTCACATATATAAATGCAAGAAAATTCCACAATGCAAATAGGTAAATGTTATCTGTTACATATCTATGGCTGATATATGAGAGCATGAACAAGCAATTTAGATAGATTAGATGAATTATAGGGCTACAAATAGCATAAGTAGCCTCAATCTGGAATACAGACTGCTCTGTTAAACAATCCACAGATATGTGACACATAAACTATTTGAACAAAAATTGTGCATCAATGCCCTATTATTTGTTTTATGGTGTGTTTGAAGTCTTAAATAAGGGAAAAATCAGGACATACTGTACAGCTGTGCAAGAAAGGCACAGCACACAACACTGGTAATCCCTACAATAATCCTGTTGATATGCGACTGAAGCCTTCCAGCTAGAATCCCCACAGTACCAAACTCAAATGTAACACCTAACATCACAGACAGGAAGATGAAAAAAAAAGTCTCATACTTTTTTAAAAACCCCAGATTTAACAGTTACAGTTACAGTTATACACTGCATCCACAAAGTATTCACAGTGCTTCACATATTCTACATTTTGTTATGGTACAGCCTTATTCCAAAATGGAGTCAATTAATTTTATGCCTCAAAATTGCACTCAGAACACCCCATGAATGACAACATGAAAAAAAAGTTTGGGTTTTTTTTTTGTTTTTTTTTTTTGGGGGGGGGGGGTGTTTGTTTTTTATTTGCACATTTATTAAAAAAAAAAGAAAGAAAGAAATTACATGTACATAAGTATTCATACCCTATGATGCCACAAGCTTGGTGCACCTATCTTTAGGCAGTTTTGCCCATTCCTATGTGGTGCACCTCTCAAGCTCCATCAGGTTGGATGGGGAGCTTTGGTGCACAGCCATTTTCACATCTCTTCAGAGATGTTCAATCAGATTCAGGTCTGGGTTCTGGCTGGGCCACTCAAGGACATTCACAGAGTTGTTCTGAAGCTACTCCTTTGGCTGTGTGCTTAGGGTCATTGTCCTGCTGAAAGATGAATTGTCACCCCAGTCTGAGGTCAAGAGCACTCTGGAGCAGGTTTTCATCCAGGATGTCTCTGTGCATTGATGCATTCATCATTCCCTCAATACTGACTAGTCTCACAGTTCCTGCCACTGAAAAACATCCTCACAGCATGATGCTGCCACCACCATGCTTCACTGTAGGGATGGTGCCTGGTTTACTCAAAACATGACACCTGGCATTCATGCCAAAGGGTTTAATCTTGTCTCATTCAACCAGAGAATTTTGAGAGTCCTTCAGGTGCCTTTTGGCAAACTCCAGGTGAGCTGTCATGTGCCTTTTACTAAGGAGTGACTTCTGTCTGGCCTCTGTACCATACAAGCCTGATTGGTGGGTTGCTGCAAGGATAGTTGTCCTTCTGTAAGGTTCTCCTCTCTCCACAGAGGAGTGGTGGAGCTCTGACAGAGTGACCATCGGGTTCTTGTTCACCTCCCTGAATAAGGCCCTTCTCCACAGATTGCTCAGTTTAGACGGGCGACAAGCTCTAGGAAGAGTCCTGGTGGATCCTGACTTCTTCCATTTACAGATGATGGAGGCGACTGTGCTTGTTGGGACCTTCAAAGCAGCAGAAATGTTTCTATAATGTTCCCCCGTTCTGTACCTCAAGATAATGCTGTCTCAGAGGTCTACAGACAAATGCTTTGATGTCATGCTTTGTTTGTGCTCTGACATGTACTGTCAACTCTGGGACCTTACATGTAGACAGGTGTGTGTCTTTCCAAATTATGCCCTGTCAACTAAATTTACCCCAGGTAGGCTCCAATTAAGTTGTAGAGCCATGAAAGATGAACAGTGGAAACAGGATGCACCTGAGCTCAATTCTGAACTTCTCTGCAAAGTTTGTGAATACTTATGTATGTGATTTTTTTTTTTTTTTTTTTTTTTTTTTTTTTTTTTTTAGTTGTACTATTTTTAATAAATTTGCAAAAACCTAAAAAAAGGGAAGAGGGAAAAAAGTGAATTTCATCCATTTTGGAATAAGGCTGTAACATATATATATATATATATATATATATATATATATATATATATATATATATATATATATATATATATATATATATATATATATATATATATATATATATAAAAGAAAAGGTTCTACTACTTCATTTCAGGATGGTGAATAGAGTCATTTTTTGTTGCTTGAGTTTTTATTTGTTTGCGGGATTTCACAAGCTGGTTCAATATCAGCACATGTCAAATCGCACTAATTCATACACCGTAAATCATACAGCACTCTACATGAGTCATCTCTGGATTAATTTGTACTATTGATTCTTTTTTCAAACACTGACATTGACTGAATGGATTTGGAATGAATCAAAATTAAAAGGCTTTAGAAATCAGCGGCCGAATGAAAGTTGTAAACAAGTACTCTGAAATAATAATAGTGATCTGAAGGTGAGATTTTTTTTTTTCATTCCAGATCATTCTTTCAAGTGAATGTGATTTGCTTTCACTGTGTATGCATCAAGCAAAGACTGAAATAACACACAATCAAAAAGCAACGGCATAACGCACATTCAAATCTGCAGGAAGTCAACTACAGCACTTTGTCTGGAAACGTTTTTTCCTCAAAAAAAGACAACAAAGAGTTATTCATTGTCGTGTTCCCTGTTACTTAGTACTTCTGTGAACACAGCATTGGAGCACTAAGTCAGTATAAAAAAAACAAGAAAAAAGTGTTGTGCTTTGGATAGGCAAAATGCATTTCTGATATATTTATTTATTTATTTTGTCTCTTCTTGCTTTGCATAAAGTCAGCATTTTTTTTTTTTTTCAAAAAGGAGCCAACACAAGGACAATTGAACATATCAGGCATTTTTTTATTGGTAAACACTTCGTATTTGAACTTCCAGTGCCAACGGTTCACAGCGATAAGCGCTGAGAGGAAAACGAGTCTGCGTTCTTTTCATGAAACTGTTGTGTGGGCCGCTGAAGAGGAGGTACTGCTGGCCCACCACCAGAGGGCGCCCTGCCTGAAGTGTGGGCTTCAGGCACGAGAGGGCGCAGCCGCCTCACGGAAGCAGCCGGGAGTGACAGCTGTCTCTCATCACCACCTGACAGCTGTCACTCATCACCACCTCATCATCATCTCCATAAAAGCCGGGCAGCAACTCCACCTCCATGCCAAGATATCTTCAAGCCAAGAAGGTAAACTCTCAGCCGTTTGACTGTGCCGTACGCACGTGATCTTTTTCTCTGAGTTTTTGCAGGAGATCCTGTTGACTGCTGTCAGCTGGGCGCTGGGTTTTGTGGACCGTGTAGGAGTGACGTTCTTCACCCCTCATGCCAAAACGGATAAGTAGCTCTCAGGCTATGCACAACTGTGTTACTGTGTTTGAGGTGGAGGTGTTTTTTCCCACCTCGAGAAGAACTGCTGGTTTTGCTGACTGTTTGCTGGGTGTGTGCTCACACCCACCCTTGATTGTTTCTGCTTCCTGCCAGCAGTACCAGATCCAACAGCCGGAGACGGTGACCACCTGGGGACTCGGGACTTGGCGGCTCCAGTATTCTCCGGGTTCGGTGGCGGTGGAAATCGTGTGGGTTCCGGCTCCTCTCTGGACAGACGTCTTCTATCCTCGAGCCTGCCCACACGTCACCTTTGTAGATTGACTACATACAAAATTCTGTAATTGTCTGTATTTCGTTGTGCACATTCACAACAGTAAAGTGTTCTATTTTCGGCTCATTCATTGTCCATTCATTTACGCCCCCTGTTGTGGCTCCGTGTCATTACACTTTCCCAACTGGATATCTCGGCCAACGTCATGGATCCCGAGGGGCGTCAACCATCTGTTGGACAACCAATGGAAGTGCAGGGTGCACAGGCGCCTGCAGGAGGCGTGATTGGTGAGCTGCAGCAAATCCTCACCGCCTTTACTGCTCGGTTGGATCTGATGACCGAGCAGAATGTCATCCTCAACCGCAGGATGGAGGCTCTCACCGCGCAGGTGGAAGCGCACGCTCAGGGCGCTGCTGCAGCTTCTCCTCCTGCTGACCCGGTGCCGAATATAGATGTCCCACTGGTCATTCAACGACCCCCCCCCCACCATCCCCTGAAGCATACATAAGTCCCCCAGAAGTTGTGTGGAGACGTGCGCTGACTTCTTGATGCAGTGTTCGCTCGTCTTTGCACAGCGTCCCATGATGTACGCGTCAGACTCCAGTAGGGTGGCTTATGTGATTAATTTGCTTTGAGGTGAGGCACGCGCTTGGGCTATGGCACTTTGGGAGCAGAATTCACGGCTCCTTACCTCTTATACTGGGTTTGTGAGGGAGTTCAGAACGGTGTTTGATCACCCTAACAGAGGCGAGACCGCTTCAACCGTGCTGCTGTCTATGAGACAGGGGCGTCAGAGCGCAGCTGAATATGCAGTCGACTTCCGCATCGCGGCTGCGAGGTCCAGCTGGAATATGACTGCGCTCCAGGCCGCCTTCATAAATGGACTGTCGTCGGTCCTGAAGGAGCACCTGGTGGCTAAGGATGAGCCGCGGGATTTGGACGGGCTTATTGATCTAGTTATACGATTAGACAATTGGTTAAAAGAACGCCATCGGGAGCGAGACGAAGGACGTGGCCGGGCACGCGCCGTCCCTCTCCCTTCCGGGTCCGAAAAGTTTCTGCCCTCCCCACGCTCCACAGCCTCGGCGCTCCGTGTGGCAACAGCTCCCCCTGCTGACGATGCTATGGACACGAGCAGGGCAAAATTAAGATCATCTAACAGACAGAGGAGACTGGCCCGCGGGGAGTGCTTTTTCTGCGGCTCAAGTGAGCATCTGCAGAGAGACTGCCCCAAGCGGTTAAACACAAACGCCCGCCCTTAAAAACTGGGTTAAGGGTGGGCCAAGACATTCACGTGGGACATACACGTATTTCTACACGTCTCCCAGTTACGATCCTGAGCGGGGATTTAACCCTTCAAGCCCCAGCACTGGTGGACACGGGGTCAGAAGGGAATCTGCTGGACAGCAGATGGGCTAGGGAGGTAGGGCTCCCTTTGGTGGCGCTTCCTTCGCCATTGAAGGTGCGGGCGCTAGATGGCACCCTTCTCCCTTTAATCACACACAAGACACAACCAGTAACTCTGGTGGTGTCTGGGAATCATCGGGAGGAGACTGAGTTTTTTGTTACTCCTTCTACCTCTCGCATGATTTTGGGCTTCCCGTGGATGGTAAAACACAATCCCCGGATTGACTGGCCGTCTGGGGTTGTGGCTCAGTGGAGCGAAACCTGCCACCGGGAGTGTTTAGGATCCTCGGTTCCTCCCGGTTTAATTGCTAATGAGGAGGTTAAAGTCCCCCCCAATCTGACGGTGGTGCCGATCGAGTACCACGATCTTGCTGACGTTTTCAGCAAAGATCTGGCGCTCACCCTTCCCCCGCACCATCCGTACGATTGTGCCATTGATTTGATTCCGGGCGTTGAGTACCCGTCCAGCAGGCTGTACAACCTCTCACGTCCTGAGCGCGGATCAATGGAGACCTACATACGGGACTCGTTAGATGCCAGGCTGATCCGGAACTCCACCTCCCCGATGGGTGCTGGTTTCTTTTTTGTGGGCAAGAAAGACGGCGGACTCCGTCCATGCATTGATTACAGAGGGCTGAACGAGATTACGGTTCGCAACCGATACCCTTTGCCCCTGTTGGATTCAGTGTTCACGCCCCTGCATGGAGCCCAAATTTTCAACAAATTAGATCTTAGGAATGCGTATCACCTGGTTCGGATCTGGAAAGGAGACGAGTGGAAGACGGCATTTAACACCCCGTTAGGTCACTTTGAGTACCTGGTCATGCCGTTCGGTCTCACTAACGCCCCCGCGACATTCCAAGCTTTGGTAAATGACGGCTTGCGGGACTTCCTGCACCGATTTGTCTTCGTATATCTGGACGATATACTCATCTTTCCCCCGGATCCTGAGACCCATGTCCAGCATGTACGTCAGGTCCTGCAGCTGTTGTTGGGGAACCGGCTGTTTGTGAAGGGCGAGAAGTGTGAGTTCCACCACACTTCTTTGTCCTTCCTGGGGTTCATCATCTCCTCCAACTCTGTCGCCCCTGATCCGGCCAAGGTTGCGGCGGTGAGAGATTGGCCCCAACCCACAAGCCGTAGGAAACTGCAACAGTTCCTCTGCTTTGCAAATTTCTACAGGAGGTTCATTAAGGGCTACAGTCAGGTTAGTAGTCCCCTGACAGCCCTGACCTCCCCAAAAGTCCCCTTCACCTGGTCGGATCGGTGCGAAGCCACGTTTAGGGAGTTGAAACGTCGGTTTTTGACTGCACCAGTTCTGGTGCAGCCCGATTACTGCCGCCAGTTTGTGGTTGAAGTGGATGCCTCTGACTCAGGGATAGGAGCCGTGCTGTCCCAGAGCAGGGAGTCCAATAAGGTTCTTCACCCTTGTGCCTATTTTTCTCGCAGGTTGACCCCGGCTGAACGGAACTATGACGTGGATAATCGAGAACTTCTTGCAGTAAAAGAGGCTCTTGAGGAGTGGAGACACCTGTTGGAGGGAGCTTCGGAGCCATTCACGGTTTTCACAGACCATCGGAACCTGGAGTATATCAGGACCGCCAAGCGGCTGAACCCCAGGCAAGCCCGCTGGTCACTGTTCTTCGGACGTTTTGACTTCCGGATCACCTATCGTCCCGGGACCAAGAACCAGAGATTGGATGCCTTGTCCCGGGTACACGAAGACAAAGTCAAAACAGGGCTGTCGAATCCACCGGAGCCCATCATTCCTGAGTCCACTATCGTGGCCACCCTCACCTGGGACGTGGAGAAGACCGTCCGGGAGGCCCTGGCACGGAGCCTGGACCCAGGAACCGGTCTGAAGAACTGTTTGTACGTCCCACTAGAGGCCAATGTTGCGGTCTTGGACTTCTGTCATGGTTCTAACTTCTCCTGCCACCCAGGGGTGCGAAGAGCTGTGGCAGTGGTCCGGCAGCGCTTCTGGTGGGCGTCTATGGAAGCCAACGTCCAGGAATATATCCAGGCCTGTACCACCTGTGCCAGGGGCAAGGCGGACCACACTAAGACTCAAGGACTCCTTCAACCGCTTCCGGTGCCTCGTCGCCCCTGGTCCTACATCGGCCTGGATTTTGTCACGGGCCTCCCGCCGTCCCAGGGCATGACGACTGTCCTCATGATAGTGGACCGATTCTCCAAGGCGGCCCACTTCGTGGCCCTCCCGAAGCTCCCAACGGCCCAGGAGACCGCAGACCTCCTGGTCCACCACGTCGTCCGTCTGCATGGGATACCAACTGACATTGTCTCAGATCGTGGTCCTCAGTTCTCCTCGCAGGTCTGGAGGAGTTTCTGCAGAGAACTGGTGGCCACCGTGAGCCTCTCGTCCGGGTATCACCCACAGATGAATGGACAGGCAGAGCGGGCCAACCAGGAACTGGAACAGACCCTCCGCTGTGTGACATCCGTGCACCCGACGGTCTGGAGCAACCATCTGGCCTGGATTGAGTACGCTCATAACAGCCAGGTGTCTTCTGCCACCGGCCTCTCCCCGTTTGAGGTGTGTCTGGGGTACCAGCCCCCATTGTTTCCCGTGGTGGAGGGAGAGGTCAGTGTGCCCTCTGTCCAGGCCCACCTGCGAAGATGCCATCGGGTGTGGTGCAACGCCCGTTCTGCCTTGTTGAAGGCCCGGACGAGGGCTAAGGCCCATGCAGACTGCCGGCGTTCCCCGGCCCCTGCATACCAGCCCGGGCAGGAGGTGTGGTTATCTACAAAGGACATTCCTCTCCAGGTGGACTCCCCGAAGCTGAAGGACAGGTACATTGGCCCCTTCAAGATCCTCAAAGTCCTCAGTCCGGCCGCAGTGAAGCTCCAACTCCCAGCTTCACTGCGGATCAACCCGGTATTCCACGTCTCCAGACTCAAACCACACCACACCTCACCCTTCTGTGCTCCCGGACCGGCGCCGCCTCCTGCCCGGATCATCGACGGGGAGCCGGCATGGACGGTCCGCCAGCTCCTGGACATCCGTCGGATGGGCCGGGGGTTCCAGTACTTGGTGGACTGGGAGGGGTATGGACCTGAGGAACGCTCCTGGGTGAAGAGGAGCTTCATCCTGGACCTGGCCCTCCTGGCCGACTTCTACACCCGTCATCCCAACAAGCCTGGTTGGGTGCCAGGAGGCGCCCGTTGGGGGGGGTGGGGGGTGGGGGGGGTCCTGTTGTGTTGACCGCTGAAGAGGAGGTACTGCTGGCCCACCACCAGAGGGCGCCCTGCCTGAAGTGTGGGCTTCAGGCACGAGAGGGCGCAGCCGCCTCAAGGGAGCAGCCGGGAGTGACAGCTGTCTCTCATCACCACCTGACAGCTGTCACTCATCACCACCTCATCATCATCTCCATAAAAGCTGGGCAGCAACTCCACCTCCCTGCCGAGATATCTTCAAGCCAAGAAGGTAAACTCTCAGCCGTTTGACTGTGCCGTACGCACGTGATCTTTTTCTCTGAGTTTTTGCAGGAGATCCTGTTGACTGCTTTCAGCTGGGTGCTGGGTTTTGTGGACCGTGTAGGAGTGATGTTCTTCACCCCTCACGCCAAAACGGATAAGTAGCTCTCAGGCTCTGCACAACTGTGTTACTGTGTTTGAGGTGGAGGTGTTTTTTCCCACCTCGAGAAGAACTGCTGGTTTTGCTGACTGTTTGCTGGGTGTGTGCTCACACCCACCCTTGATTGTTTCTGCTTCCTGCCAGCAGTACCAGATCCGACAGCCGGAGACGGTGACCATCTGGGGACTCGGGACTTGGCAGCTCCAGTATTCTCCGGGTTCGGTGGCGGTGGAAATCGTGTGGGTTCCGGCTCCTCTCTGGACAAACGTCTTCTATCCTCGAGCCTGCCCACACGTCACCTTTGTAGGTTGACTACATACAAAATTCTGTAATTGTCTGTATTTCGTTGTGCACATTCACAACTGTAAAGTGTTCTATTTTCGGCTCATTCATTGTCCATTCATTTACGCCTCCTGTTGTGGGTCCGTGTCATTACACTTTCCCAACAGAAACACAAAGAACGCTGAAGGCTCACGACACTTTTGAAATCACTTCAGTTATTTTACTTTGCTCGGGGTGTCCTGCAGTAGAGACAGGCAGTTTGTCTTCTTGAACAATACACAATTTGCTGCAACAAGCACACTAAATTGTAGAAAGGCACTTACAAATGCACAAAAGAATGTTTTTTGAACCATCTCTCACAGTGAGTTAAGTGACGGGACATTGTAAGTGTGCAGGTGAAGTGAGCGGCCTTCAGCAATGGTTCATCAATTCATCCATATACGTATTTTACTGATAACATTAAGCTGATGGCTAAAGCCCTGTTCAGATGGGATTAGTTTTATATGGAGTGCTGAAGTAATGTCATTTTACCACTGAACATTTGTAGTATTTATGGCCGATTTGCTGGAGATAAGAATGCAAGGTATAACTGACAGAGACGGGATTGGCTACTCAGCAAACAGGCCTGACACACTGCTGTCACCCTTCAGAAAAAAGAAAGAAAGAAGAAATTACCAGGCTTCTGGACTTTTTCTTTTCAATTCCATGATCTTGGCTATGTGACACAACACACTCCACAGTCTCTACAGGCAGCTTCTATAGTTTAACTTTAAGTTATCTTTTGGTTTCCCTTTTTTTTTCATTTTTGCTGTTTGTGCTCGGCACAGAGGTGCGGTCCGTGCAGCAGTGTTTGTGGAAAAGCAGAGCAATTGGTCTGAAGATCCACAGACAGGGAATGCATGAAGTTGATGCGCTGACATACAAGTAGATCTGATCACGACTTTGTAGCCTTGATGCGTGAACACTGAGCACCCCAGTTCAAAGTTCACACTGCTGGAGACAGTACGACAAACAGCTCTGAAAGTGAAAGTTGGGAACTTGGTTGCGATCAGGAAACAAACCCAAATTGCCGGCCTCACAGTCCAATGTGCAAACCATTACGCCACCCCTCCACCCTGGGATTGGTTGTATAAACCCTGCCGTACTTGAGATCTCTATAGATCAGTTTACAGAAGGCAAAAGGTAGCAGAATCTTTGCTGACAAGGGAGAAAACAATGTGTAAAAATAATTAAAATAGTGGATCAGACAGGGCAAAACTCACTGAGGACCCCTGGTAATACATTGCATTATCCCATTTCCCCATGTTAAACTCATCTAATCCAAACAGGGCTTATCACTGCCTCAAAGTGTTAAATGCAAAGGAGAACTGATGATATGTGAGTAAAAAAGGCTTCACCCTGACAATAAAAACAACTTTACATAACCTCGTGCTTTGCTTCTGGCTCAGCCTTACGGACTCGTGCCAGTATTGCTTGTATGTATCGCTAATATGATGGAAGGCTGGAGAATAGTTAACCAAAATGAACACAATTTTGTCCCTGCAGGTGTCAGTCAGCACACTGTAATTACTTGTGGAAGCAGAGACCACTGATAATGTATCTCCCAAATCAAATTACCCTGTCCTTCAAAACCAGTTGCTCACCACACTGCACGAAGAAGACCTACAAAAGACATATCAGCAACTTCTTTGTAAAAAATGGAATGTTTGTGTGACAGATTTCAAACCTAACTGCTTGCTACCGCAGAAACAGTGAGCAGCATTCATCTTTTCCTGTTCTTATTATTGCATCAATTGTGAGCTCGTAATGACAGTCTGGTATTTGACATTCACCATGAATACATGCCTGCATAATACTTCCCCCCCTATGGAAATGGAAGGGGTGGGGTGGGGGGGGTGCACAGGAAGGAAGGTGGAATGCAAAAGAGAATACAAATATGGGAGATGCATACTGTCATTGTGTTTATGGTATGTCTCAAACCAAAGAATCAAGACAAAATAAACAGGAGGTTGCAAGATAAAATGAAAAATTTGGAATGCGATAATGTAGCATGGACTTTTAGGGCCTTTTAATTATGCTATATTTAATTCATATATATTAGAAAGAGTGGACAAAAAATACTGACTAACACTAATTTTATCTGGGCAAATTAGCATATTTGTTCAAATGAGGCAAATTTCTTAAAGATCTCCAAAAGAGATTATGGTGTTACTGATTCTCCATCATCACTGTCCGTTAGTGTTTATTTCAAATCAAATTGATTCCTCTTAGGTTTCTAAACTGAAGAAGTAGAAGTCCTATATAATGGCCCCCTGAGGTCCACTGGTTCCATAGGTTATCCCACAGCATGACATAGATTAACGTCTACAACATCTCCTGGGTGGGATGGCAGTACATCATAGGTTACTTCCGAGGCTGGTACACATTCATTTACAGGTGGGCGGACTGGGACAATGCAGAAGAAGTGTCGTTCGAGGAACTAGAGAAAGATTGACAACATGCTAGCAATTCAAACCCAGGACTACATATTGGTCATTCATCTCCGATGAAACTGAGGTAACTGTCCTGCATTATTATTGGGTGAGTGAGGAATGGCATCAAAGTCAAAGGTCACACTGCAAAGTCAAATGTTTATTCAGAATTGTGTATTCTCAAAAACATCATTACTTTTTTGCGTGATTAACAGGGAAACAGTAGGAAGAAGAAAACAAGGAAAGAGAAAAACACATGAAAATTTGGGCAACACTTCAGAAGTACTTACAATTTTGGGGAATACTACATGCTAGTACTGGATCCACATATATGTGGATTCAATAATTAGCTCATAGAACATCCTAAATTTCAACTCGTTGTTGAAATTGTCTTTTTAGCCCAAAGTCTGTCATGGGTTCCTGCTTTTGTCCATAGACAAAAATATACAAATAATGAATGCTTATGCGTTCAATGGTGCAAATATTTTTTGAGGTGAAAGCTGGAACATACCATTTAATGAGGCGAAGCAGAGTTGAATGGTTTGTTCCAGCTTTCACCGAATTGAATATTTGTTCCATTGAAAGAATGTAAAAACATTCATTATTTGTTTTATGATGTTCGTCCTTCGGCTGCGAAGATGACCACGATGTCTACGAATCACGGGTGGGTGAGTGCGAAGATGGCTGAATAGGCCAATCTTCACCTTGAAGAGTCTGTTGCAGTGGGGACATGGGATGAGCGGGGCTGAGAATAGATCGTTGTCATTTAATATTATATGAATTTACACACAACAGAAAAAGAACTTACATTTTGGTACCTCCTTATTGCAGCAAAATAAATAAATAAATAAATAATGTCAGAAATTAATCCAGCTTTGGTGTGTCACTGCTGCTTTGACATCAACAATCCAGCACAAACTTTAAATAGGAGTCCAAAAATAATTCTGACGATGAAGTCGGCCGTGCATCAAATTGTCGTCCCTCAGCAAAACAAACGCCACCATGTTTGTTTTAAAGCTAAGCTCCACCCCGGCTTGTGTAAGCGTGCGCACTCACACAATCAGAAAGGCGCTCGTGCACGCGTGTACTACCAAAAAAAAATTTCCTCAGTGCTGTGAAAAAAAATCACATCAGATTGCTTATAGCGCAGTGGATTTGTTTTGTGTGTGTGTGTGTGTGTGCATGTGTATGTGCATGTGCATGCATGAGTATGTGTGCGCGCAACAAGCACACTAAATTGTAGAAAGGCACTTACAAATGCACAAAAGAATGTTTTTTGAACCATCTCTCACAGTGAGTTAAGTGACGGGACATTGTAAGTGTGCAGGTGAAGTGAGCGGCCTTCAGCAATGGTTCATCAATTCATCCATATACGTATTTTACTGATAACATTAAGCTGATGGCTAAAGCCCTGTTCAGATGGGATTAGTTTTATATGGAGTGCTGAAGTAATGTCATTTTACCACTGAACATTTGTAGTATTTATGGCCGATTTGCTGGAGATAAGAATGCAAGGTATAACTGACAGAGACGGGATTGGCTACTCAGCAAACAGGCCTGACACACTGCTGTCACCCTTCAGAAAAAAGAAAGAAAGAAGAAATTACCAGGCTTCTGGACTTTTTCTTTTCAATTCCATGATCTTGGCTATGTGACACAACACACTCCACAGTCTCTACAGGCAGCTTCTATAGTTTAACTTTAAGTTATCTTTTGGTTTCCCTTTTTTTTTCATTTTTGCTGTTTGTGCTCGGCACAGAGGTGCGGTCCGTGCAGCAGTGTTTGTGGAAAAGCAGAGCAATTGGTCTGAAGATCCACAGACAGGGAATGCATGAAGTTGATGCGCTGACATACAAGTAGATCTGATCACGACTTTGTAGCCTTGATGCGTGAACACTGAGCACCCCAGTTCAAAGTTCACACTGCTGGAGACAGTACGACAAACAGCTCTGAAAGTGAAAGTTGGGAACTTGGTTGCGATCAGGAAACAAACCCAAATTGCCGGCCTCACAGTCCAATGTGCAAACCATTACGCCACCCCTCCACCCTGGGATTGGTTGTATAAACCCTGCCGTACTTGAGATCTCTATAGATCAGTTTACAGAAGGCAAAAGGTAGCAGAATCTTTGCTGACAAGGGAGAAAACAATGTGTAAAAATAATTAAAATAGTGGATCAGACAGGGCAAAACTCACTGAGGACCCCTGGTAATACATTGCATTATCCCATTTCCCCATGTTAAACTCATCTAATCCAAACAGGGCTTATCACTGCCTCAAAGTGTTAAATGCAAAGGAGAACTGATGATATGTGAGTAAAAAAGGCTTCACCCTGACAATAAAAACAACTTTACATAACCTCGTGCTTTGCTTCTGGCTCAGCCTTACGGACTCGTGCCAGTATTGCTTGTATGTATCGCTAATATGATGGAAGGCTGGAGAATAGTTAACCAAAATGAACACAATTTTGTCCCTGCAGGTGTCAGTCAGCACACTGTAATTACTTGTGGAAGCAGAGACCACTGATAATGTATCTCCCAAATCAAATTACCCTGTCCTTCAAAACCAGTTGCTCACCACACTGCACGAAGAAGACCTACAAAAGACATATCAGCAACTTCTTTGTAAAAAATGGAATGTTTGTGTGACAGATTTCAAACCTAACTGCTTGCTACCGCAGAAACAGTGAGCAGCATTCATCTTTTCCTGTTCTTATTATTGCATCAATTGTGAGCTCGTAATGACAGTCTGGTATTTGACATTCACCATGAATACATGCCTGCATAATACTTCCCCCCCTATGGAAATGGAAGGGGTGGGGTGGGGGGGGTGCACAGGAAGGAAGGTGGAATGCAAAAGAGAATACAAATATGGGAGATGCATACTGTCATTGTGTTTATGGTATGTCTCAAACCAAAGAATCAAGACAAAATAAACAGGAGGTTGCAAGATAAAATGAAAAATTTGGAATGCGATAATGTAGCATGGACTTTTAGGGCCTTTTAATTATGCTATATTTAATTCATATATATTAGAAAGAGTGGACAAAAAATACTGACTAACACTAATTTTATCTGGGCAAATTAGCATATTTGTTCAAATGAGGCAAATTTCTTAAAGATCTCCAAAAGAGATTATGGTGTTACTGATTCTCCATCATCACTGTCCGTTAGTGTTTATTTCAAATCAAATTGATTCCTCTTAGGTTTCTAAACTGAAGAAGTAGAAGTCCTATATAATGGCCCCCTGAGGTCCACTGGTTCCATAGGTTATCCCACAGCATGACATAGATTAACGTCTACAACATCTCCTGGGTGGGATGGCAGTACATCATAGGTTACTTCCGAGGCTGGTACACATTCATTTACAGGTGGGCGGACTGGGACAATGCAGAAGAAGTGTCGTTCGAGGAACTAGAGAAAGATTGACAACATGCTAGCAATTCAAACCCAGGACTACATATTGGTCATTCATCTCCGATGAAACTGAGGTAACTGTCCTGCATTATTATTGGGTGAGTGAGGAATGGCATCAAAGTCAAAGGTCACACTGCAAAGTCAAATGTTTATTCAGAACTGTGTATTCTCAAAAACATCATTACTTTTTTGCGTGATTAACAGGGAAACAGTAGGAAGAAGAAAACAAGGAAAGAGAAAAACACATGAAAATTTGGGCAACACTTCAGAAGTACTTACAATTTTGGGGAATACTACATGCTAGTACTGGATCCACATATATGTGGATTCAATAATTAGCTCATAGAACATCCTAAATTTCAACTCGTTGTTGAAATTGTCTTTTTAGCCCAAAGTCTGTCATGGGTTCCTGCTTTTGTCCATAGACAAAATATACAAATAATGAATGCTTATGCGTTCAATGGTGCAAATATTTTTTGAGGTGAAAGCTGGAACATACCATTTAATGAGGCGAAGCAGAGTTGAATGGTTTGTTCCAGCTTTCACCGAATTGAATATTTGTTCCATTGAAAGAATGTAAAAACATTCATTATTTGTTTTATGATGTTCGTCCTTCGGCTGCGAAGATGACCACGATGTCTACGAATCACGGGTGGGTGAGTGCGAAGATGGCTGAATAGGCCAATCTTCACCTTGAAGAGTCTGTTGCAGTGGGGACATGGGATGAGCGGGGCTGAGAATAGATCGTTGTCATTTAATATTATATGAATTTACACACAACAGAAAAAGAACTTACATTTTGGTACCTCCTTATTGCAGCAAAATAAATAAATAAATAAATAATGTCAGAAATTAATCCAGCTTTGGTGTGTCACTGCTGCTTTGACATCAACAATCCAGCACAAACTTTAAATAGGAGTCCAAAAATAATTCTGACGATGAAGTCGGCCGTGCATCAAATTGTCGTCCCTCAGCAAAACAAACGCCACCATGTTTGTTTTAAAGCTAAGCTCCACCCCGGCTTGTGTAAGCGTGCGCACTCACACAATCAGAAAGGCGCTCGTGCACGCGTGTACTACCAAAAAAAAATTTCCTCAGTGCTGTGAAAAAAAATCACATCAGATTGCTTATAGCGCAGTGGATTTGTTTTGTGTGTGTGTGTGTGTGTGCATGTGTATGTGCATGTGCATGCATGAGTATGTGTGCGCGCATGTGTGTGTGTGTGTGTGTGTGTGTGTGTCTGCAGAGTGCAATGGTACCAAACATATGAAACCAAATTTGCACTTGACGAATAATCCATGTCATGTGACATACAAAGCACCAATCAAATGCCAAAATCCACTCAGCTGTTATATAAATGAGTTTGAACATTGTAAAAAAAAATGTACACTGTGGCAAAAACTCACTTACTGTCTAAAGACAAAAGCAGGAACCCATAACAGACTGAACAGCAAGAAGGATTGCATTTTAACTTGTTTCTTCTAATGAATTTCTCACAAGCAAGTACAATCCATGGATATCAATCCCATGTACACATTGTTGGGGTCTTTTGGGATTTTGCATCTGAAGATTTCCCCAAGAATGTGAATAACCCAGGAAGGAAATATTTTTGTACAGAGCCATAAAATATGAGTGTTTGGTGTTAACCACATTGCTGCTGGATACCCAATTGCTTGTATTTAATATGTGATTGTTGTGACAAAAAAGTGATTTAAGTCCTTCTGTCCAGATTCCCTCCATCTTTTAGAGCTTGGTGAAGATTGTTGTGTTCTAAACACCTGTCACACATAGCAAGAATGAGCAGGAATCAACTAGAATCATCCGGAATGTGATTTAAAAAGAAACAAACAAACTCTGAAGCGCAGTCGGGAGGGACAGAGAGTCGGACAGCAGTGTACGACCGCCGGATGACCACGTAGAATGTTGGTGGATCCAGTCTGGACTGAGTCAGGCACAACCGTACAACAGTACGTAGACACGGACTGCTGTCAGACTGCACCAAGATAAATAAATAAATAAAGCACTCATACAAAATATGCCATAAAATTTGTGTAACACTGTACTTATGACCAGAAAATCATGTATACAATTCTCCAGTCATGCAGGGAAATCAATAATGCACCCATACACAAGGCCCTAAATCCCCATATTGTGCAGCTTTACCAGATGTCTGTATCAGTTGGAAAAGCACCATAGAAATGCAGTGCATCTGCCATTCTTTGTTAACTGTCATTCTTTATCAATACAAATCATATGTTTACCACTAATCCATTTTGGGATATCACTTGGAAACACCAGGGGGTGTGTGTGCCTCATCATATAGAACTACAGTTGTCAGGAAGACAACTGATGTAAAACAGACACCACTTTGCTTTTAACATATTGAGGCAAGCTGCCTGGAAGAACGAAAACCGAGCCAGAGCTTTTTGTCTTTTCTGCATTCTGCTCAAAGCAGGTGCTTTTATTTTTACACACCCACATACATAGACGTTGGCGGAAGACATCAAACACACTACGCTTCCCATTTATGGTAATGGCAACATGACACTTAACTATACTGACTAAACCAAATAAACTACAAAAACACAATACATAACACTAACAACACTGTTAAAGTAACATGAAACACAATAACATTTAAAACCCCAAAACCCTGAACTTCAATGGTGCACTGCAGCACAACATCTATTGTTCACTGTTGTTAGCTAATAGCCCTAATTTCTCTAAAAATATTAGTCCTATCAATCTTGAACTTTTGTAGCATTCATCCTTGACCCAAAATACATCAGCATACCAAATGGCAAATGTGAGCTCGCCCTGGTTTCTCTGTGATCGAAGCCATAGTCAGGCATGCACACACACACATACAGAGGTCACTTGGTTACTATAATATAGATAGCGGGAATAGGAGTTTAAATTAGAAAATGAAATAATGATCATTTGATATTATATTCTGTTATATTTTTAAAGTTAGTTTCTTTTACAAGTAATATCTAAAAGTTTACTCTGTGGAAACTGGATTTCTTGTTGCAATAGTAAATTTTGCCACCTTTTATTTTAGAAGTTAAGCTTGTGTAGTATGCTGACTATATAGCCTTAGGGACAGAGATTTTCTATTGTTAAAAAAAAAAAAGGATCATTGGGTGTGCCCTCCTAAATGGATGTGTGAAGTATTCCTAATCTTCTTTGAAAGGGATGAAAGGGCCGCATTGTAAATGGTAGCAACATTGTGTCTTAGACCTCCCCTCCATTTAAGGGACAGTTTGTCCAATTTCACATAGATGGATTTTTTTACACCCCTCTCAAATGATCCTCTCCAGACAAAATTTGCAACTTATTGTCCTCAGAAGTGTATACCTTGTCTTTTAGATGAAGGTGAGCTGCAGAATCCTGACCAGAGGTGTTGATCCTTTTGTGTTGGGACATGTGTTTGTGTGGTGGCTGTTTAGTTTATCCAACGTAGATGTCTGAGCACATAACAGCATAAGCGCTTCCTCTGCATGTGGTGCAGAGTCTGATCTTTAGGGTGTATGACTATCCAGTTTTAGATATACTGTACAATTTAATTTTTTTGTATATCCAATTTTATTTTTTTGGGAAGACCCATCAATCAATCAATCAATCAATCAATCAATCAATCAATCAAATTTTATTTATAGAGCCCTTTTACAACACACAAGGTGCACAAAGTGCTTTCTAGTGGTTAAGGTGTTGGGCTTGAGTCCAGAAGATCATAGGTTCAAATCCCCACCTGACTGGAAAATCACTAAGGGCCCTTGGGCAAGGCCTTTAATCCCCTATTGCTCCCGGTGTGTAGTGAGTGCCTTGTATGGCAGCACCCTGACATCGGGGTGAATGTGAGGCATAATTGTAAAGTGCTTTGAGCATCTGATACAGATGGAAAAGCGCTATATAAATGCAGTCCATTTATTTCCGTTAAAATCAAACAAGGAAAAGACAGTGTACATAAACAGTTAACATTCAAAAAATAAAGTGCAAAAAAAAAAAAAATACACCATCACTGCTTAATAAGTGTCAAAAGCCAGTCTGAACAAACTAGTTTTGAGATGAGCTTTAAAAAGATCAAAGTCTGTCATGGTTGTCATGTCAGGGGGAAGTTTGTTCCAGAGTCTAGGCCCAGCAACAGAAAAAGCTCGATCACCCCAGTGCTTATACCTGGTTTTTGGGACTTCCAGTAAAAGCTGGTCCGTAGACCTTAAGGCCCTGGTTGTGTTACGAATACACAACAGTTCGGAGAGGTAAGAAGGAGCAAGACCGTTAAGAGCTTTAAAAACAAAGAGCAAAATTTTAAAATCAATTCTAAAAGAAACGGGGAGCGAATGAAGAGAATAAAGAACTGGAGTGATATGTTGGCGACGGGAAGTACTTGTTAAAAAAACGTGCAGCTGCATTTTGAACCAACTGAAGCCGTTTGCGAGACGACTGGGAAATCCCAATATAAAGTGCATTGCAATAATCGATCCTCGAGCTGATAAAAGCGTGAATGGTTTTCTCCAGGTCTGCATGGTTTAAAAAAGGTTTAACCTTTGCCAAGAGACGCAACTGATAAAAACTGGTCCTGACCACACTATCAATCTGCTTATCAAATCTGGAGCCACTGTCAAAGGTGACCCCGAGGTTTTTTACAGTGGCTTTCAGTTTAGCTGGCAGGTGGTTAAAATCAGTGGTGCAATCACCAAATAAAATACATTCTTCTCCTCATGTAAATGGAGAAAATTTTGACCTAGCCATAACTTTATGTCTGCAATACAGTTGATGAGGGCTTGAAGAGCACCTGCTGTGTTCGGGATCACAGGCAAATAAATCTGTAGATTGTCTGCATAACAGTGAAAAGCAAGATTGTGCCTGGCTACAACAGATCCCAGTGGCAACATGTAACACGTGTGACTAACCGCATGGCGCAAAGCAATGCCGTGATGAAGCCTCACAGGACATGTTCTGGCATGTCCAGGCTCATCCACAATTTCTCGGTTAGTCACACGACTGAAAACCCACCGACAGCCATCTGAAAGCCATCTCAAAGCCGTCCTGTCAGACCAACACGGAGGTGGCGCATCCGTCCGCTTTTCTTTCCATGAAAAAAACTCCTTTAACAGTGGAATGTGCTGAAAAAGTGCTGATGTCCACGCCTTCTGCCTTTTTTTTTGTGGAAGTCAGACGACGTCCCGGATCAACAAAGCCTTCACGTTGGAAATGATCTGGTTGATTCAGCCTGTCGATCGGCGCTCGGAGCATGGCGTGCACTCAGCAGCTGTGGGCGGTCTTTAAACTGGCTGGAGCACTCCTTAATCTGTGTAATCCCCATAAAATCATCCCTGAAAGCCAACAGAATTTTCCGAATGGTGTCCACCTGGAGGTCTCTCACAGTTTCTGGAAAAAATTGATGCAGCAAAGCTCCAAATTGTTCAGACATTTATTAGCAATAAAAATCCGATGAGAGGGGTGGACCACTGCTCACAGGCGAATGACGCAACGGACAGGCGTGAAAAAACTCACGCATGCTCACGAAGGTTCAAGCTTGGCTGATGCAATCACACGTGATTCAAATCCATATGGTTTTTGAAAAAAATAAAAAGGTCCGATACTTTTCTGACAGACCTCGTATATGTGAGGTTTGGCAGTTTAACAAGTATCAGAACTGAAAGAATTTCCGATGTTGAATAGGTGTGGGATGGACTGATGCTTCTCTTGTGTAAGAACAGGGGTAAACGTCAAGCAATATGTATACATTCTAAAATGGAATGTTTGAGCTTGACAGGGCATTTTGAAAAGAGGTTGGATGGTAGGTCTGGGTTTGTGGTGAGCTTTGGGAAAACTCCTATCTAAAGCCCCATCACACATAGCAAGAATGTGCACAAACCATGCCCGACACGGCAAATGTTGCCATAATCCGGCACAGTCGGTCAGGAAAAGATGTGTGGTCAGCAGTGTCAGAACGCATCCAGATTACCTTGTCCACACCTGCACGATGGCATCCAGAGCGCATTTAGAAAATAGGTAGATGACACAGACTGCCATCAGACGGCCATAAAAGGTGCTGAAGACTGACCAATGTCCAAACGTCTGGATAGCAAACATGGGAAAAGAGGGGGAGGGAGCGCTGTGTGCCTCACGTGTGTGCGAGTGCACGTGTGTGCAAGTGCACGAGTGGTGCACATGCACCCCGCCCACACGCGTGGAGCTGAAAAGACTGCTCGATGTCCAAACGTCTGGACAGCAAACACGGGACCAGAGGGGGAGGGAGCGCTGTGTGCCTCACATGTGTGCGCGTGTGGTGCATGTACGCCCCGCCCACACGTGTGGGTCTGAAATGATCACTCAGACATGTGTCTACGTGTATGTGTGTGTTTGTGTGTGTCTGTGTGTGTATATGCATAACACTGCTGAGCCATTAAGCATGTGCGCGGAGCACACGTGCGCGAGTATGACACAGGACTGAGCCATTAAGCATGTGTGCACAGCACACGTGCGCGAGCGTGCCACAGGACAGCTTTGCTGAAAGTTTGCTGCCAGTGGGCCATGATTTCCCATGCATCAGACAGAGCCTTTCGAGCAAACTTTAATTTCTTTTTCCTTTTTTGCTCACTGCAGGAGCAGACGACAACTCTGGACACAGCGATGGTTGGATTATCACATGGGATTTACTTTTGCATGGTTCATTCCAGCACACAGCAGCCGGGTGAGAGTATTTTAACCACACATGCTGCACATCCACGTCCACGCTGTGAAACACTCCTGGACCACTGCTGGAGGTGAGATTCATGTTTATTAATGCTGTTACAGCCTGGCACAACAGTTCCATGTCATATCTCCTACAGAGTTAGAAGGTGACCATATATTTCAGAGGTGAGATCCGTTCATCTCCGAGTCTGACGTGTGCAATGACGCGTTACTGCGCACCATGGAGAAGCACAGCTGCCCATGTTATATACAGATATGATAGAGACAATGGTTCACATTAGTTCCATCGCCCATGGGAAGGAGTGGACAAATATCTGTACTGTAAGTTCTATTGTGGATATAAAAGCCTATTCAGATTTGCAGTGGCATGCACACAGTAGCGCATGGTGCTTTTGGTTTGATAGCTGCTGTTCACATTCACTGTACATGATAATAATTCATAATTATTATCATGATGAAGTGTGTCAGATACATTTCAACAGTTCCTTTGCGTGCGGGGGGGCATTGGAGGTGGACATTATTATATGCGACACATGCAGGTCATACCGGCAGGCTTTGCCATGCCAGAGCCATCTCGATGTTACTTCGTATGTGCTCAAATCATTTTGGATCCTGTTTTGCCGCCATCAGAATATGTAAATTGTAGTCAGATGGTCCTCAGATTGCACATGGACTGCCGTGGGATAGGTGTCCCATCTCGACCGGATGGTCACAATCAGGGCCACCGGCCGATTTTGACCAACTGTGTGGGCTCACGCAGATGGCTGTCAGAACATTTTGGAACTGAAACCCATCATTTTTTGGATGTGCACAGATTCGTCATTCTGACACCATATAAGTGACTGATCTGAAATCAGTACATTCACAGATTTACTTATGCGTTTTTCTACTTGACCGGGACTCTTCCTATCATCAAAAAATGCTAAGGGAGTTTTTCCTTATCATTCTTGACAGTATGCTTGCTCATGGGGTGGGTAAGGTCGACATGTTACTCATGTATCCCATCTTGGTTCCTGCATTTCAACCACCCATACGACCAGTCCATCCCCACCTCTTCAAACCTGCAATCTCTATGCCCTAGCCAGGTGAAATATGGTAGTCCCCTTGGGATTCTCCAGCTAGGGCCTCAACACTGCATGCTGGATCATGCCCAGAGAAATAGCCAACATGGTCAAAATGTCATAGCTGACGTTCCCTCACAATTCAAGCAATACTTCAATGCCATCAATGATTAATTAGTAAAAGAAAAAAGTGCAGATTACTTTCCTTTGTTCCAGTTAATCAACTAACTCATTGTTTCAGGTTTTGATTCATTGTCAAAAATCTATAATTAGAATATGTGTCACTATAATAAATCTTAAGCCTATTTCTCTTCTGAACAATTGACATTTTCCATCACTCTGATCACAACTCTGACCACAATGGCAGTAAAATAAGGTCATCACTTCACAGTTCAGACAAAATGCCAAACCCACGCATGCCCCTACACCAGCTATGAAGGACACCATTCATGTTCATAAGACAGACCTGACAAAGTGTTGTCCTTTGACAAGTCCAAATAAGAGCAATACAGTAGTCTAATCATAACTCCAGTTACATGTTTGAAGAGGTGTGTCTCTAGACCAGATGTAGACACTGCCAATGTAGCTACAGACAGCCTTTCATTTTGAAACATAAATCAACCCTAAAAGCGTGAACAGGGAGGCACAAAAAATAAAGGCAATAGCAAGATGGCAAGTGCTGTGCTGTCAGCAGTGTTTCTCAATGTTTTGGGGCATATAAAACTTTCACATTCCGCTAAAGGGTGATTGCTGTTTTCGTGTGTTGTGTTGTTTATGGACACATCTCGGCGCACACAACGCATTTTTAGCATCTGCTTTCCAATATTTTCCCATCCGTTCTGAGGTAGCAACTTTGCTCTGTGTACTTCTGTTACTGTTTTCTGCATTGGCAGGAACTACCCTGAGAAGCTCAGCAGGGACTCATGCCTCCCGCAGCCATCTGTGCCCTGGTACTCGTCACCGCCATCACCACCACACACTGTCAACCTTCCAGTCTCTCATTTCCATTATGCTGTGTCTTGGCTGTGCATTTACTCCCTAAGACAAATATACATGTATGGGTATGGTCAGTATTGTGGCTTATATCTGTGCAGGTACAGACCTTATTAAGTGGAGAAGGTAATGCTGAAAATGAGACAGATCCATGGTAAAACCTTCTTAATCACTGTGCTCATAGAAATCAGCATTTACAATCCTGCAGCATGGGAATCATAATCACAAATGCATCCATCACATAAAATCACTATATCAGCTGAAGGACTGGTCGATTTATATACACCATATATACCGTATAAACTGAATCCCTTCACGGTAATGATATACAACCCCTGGAAAAAATTATGGAATCACCGGCCTCGGAGGATGTTCATTCAGTTGTTTAATTTTGTAGAAAAAAAGCAGATCACAGACATGACACAAAACTAAAGTCATTTCAAATGGCAACTTTCTGGCTTTAAGAAACACTATAAGAAATCAGGAAAAAAAATTGCGGCAGTCAGTAACGGTTACTTTTTTAGACCAAGCAGAGGGAAAAAAATATGGAATCACTCAATTCTGAGGAAAAAATTATGGAATCATGAAAAACAAAATAACGCTCCAACACATCACTAGTATTTTGTTGCACCACCTCTGGCTTTTATAACAGCTTGCAGTCTCTGAGGCATGGACTTAATGAGTGACAAACAGTACTCTTCATCAATCTGGCTCCAACTTTCTCTGATTGCTGTTGCCAGATCAGCTTTGCAGGTTGGAGCCTTGTCATGGACCATTTTCTTCAACTTCCACGAAAGATTTTCAATTGGATTAAGATCCGGACTATTTGCAGTCCATGACATTAACCCTATGTGTATTTTTGCAAGGAATGTTTTCACATTTTTTGCTCTATGGCAAGATGCATTATCATCTTGAGAAATGATTTCATCATCCCCAAACATCCTTTCAATTGATGGGATAAGAAAAGTGTCCAAAATATCAACGTAAACGTGTGCATTTATTGATGATCTCCCCAGTGCCTTTACTTGACATGCAGCCCCATATCATCAATGACTGTGGAAATTTACATGTTCTCTTCAGGCAGTCATCTTTATAAATCTCATTTGAACGGCACCAAACAAAAGTTCCAGCATCATCACCTTGCCCAATGCAGATTCGAGATTCATCACTGAATATGACATTCATCCAGTCATCCACAGTCCACGATTGCTTTTCCTTAACCCATTGTAACCTTGTTTTTTTCTGTTTAGGTGTTAATGATGGCTTTCGTTTAGCTTTTCTGTATGTAAATCCCATTTCCGTAAGGCGGTTTCTTACAGTTCGGTCACAGACGTTGACTCCAGTTTCCTCCCATTCGTTCCTCATTTGTTTTGTTGTGCATTTTTGATTTTTGAGACATACTGCTTTAAGTTTTCTGTCTTGAGGCTTTGATGTCTTCCTTGGTCTACCAGTATGTTTGCCTTTAACAACCTTCCCATGTTGTTTGTATTTGGTCCAGAGTTTAGACACAGCTGACTGTGAACAACCAACATCTTTTTCAACATTGCATGATGATTTACCCTCTTTTAAGAGTTTGATAATCCTCTCCTTTGTTTCAATTGACATCTCTCGTGTTGGAGCCATGATTCATGTCAGTCCACTTGGTGCAACAGCTCTCCAAGGTGTGATCACTCCTTTTTAGATGCAGACTAACAAGCAGATCTGATTTGATGCAGGTGTTAGTTTTGGGGATGAAAATTTACAGGGTGATTCCATAATTTATTCCTCAGAATTGAGTGAGTCCATATTTTTTTCCCTCTGCTTGGTCTAAAAAAGTAACCGTTACTGACTGCCACAATTTTTTTTTCTTGATTTCTTATAGTGTTTCTTAAAGCCAGAAAGTTGCCATTTGAAATGACTTTAGTTTTGTGTCATGTCTGTGATCTGCTTTTTTCTACAAAATTAAACAACTGAATGAACATCCTCCGAGGCCGGTGATTCCATAATTATTGCCAGGGGTTGTATATCACAATATAAACTTAAGGGCTGCTGCCTCACAGCGAGAAGGTCATGGGTTCGATTACCATCTGTGGCCTTTCTGTGTGGAGTTTGCATTTTCTCCCCGTGTTTGCGTGGGTTCTCTCAGGGTGCTCCAGATTCCTCCCACATCCAAAGACATGCAGATTAGGTAGATTGGAAACTTTGAATTGTCCGGAGGTGTGCGTGTGGGTGTGAATGTGTTTGTTTGTCCACATGTGGCCCTGCAACAGACTGGCGTCCTATCCAGGGTGTACCCCGCCTTGCGCTCAGTGAGTGCTGCATAGGCTCCAGCCCCACCTAAGCAGTTGAAGATGAGTGTGTGTGTGTGTGTGTGTGTGTGTGTTACCTGATAAGACACAAAAACCAGCTCAGACGTAATACTAGACCTAGAATAGTGATGGTGAGTGAGTCAGAGACTAAATCTCATGTTTGTCAACAACTAGCAATATTGCTACATGATACCTTTCACAACGCATAAGGAGCCCAATCAGTTCCACATAAAAGGTTACATACACTGATTTAAATATATATAAGCATATGTATCAGATCTGTATGTAAACATGGCCACTTGGGGTGCTCAAATGGTAAATGGACTGCATTTATATAGCACTTTTCCATCTGAATCAGACGCTCAAAGCGCTTTACAATTATGCCTCACATTCACCCCGATGTCAGGGTGCTGCCATACAAGGTGCTCACTACACACCGGGAGCAATAGGGGATTAAAGGCCTTGCCCAAGGGCCCTTAGTGATTTTCCAGTCAGGTGGGGATTTGAACCCATGATCTTCTGGACTCAAGCCCAACACTTTAGCCACTCATTCATACTGAAACCAGTTCAGTCTTGGGTTACCAACAAATGTCACTTTTATAGTTATCCAGCAGAATGCTGGTGGAAATTGTGCCATTGATTAGGGTACAGCAGCGCTTCCACAGTCAAATACAGAAATCGACGGTTAGACATTTGGAGGTAAGACCTGGAACTGTGAATGTTGGCACTGTGACAGGTATAGGAAGAGACTCAGTTGATATGATGGAGAGGACGGAGTTAGACATAGTGTGTACAAGAGAGCACGGTCAGGAGCACTGAAGGTGAGTTGAAACTGCAGTATAATACTATGGATGAGTGGAGAAATGTATGATTAACCCTGAATGAAGAGTATATCAAAAGTGTGTGGGAGGTTAAGTGAGTCCCTGGCAGACTGTTCAGTGTGATGGTGGACACTGAAGGGGTGATGATGAATGTCATCAGTGCATATGTCCCACAATTGATTCGTGAGATGGATGAGAAAGAACATTTTTTAGACTAAATTATATGAAGTGGTAGATAGTGTTCCCAAGTAAGAAAGAGTGGTAATTGGAACTGATACCAATGGGCATGTTGGTGAAGGGAACATAGGTGGTGAGAAGATGATGGTAGATATGGTGTCAAGGAGAGGAATGAGGAAGGGCAGATGATGGGGGGATTTTGCAAAACGGATTGAAATGACTGTGGTTGATATGTATCTAAGAAGAAGGAGGAGCACATGAGTGATGTATAAGTGCTGTGGAAGGTGCAGATGGGTAAATTATGTGGGAGATGAAATGTGAAAGAAATTAGAGACTGTAAGGTGGGGATTGGGGACAACGTAGCTTAGTAACATCGGATGGTAGTTTTGATAGGACTTTGCAAGTGATGAAGAGGAAGAGAGTGAGAACTGAACCAAGGATCAGATGTTGGAAGCTGAAGGTGAAGGCATCTGAACTTAAGTGAGGAGCTGAGACAGGAGCTGGGTGTAGTTGAAGAGATTATGGATGACTGGACAATAACTGCAAAAGTGGTGAGGAAGACACGTGAGAAGGTACTGGGTGTGACATCTGGACGGAGAGACAATTGGAAGTCCAAAGAGGAGGTTTATGAAGATTATGGAGTAACTGAGGATATGCCGGTCAACAATACAGAGGACAGGGTGAGATGGAAATAAAAGGTCTAGTGCGGGGACCCTAAAAGGGAGCAGCCAAAACAAGAAGATAATCAAACACGCACCTGATAATTAGCAACAGCAGCTTATTATAGGTATCAGGGTCAATGCAGAGACAGCAACAAGGAGACATTCTCTGCAGACATCCTCATTTCCACTATATTCTGTATATACAACATTAATATAATGCACACAGTAAAAAGGTTTATTTTTATCAATCAAAGATGATAACTAAAGAGATTCACATCAGTTGTATTTGACAGCTATACTTCACAGCACAAAAAGTGTGTCAGCAGCCTGCTGTGGCTTTTAAGAACTGATGTTTTATTGAGAAGATGTGAGCTGTTAACAATGCAAAAACTGCCACCATCAAAATAATAAAAAGAGCAGGGAAAAAAAAAAAAAAAAAAAAAAAAAAAATATATATATATATATATATATATATATATATATATATATATATATATATATATATATATATATATATGTGTGTGTGTGTGTGTGTGTGTGTGTGTGTGTATGTATACAGCACATTATATATTGATACAGCACTTTTTTAAAATGCAGTTTGTCTAAACTGACTGATCCTCATTCTGCTGCCTTCCTCTATCCCATTTGTTTGTGCACTAAAGTGTGTGTGAGGTGATTCCTTTCATCAGCATGTGCCTGTTTGGGCTGCCGAACAGTTTACCCACACTGCTCACCAGCCAAACGACAGGTCAGGCTTGGCGCTACGCCAGGAGAAGTGGGGGAAGTGGAGTCAGAGAGACAGGTTATGGCCAGATGTGGGGTAGAGACACTCACAGCCTATTAGCCTCGGACCATTGAGGCTTACCAATGAGTTTACAGTGCCAAATAACAGATACCGAACCCCAAGATAAATCAAGGCATCCCCAGACAAATGCTTGTGCGTAATGTCAAGACTGTGCGAAGGTTCTTGTTATGATGATGCTGACTGTTTTGAAATGTCACTGCAAACAACTGTTATCAAGAATGGCTGCGAACTGAGCTTTTTTAAGATGACAGTTATTGTAACCTACAAAATGTACAATGACCTTTGCGTTCTCACTCCATCTGTAAGTTTTGTTTTTGAAAATATTCATGCAGTAACATATCATAGGATCTATGTATCTGATTGCAGGACTCAAGAAGCTGAGCAAAGAATTACAAAGTCTGGGTTTTGGACAGTCCTGGGTCAAGAATAACACCAGACTTTCAATGACACAATGGACATAGAGATGAAATTCTACCCCGATGCCAAGATGCTGAACTTATAGAAACATTCACTCTGCAGTGATTCATGTCTCTGGGTCATCAGCCTCTGTAAATGGGAGATGCCTAGAAAGAGCTTAGGGAGCCATGAGGTCACTAGTCACATGTGTTAAGCTGATGTAAATGTAAAATACTCTACTGATTAATTGATAGAAATTTTGTCAATACTGGCAGTCCTAATTACCTCTAACTGACTAGTACAGTCTTGCAAATACAGCTTTGTATTCAAGCTACTAAAGATTATTGAAACTGTATATTAGTTATAAAATAAT
Source organism: Thalassophryne amazonica (assembly GCF_902500255.1). Taxonomy (NCBI): domain Eukaryota; kingdom Metazoa; phylum Chordata; class Actinopteri; order Batrachoidiformes; family Batrachoididae; genus Thalassophryne; species Thalassophryne amazonica. The sequence goes on along the minus strand of NC_047112.1, from coordinate 45,078,461 downwards.
AATAAACAAATAATGAAAGTTTACAAGTGCAATGGTAAGAATATTTCATCCCCCTCGTTCAATGGAACATTCCATCGTTCACCGCATGAGATATTCTTTCCATTGCATCAATGAAAAAAAATTCATTATTTGTTTTATATAACTACTAAAATACATCCTTGTCATTTGATATTTTATTCATTTACAAACAAGAGAAAGGGGCTTACATTTTGGTGTGTGTCGCTGGTCCAGTTCATCACAAATTTTACACAGCAATCCAATCCAATCCAAAATTGTTCTCAGTCAACTTGCAAAAATGATCAGATATTTCAAAAACAATCCTGATCCATAGCTGATGTTGGGCACTGACCTCTTTGTGACAGACCGCCGTCTGCTTTTCTCAGTCAAGTGATAGAAATCACGACAGAAATTTGTCAAGGTCTTCATCTGACGTCCCAGCAAATACTGCAAATGCAGATGGCTTAAGGAGTAATTTTTACATTTTGTGTGTGTGTGTGTGTTAGAAGAATGAGCAGCATCAATAAGTTGCGCCATGTTTGCTTTTAAGCTAAGCACCATCACTGTGACTGTGAACACGCCCGGTGGTTGTGGCGTGCAATAGCACAAATTATACAGTACAAAAATAGCACACTAAATAGCACCAAAATTGCATGGTAAATGGAACACAGTGGCAAACAGTACAAATAATCCATGTCACATGACACACAAACCACCAATCAAATGATGAGGGTCTACTCAGGCGTTATATAATATACAAACAATGAATGCTTATGTTTTCCATTTGTGTAATTCAGTATTTGTTTATATGACACCTAAATAGATTAGTGTCATTCATATTTTTACTAAATATTAAACAAGTGTTTCTTCTCAGAGCAGAAATAGAGGGCACAGCTGAAACTGGGTCAGTGTCCAGACACTTATGGACCCAACTGTAACTGTTATCTATCTAAACATTGCCCTCTAGAGTGAGAGCTAGTGGGCAGCTTCACGGTTATGTGAAAGCACGTCCGTTTTCTTCATCCAATAATCAAAAAAAGAACTTGCTCGATTCTTCATCAAACAGCTTCACCGGCTGCTAAAGATGTTTATCGACACTGCAGTTGCTACATTTACCATAACCATATCATGGAAGTATTTTTTTGAAAAGCTAAAGGAGAAGGAGAAAGACAGATTGGAGAAAAACACACAGTAAATAGGACCAAAGATGCATGCTAATGGCATCCCTCATGCAATGGGACAAATAATGAATGTTAAGTAATAAAAGGAAGTCCAGCAGCTGCACTGTTCACAGGGACATCTTTAGCAGTTGTTGAAGCCTTATCAATCAATCAATCAATCAATTTTTTTATATAGCGCCAAATCACAACAAACAGTTGCCCCAAGGCGCTTTATATTGTAAGGCAAGGCCATACAATAATTATGTAAAACCCCAACGGTCAAAACGACCCCCTGTGAGCAAGCACTTGGCTACAGTGGGAAGGAAAAACTCCCTTTTAACAGGAAGAAACCTCCAGCAGAACCAGGCTCAGGGAGGGGCAGTCTTCTGCTGGGACTGGTTGGGGCTCAGGGAGAGAACCAGGAAAAAGACATGCTGTGGAGGGGAGCAGAGATCGATCACTAATGATTAAATGCAGAGTGGCGCATACAGAGCAAAAAGAGAAAGAAACAGTGCATCATGGGAACCCCCCAGCAGTCTACGTCTATAGCAGCATAACTAAGGGATGGTTCAGGGTCACCTGATCCAGCCCTAACTATCAGCTTTAGCAAAAAGGAAAGTTTTAAGCCTAATCTTAAAAGTAGAGAGGGTGTCTGTCTCCCTGATCTGAATTGGGAGCTGGTTCCACAGGAGAGGAGCCTGAAAGCTGAAGGCTCTGCCTCCCATTCTACTCTTACAAACCCTAGGAACTACAAGTAAGCCTGCAGTCTGAGAGCGAAGCGCTCTATTGGGGTGATATGGTACTACGAGGTCCCTAAGATAAGATGGGACCTGATTATTCAAAACCTTATAAGTAAGAAGAAGAATTTTAAATTCTATTCTAGAATTAACAGGAAGCCAATGAAGAGAGGCCAATATGGGTGAGATATGCTCTCTCCTTCTAGTCCCCGTCAGTACTCTAGCTGCAGCATTTTGAATTAACTGAAGGCTTTTTAGGGAACTTTTTTGACAACCTGATAATAATGAATTACAATAGTCCAGCCTAGAGGAAATAAATGCATGAATTAGTTTTTCAGCATCACTCTGAGACAAGACCTTTCTGATTTTAGAGATATTGCGTAAATGCAAAAAAGCAGTCCTACATATTTGTTTAATATGCGCTTTGAATGACATATCCTGATCAAAAATGACTCCAAGATTTCTCACAGTATTACTAGAGGTCAGGGTAATGCCATCCAGAGTAAGGATCTGGTTAGACACCATGTTTCTAAGATTTGTGGGGCCAAGTACAATAACTTCAGTTTTATCTGAGTTTAAAAGCAGGAAATTAGAGGTCATCCATGTCTTTATGTCTGTAAGACAATCCTGCAGTTTAGCTAATTGGTGTGTGTCCTCTGGCTTCATGGATAGATAAAGCTGGGTATCATCTGCGTAACAATGAAAATTTAAGCAATACCGTCTAATAATACTGCCTAAGGGAAGCATGTATAAAGTGAATAAAATTGGTCCTAGCACAGAACCTTGTGGAACTCCATAATTAACTTTAGTCTGTGAAGAAGATTCCCCATTTACATGAACAAATTGTAATCTATTAGACAAATATGATTCAAACCACCGCAGCGCAGTGCCTTTAATACCTATGGCATGCTCTAATCTCTGTAATAAAATTTTATGGTCAACAGTATCAAAAGCAGCACTGAGGTCTAACAGAACAAGCACAGAGATGAGTCCACTGTCCGAGGCCATAAGAAGATCATTTGTAACCTTCACTAATGCTGTTTCTGTACTATGATGAATTCTAAAACCTGACTGAAACTCTTCAAATAGACCATTCCTCTGCAGATGATCAGTTAGCTGTTTTACAACTACCCTTTCAAGAATTTTTGAGAGAAAAGGAAGGTTGGAGATTGGCCTATAATTAGCTAAGATAGCTGGGTCAAGTGATGGCTTTTTAAGTAATGGTTTAATTACTGCCACCTTAAAAGCCTGTGGTACATAGCCAACTAACAAAGATAGATTGATCATATTTAAGATCGAAGCATTAAATAATGGTAGGGCTTCCTTGAGCAGCCTGGTAGGAATGGGGTCTAATAAACATGTTGATGGTTTGGATGAAGTAACTAATGAAAATAACTCAGACAGAACAATCGGAGAGAAAGAGTCTAACCAAATACCGGCATCACTGAAAGCAGCCAAAGATAACGATACGTCTTTGGGATGGTTATGAGTAATTTTTTCTCTAATAGTTAAAATTTTGTTAGCAAAGAAAGTCATGAAGTCATTACTAGTTAAAGTTAATGGAATACTCAGCTCAATAGAGCTCTGACTCTTTGTCAGCCTGGCTACAGTGCTGAAAAGAAACCTGGGGTTGTTCTTATTTTCTTCAATTAGTGATGAGTAGAAAGATGTCCTAGCTTTACGGAGGGCTTTTTTATAGAGCAACAGACTCTTTTTCCAGGCTAAGTGAAGATCTTCTAAATTAGTGAGACGCCATTTCCTCTCCAACTTACGGGTTATCTGCTTTAAGCTACGAGTTTGTGAGTTATACCACGGAGTCAGGCACTTCTGATTTAAAGCTCTCTTTTTTAGAGGAGCTACAGCATCCAAAGTTGTCTTCAATGAGGATGTAAAACTATTGACGAGATACTCTATCTCACTTACAGAGTTTAGGTAGCTACTCTGCACTGTGTTGGTATATGGCATTAGAGAACATAAAGAAGGAATCATATCCTTATCAGATGAAGAATAGTGCACTGCAGTATCGTTTGAGGGCGGGCGCTAAAGGGATAAAATACAACACATATGACATAATTTCTCTACTTCTGGGGGGAAAACCACAGCATTTTCAATGGGTTTTTGGGCAAATTACATGCAAACAAAGTTAGAATGCAAAGAAAAAGTGACGATGCGATGGGAAAGTGGACGTGTTGTGGTTTGTTTTTACACAAACGTGTCGAGGCAGTTTTGCAGGCAAGAGAACAGAGCTACTCTGGATAGATGTATAGCCTAACACTTACTGACTCGATGTCTCCCATCTGCCTCGGCTTCCCTTCTCCACTGCGAACCAAAAAAAAATAAAGAATGCTTTTTGCGACTGCTTTGGTGATTGCAGCCAAAAACAAAACAGTACACCATTTTTACGTGTGAACATATGCTGTGTATATATTGCACAACGGAACGCAGGTCTCCATAAGTGGTCAAATCCCGCGATATCACGCAGGATTCAAATGAGACTGTGGTGCCCTATAGGACAAGTCCTTGTTGCAATTTTTTACAGGATTTAAGAAATCAGACATATGAAGAAACACATCTTTACATGACACCTCATTAAATGGTATGTTACATCTTTCAGCTCATGCAAATATTCTTACTACTGAACTTGAAACTCAAGGATCCTGCGTTAAAATCTCTGTTAGATCAGAAAAATCACTGAAGGCCCTTGGGGAAGGTTCTTAATTTGCTCCCAGTGTGCAGTTAAGTGCATTACATGGCAGGACCCTGACACTGGTGTGTACACAAATGTATGAATGTGAGGCATTATTGTAAAGCACTTTGAGTGTCTGTTTCAGATGTAATAGAGCAATGGAAATGCAGCCCAATTTAGTACTTGGGCTACCAATATCGGCCTGGGGTCATGCTGCCTGTCTCTTTGGAAAAACACTTCATCTGCATTGTTTCAAAGACAGGTAAATAGGTATCAGCCTTTGGGTGGGTATTAAGTAACCTCTGTAAGATTGGCGACCTATCCAGGGGGAGTCATAGATTCTCATGCACGTCATGCTGCAGAATCCAGGGATAAGCATGGGCACCAATAGGTCTTGTGTTTTCATAATGCATGAAGCACAAATGCTTTGAAATCACTGTCATTTACAACTGCAGTAACAAGGAGTGGTTGTTTTTGCTTTCCTGCAGCTCTCCAGCCACCTTTTTTGATGTGCTGTGTCCATGCCACAAAAGGACAATCCTTCATTGTCAGAGGACACTGGAATCCGTGCACAGTCCGATAGGTGCAGCCACATTCATCATCCTGACAAAGGGAAATAAGCAATTGCCAGAGCACTTAACTGGTTTCAGTCATCTGCAAATTTTGGAAAAAAAATACTCAGTGCTAAGTAGAGGCCACTCTCAGCATCATCAAATTTTACAAACCCTGTTTGCTTACTTGCATTGTTAAGCCATTTGCTGTCTGACTCACACAAACACTTGAAACTCCTCGTAAAACTGAGAAAGAAATGGGCATAGGACTTATCAACAAAAACAAATAAACAAAATACTCTTTCTTTAAACATATGTTACAAAATGAGTATAGCCAATTTTTTCAAGGGTGCCATATAGAGGATATATAAGTACATGGAAGACAAGAAGGGTTTTTTCTGTATAAATCCTTACTGAGACCACACCTTGAATATGTTAACTCCATATGGTCACCATACTTTAAAAGGGATATAAAAGCATTAGAAAACATACAAAGGTGCAGCATTATATTTATCTCTATGCAAGCAGTATTGATGTTTTAGGCTATGTTACTTGAAACTCTCAACTTTATGATATGCAAGAGTAAAGGGGTGGGGGGAAGGGGGAGGTGACTGAAATGTATCAAACCATGACCCAACAGTATGATGCTGGAGTTCTGGAGTCATTACGACACTGGAACCTACCACCATAGTTTTAACATTTTTAAGGAATGGACTACAGCTTGGCGATACGGACCAAAAATCCGATCCCAGTATTTTTAGGTTGAATGGCAATATACAATATATATTCATGTTTCATAACCAGTGGGCTACATATTCAGTTTTAACTCTGTGTCAAACATATGAAACCACAAGCACTTTTATTTTAACCCTCTGGAGTCCAGGATATGAATGGCCACTTTTGACTACGTTTGGCTTTACCGTCATAATTTACATTTAAAAAACTGTTTAATTTAATTTAACTTTTATTTCACCAGTTTAGTCCCAATGCCTTTTTTGGTGTCTTTTTCAGCAAAACCTCACCTGTGTGACTTTACAGTTTTTCTTTCATTCTGACATACTGTCTTAACACAGTGAACCTAAATTTACACAAAAACATAAAATCAGAATAGAAAGAAAAATTGTTTTTTTTTTTTACTGTGGAAACTACAAACATGTTTAACAAACCATTTTTATAACTTATATAAAGAATAAATTTCAAAAACATATGTACAAATGCAAAAAACAGCAAAGTTAGATACAACTATTTGCATTAAAATGCAGGAAATCCTTCAGGCCTTTTTTGTACAGCTATTTACAAAGCTGTAAGATGCCATTAAAATTATTTGTGCCAAAAAAACAAATAATCCAATACAAGACCTCTGTCCTGTGTTGGACATCAGAGGCCTGACACTTTGTCATTCCTCCTGTTGACCAGCTGGAGGCAGTGTCTTTGGAGGCTGTTTTTTCATAATCTTTATTGACACCCTTGGGGATGACACCAATGTGGCAGGGAATGTTGATCAGTCCATGTCAGGTCAGTGGTTTTCACTGGTTGACGTCATGCATTTTCCACCAATTATAAAGGAGATGACATTTTTTTTCCACCTGACCTGAGGTGTCAAAAGAGGCAGACGTTCATGTGCGCGTCGAAGGTAGCATCTCCACAATCAGACGTGTGTGTCTGTGATCATTTTGTTTGGCTTAGGTCATGTTTTCCACCAAATGATGAGAAAGCAGTTTTTTTTTTCCCCTTTGTAATTGTTTCGGCCAAAAAGGAGGAAAGAGAGAGAGAACCTCCTGTTCATGTGCTTGCTAGATGAAACAACTGCACGAAGCACCGCTCCACACATTAACATAATATTCAGGAAAAAGCCTGGCAAAAATTATTAATCATTCAAGTTTTATTGGGTCTATCAACAAAATTTAACAACTAATATATATACTCAACAAAAATATAAATGCAACACTTTTGGTTTTGCTCCCATTTTGTATCAGATGAACTCAAAGATCTAAAACTTTTTCCACATACACAATATCACCATTTCCCTCAAACATTGTTCACAAACCAGTCTAAATCTGTGATAGTGAGCACTTCTTTGCTGAGATAATCCATCCCACCTCACAGGTGTGCCATATTAAGATGCTGATTAGACACCATGATTAGTGCACAGGTGTGCCTTAGACTGTCCACAATAAAAGGCCACTCTGAAGGTGCAGTTTTGTTTTATTGGGGGGGGATACCAGTCAGTATCTGGTGTGACCACCATTTGCCTCATGCAGTGCAACACATCTCCCTCACATAGAGTTGATCAGATTGTCAATTGTGGCCTGTGGAATGTTGGTCCACTCCTCTTCAATGGCTGTGCGAAGTTGCTGGATATTGGCAGGAACTGGTACACACTGTCGTATACGCCGGTCCAGAGCATCCCAAACATGCTCAATGGGTGACATGTCTGGTGAGTATGCCGGCCATGCAAGAACTGGGACATTTTCAGCTTCCAAGAATTGTGTACAGATCCTTGCAACATGGGGCCGTGCATTATCCTGCTGCAACATGAGGTGATGTTCTTGGATGTATGGCACAACAATGGGCCTCAGGATCTCGTCACGGTATCTCTGTGCATTCAAAATGCCATCAATAAAATGCACCTGTGTTCTTCGTCCATAACAGACGCCTGCCCATACCATAACCCCACCGCCACCATGGGCCACTCGATCCACAACATTGACATCAGAAAACCGCTCACCCACACGACGCCACACATACTGTCTGCCATCTGCCCTGGACAGTGTGAACTGGGATTCATCCATGAAGAGAACACCTCTCCAACGTGCCAAATGCCAGCGAATGTGAGCATTGCCCACTCAAGTCGGTTACGACGACGAACTGGAGTCAGGTCGAGACCCAGATGAGGACGACGAGCATGCAGATGAGCTTCCCTGAGACGGTTTCTGACAGTTTGTGCAGAAATTCTTTGGTTATGCAAACCGATTGTTTCAGCAGCTGTCCGAGTGGCTGGTCTCAGACGATCTTGGAGGTGAGCATGCTGGATGTGGAGGTCCTGGACTGGTGTGGTTACACGTGGTCTGCGGTTGTGAGGCTGGTTGGATGTACTGCCAAATTCTCTGAAACGCCTTTGGAGACGGCTTATGGTAGAGAAATGAACATTCAATACACAAGCAACAGCTCTGGTTGACATTCCTGTTGTCAGCATGCCAATTGCACGCTGTGGCATTGTGCTGTGTGATAAAACTGCACATTTCAGACTGGCCTTTTATTGTGGGCCATCTAAGGCACACCTGTGCACTAATCATGGTGTCTAATCAGCATCCTTGATATGGCACACCTGTGAGGTGGGATGGATTATCTCAGCAAAGGAGAAGTGCTCACTATCACAGATTTAGACTGGTTTGTGAACAATATTTGAGGGAAATGGTGATATTGTGTATGTGGAAAAAGTTTTAGTTCTTTGAGTTCATCTCATACAAAATGGGAGCAAAACCAAAAGTGTTGCGTTTATATTTTTGTTGAGTGTAGGTTGAAGTCTGCATTTTCAACAAACATTCAAATATCAAACAACTCCGGAGCGTTAAGACAAATCAAATGACAATCCTTTCAGGTGTTCCTTTGCGCTTTGTGTGAATAACAAAAATATAAACAAGGACAGTAGGTCAATTGTTTTAGGAGCTTTTTAAAGCGTTGTCGTTACACTGTTGCAATAGCGACCATATCGTTAATGATCTGGAAGACCACTGCTTTTCTTTGGATGGGGGGGGTATGAGTGACTGCTGACTGTGAATATATCAGGAAAGAAACTCTTTGCTGGAAAATTATTTTGCTGCGACATGTCCATGATTATGTTTTACAACCTCACAGCTGTGAAAAAAATCAGTTTTCTTCAAGTGAAGGTGGTAATGTTCTTTGACCCCCACAGTCTCTGTCTCGTGACTTTTTCACTTGCTCTAAATGAAACATTCTCCCTACAGCCAGGAAAAATGTAGTGAAACTCATGTGATGAAGCTAAGCTCTGCGCTGTCTAAACAGAGCCTATACCTGTGGACTGTACATGTAAAACCCGTGTCATTTTTAGATTTGATGTGGGATTTATATTCATTTATTACTTTAATAGAGGGACGGCATTAAATGGAACTGTGTAACATATTGCTGGAAGGTATGAGGAAGAGCTCTGTCTGCAGTTAAATGGTGGAGCAGGGTTGATAGAATGAGAGAGCTGCCTGCCTGCTTTCTGTGGGCTTGGAGAGGAGAGGAGCAAATGGAATGAATAAAAACATAATGCAACATCAACGATATGTTGGTATTATGGTGCTATTCCATATACAGGTCTCCTAAAATATAACAGTATAACTCATAATATGGAAACACAACCCAACCCTAGATAAGACAAGGTACTGTATTAAGGGCCACTTCATACATAGTGCAAATTTGGTCGAACTGCGCATGAAGTGCGTATGAAGCACAAAATCATAGCTGCCTCTAATGCGTCATACACCTTCTGCTACAACTATTTGCACACACTACTGGATGAAAGACAGAGTGTGCGCTGTGAGAGCCCATCAAGCCCTCTCACGGCAGGTGTCGGCCAAATTCCAGGTGACACGCACGAACATCTAACACCGCTTGCACGGGCCCAAGAGTGTGGCTTTACAAACAGACACAGTGACACGTTGTTGTGTGCGCTGACAGGGGGTGTGGCTGCTGACAGGAGTGGCTGCGGAGATCTGTGGTTCTGGACGTCACGGCTGGGGAACACGTACCGTGTTTGAATGGACATGAACTAACAACTGTCCACTGTGATGCGCGTGTCTGCTTGCTGTCATCACATGGACATACATAGAAACATATCGCTATTGCAATGGGCTGCAGCAAGTGCGTGCACGCCGCACGAATTGACAGGCTGTCCCAGGTGATCCGGGCCATCAGATCATAGCACGCAGCAGGCAATCTGAATGTCACACCACCCACGTGAGCTCTGTTCCACATGATGCAGTGTTTGTCCTGCAGCGTGTCGTCCACAAGACACACATCTTGGGCATGACACGTGCGTGGGGCTGGCTGGACACGCTGCCAGCAGATGTGGACATAAGAGTGCCCTGAATCTATTTCATGTATGTCTGTGACTATGGGTCATCTACAGAGGAACAGACGGATCATACTTGTACTGCCCGCTTGATAAGAGGGATTCAATAAAATGCAGTTTTTATATATAGTGTGTGTGTGTGTGTGTGTTTTGTTAAATATGTCCATGTCCTTTTTGATATCAGGCATTTTCCCGCACCTTTCACAGGACAGCGATGGTAGCTCTGTGGTAAAATTTCTAACTGGCAATTAGAGGTTTTGGAAAGTACAGGTTCAAATCCCGTGGGTGGCATGTATTTTATATTTTTATTTTCACAGCAGCTGCTTGCACTGTGTTCCCGTCAGCTTGATGTTTTTGTGGTTCGCTCATACGAGCTGTTCCACCGTGAGTCGCCCCAAGTTGTACTTATTCGTACTATGTGTGAAGGGGCCCTAAAGCAACCTTAGAAGATTAGACCTCAACAATTTTTAGAAGAATTCAGCCCTTTTATTTCCTGTTAATTATGTAATTATGGAATAGTCTACACGGCAACGTCATGGACCTTTGAAAACTTGTTGAACTGAACTATGACTGTGAAGGCAGCATTCAGTTTATGATGCGCTTGGGTGGATTTAAAGGCAACTAAGATCTTGTTCAAGAGGCAAAAGAGAAAACTAACCTACAACTTGTAGAGATCCTGTAATTTCCCCTGGGATTAATAAAGTATTGTGATACCACCTTGTTGTGTAAAATCATGTGATATGTAATAATTCTTGTCAGAATATGGTCACAAGATCATCTCTTGACCAGGGATAGGGGAAAATGGTCAAGATGATGCAGGTTTTCCTTGCAACCAATCACCTCAGTAGGGGGTTTTACTATCAAGATGTTTCCCTCAATTTAAAGTTCTGATTATATGTAAAATCACCTGCTGATATGATTATTAGCAAGAAAAACATGCAGTCCTTTATGGCACACTACCTCTCCATTCATGGCAACATTTTAAGTAACTCAAAAACTACATTGCTTAAATAAAGTGCACAAAATAGGGTTTCCCCAATGCTGGATGATACTTTTTCTTTACTTTTTCAAGATCCCCACTAATATTCCTAATATAACCAAAAAATATAAAAATACAAATGAAATCAATGAATTAAAAACAAATTTTAAAAACATCCATCCATCCATCCATCCATCCATTTTCTTCCGCTTCAGCCAAGCCGCCCAGACCTCCCGATCCACACACACCTCCCCCAGCTCCTCTGGGGGAACCCCATTCATTGTTTGAATAATCTTGACAAGACACACCGTTGTTTTAAGCTTCAAACATTCCTCAGCTTGTCCTCTCATATATAACTCAATAACCAAAGTAAAAAAAAACTGTCAACAAGGATCATTAGAGGTCAACAGCCAAATAATAAAAGTTTATATCGGGTATATACTGTATTGTGTTTATTTTATATTTGTATTGTCATTACTGGACAGGACATTACCTGATCATGCGTCTGTGGAATAGGCTGCCTGTTGAAATAATAGACCGATTCCGCTGAGTTCTTTAAATCCAACCTGAAGACTTTATTACTCGCATCACTCATGGGGAAGGCCTCAGTGTCATCAAGCTGAATTTTATTTTAGGTAGTTTTAGCTGAGTGCATGTAAAATCCATGCCAGTGCAAATGCATGCACAGATCCTGTGCTGACTGTAGCTGTTCAAACTATTCTGCTGAGTTTTATTATGTTTCAACATGAGAAAAAGACAAATTAAGTGGAACATTTCAAAAAATTAGTTTCAAAACAGCAATCAGTTATGAGGTCTAATTTATCATGGGATGTCTTAATGCTGACATAATTTCCCAAGACACAAGTGTTGCACAGGTTTTGAAGAGCCCAGTCTTACATTTTTTTTACGTGCTCCCGTCATGAAATGAGTCACATTTTTGTGACAGGTTTTTTTAACTCACTATTACTAACCCTACTCCCACCCCCAACCCTAACCTTAAACAAAATCTAATCCTACTCCTTCCCCCCACCATAGTGCAGCAAGGGGCAGCCATGCCTATAATATATTGCATAGCAAAACAAACTTAGGGCCCCTTCACACATAACACAAAAGACGCAGAAACCGGAAGAAAATCCACAAGCAAAACACGAAATGGGGAACCACAAAAAATTCCACCTGCTGTCGTGAAGGATGCACGGTCACACAGGCGTGAAAAAGAATAAATAAACAAATATCACCTGCGCGTTTCGAACCTGCAATTTACATAAGCTCTGATTAACAGATGTATACTTTACCACTATGCTACCATCGCTATGCTATAACAGGAAAAATCAACAAGGAGATAAATGCATTTAAAAAATAAATAAATTAGATGATGTAGACGAAGAGGAAGTCTTTAATTTTCGCTGTAATAACTGACAAAGCAGCATTTGTTATGGCGTATTTTTGGTGTTACATGACTGAAAGTAGTGCATTTGCTGCACTGTTGGCTTATATTCCTGCGGTACACTGGCTGTGGTTTCTGTGTTTTTAATGTGACACGTCATGTGCACTGAACTGTCATTTCCAGGTCTCAGTCTCTGGCCAGCAATCAACTGAAAGGCAGCTCGCCATGCTGTGTGCGCCCTGGCTGGTCACTCCCCATCTGTACATAAATATCAGCATGTCATGCAAGTGTGCCCCCCCCCCCCCCAGTATGCAGGGGGGAGCGCAAAAACAAACGCCCCCCCCCCCCAAAAAAAGAAGTTATTTAAAGTTGAGCTTTTGTGGTGTCTGAAAAAAGCTGTAGCTTTATTTGTTAAAAATAAAAAAGACTGAACCATTTACAAATTAAAGCATTCACTCAGATCAACTGTGCAAAAAGGCTAAGCTAATGTTAGCCGATCATTAAACCTTCACAGCAGTGCAGTAAACGTCACGTTTTATTTTTATGTTATTCTCACCTCAATAAAGCTGCAGAACTAAACTCCGCTGGGCAAACTGGGACTTCACATATATCCAAAAAGTGGGAGATTTCGGACTGAGTGGGTTTCTCCGTTCGGGTCGGCCCGCTGTCGCGGTTCGATCGATATCCCACCAAGTCGTCAGTCCTCCCTCAGTCAGCGTCACTCCGAAAAGTAGCTGAAAAAAAGCTTCTCCTAGCAGGGTGATGGGAGAATTGTTCTACTGCTGTTTTTCAAAGCTTTTTTGTGGTTCAGGCAAAGCAAATTCAAGATGGCGATCACTGAACTTTTTTCAGATTGTGGAAACAGCCAGAGTGTGACGTAGCAATCTCTGCCCCTTTGCCGCTTCCGAAGCGAAGCGTCTGACGTCACGCATCAGACGCGTTAAAGCGTTGGTAGGCGTTGCCTGAAGCTTATGAAGCTTTCAATGTGAAAGGCCCTTTAGACCTCAACAATTTTTAGAAGAACTCAGCCCTTTTATTTCCTGATAATTATGTATTTTTTAAATGTTAATTTACTACTGTCTTAGTGTATTCCTAAATTATCAAGGTTCTTGTTAACATATACACTATTATTATTTTATTTCTACTTCTATATTGTCATTTGATTTTTAAATGAATCACAATGGAAATAAGTGTTTTCACTTTCTTGTGTCATACATGTATTTTAAACGTATTTACAATTATATTATGTACTTACACTGAACTTAAAATCACAAATTTTTTAAAAATAAAGAATACTTACTGCCCCCTGCTGGAATGGCGTGAGTCCAGAAAGTAGTTAGCAGCACGCATGCACTCACGTGCGCACACACAGCTGCTGTAAGCAGGTGGTTTTAATTTGACAAGCAAAGACAGTGGCTGAAGACATTAAAACCAGTAAACATTTCACACATGAGCAAAACATGAAACATACATAAACCATAATAACAACATTTTAAACCTCAAAACCCCAAATTTCCATGGTGCATTGCAGCACAGCATCCATTGCTTATTGGTTAGCTAAAATTGCTAATTTCTCCAAAAATATTTATCCTATCAACTTTCCGTTTTTGCAGCATTCATCCTTGACTCAAATTTATTCGCAGGCCAAACAGAAAACATCAGCTCTCCCCGGTTTTTACGTTATCAAAACCATATGCATGCACACGCACACACACACAGGCACACAGAGGCCACTTGGCCATTATAATATAGATTCTTGATAATGTTATTTTTGTGAACATCACAACTCAAAATCATAGCTGAAAAAAATGCACATTTAACAAACTGCTAAGCTCAACTGCACATCAGCTTCTTATCTACTGACACCAGAACAAAATGGCAAAAGAACAATGCAGTGGAAAACATTAGTGCGGTGTAGTGTAGCACTGCATGGAGGAAGATAAAATAGAAAGGAAAGCAATAACGTGCTGAAATTTATCTGTGTCTCTTGATATCTAACGTAAACATCAAGCGTCTACATCTGCTCCATTATATTTTTTGAAGGTTCAAGTGCATCACCTGACTGGGGTGGTAAAATCAACCAATCAGTTTCTTTCAACAATGCTGTGTTGAAAATTGGCGGTGATACATGTCAGTGCATCAAAAAGCCTCTACGAAATTTGATTACCCATAATTCTGCTCTCTGTGTCAGCCAGAGGTGACACAAACATGCCGCAGTGCCAAAATAAGAACCGACCTTTAATCTGACTCAAATAATTCAGCTGGAGCTGGTAGGCAGAAATAGATTTTTTTAGGTGTCATGATAATTCATGTTATCCGGTACAACGAGACATATTAAGAAGTGATGAACTGCTCAGCAGGACGAGGGACTGATTTGCCTTGATATCTTTGCATGTGCAGGATACTCCGTACATGCATGTTAGCTTGTTTGTATGAGAGGAGGTGGCGGACGGTTGGACGAATAGAGAAATTCAATGAATGTTCCTCTGCTTAAAATGCAGAGGCTGTGTGTTGGCAGGGACCAAAAAGTCCTTAGTTAAGCTATTCGCCAGACCATTTGGCAAGGATTATGCTCAGCTTAGGGTTCTTCCCCAGAACAGGCTCTCTGATTCATAACAGTGATTTCAGTAAGTAATTTTATTGATAGAGCAAATGCTCCATTTTAAAATTGCATTAACCCTTTTAAAGTGTCTACAGGAAGACATCTGTAACAATAAAATGCAAAGACAGCAATTAAGCCTGTCAACACCCTGTGGAGGGTATATTTAGGTTGACTTGAGGATATGCTGAAAGACATTATCTGAGATAATATAACTGAGATCATACAACAGTGGGCAAAATGCACCCTGGAGAGATGGTGATTTACTTTTCTACATCTGGTCTTTGTGCTTTGTTCATTTAAAGATGCGGCCCTAGTAGGGTAGAAGTAAGTCCTATATAAGCCTTATGGCCCATTGGTGCAGATGCTTATCCACAGATACCGTAGTGTGAAGCGGAGTAGATGGGAGAACAGTCCATTACAGTCACTTCCCCAGACAAGGTTAAGGCTGGATGGACTGGGATACCTCAATTCCAGACCCCAGCAGGCCTAGTTATGTCACTGCTTGAGTTGTACAGTATGTCTTTCTATGCATTTACAATGTCAAACACTGTGGAAATCATCCAGCAATTTTTACCACCTACGCCGTGCCCAGATGTAGCATCCTTCATGGATGATATCAGGTCAGAAGTGAGGAGAAATGCACAGTGCATAGTGACATTCATGAATGAGCACCTTTGCCTTTTGTTGCCATATAAGACAACAAGAGAATTTTTTCAAAAGGATGCACAACTTCCACTGAACAGAAAAGGGGATTTTAATGTTAGATTATTTTCCAGTGGTCAACACAGCCTTATCTGAGGTAGTTCTTACAATGCCTATAGCAAAGGATAACTGGTGATGTTATTTTGGTTGTAGAAATATTGACATGCCTTCAAACCAATCAGGCATAAGCGAGAAAGACCTCCTTCTTTTAAATTCACTGAATGAGAAAAAACAAACAAACAAACATTAAGAAATAAAAAACCTTACTTTTCTGTCTGTGACATATAAGCATGATGTTAATAACAAAATACATGCTGTGACAGTTTCGTGCATGCGGGAACACATCAGCTTTTCACAGCAGCTGTGCAATGTGTAACCACATCATGCAGCTGCTGTGAAAATAAAAAAATAAATAAAAATTACATGCCACCCACGGGAATCAAACCTGCACTTTCCAAAACCTCTGACTGCCAGTCAGAAATTTTACCATTGAGCTACCATTGGTGTCCTGTGAAAGATGTGGGAAACTGCCTGATATCAGGAAGGACATGGACATATTTAAAAAAGTAGAACCACAGACCATTTAAAAACACAGCATTTTACTGAATCCCTCTTATCAAGTGGACAATACAAATATGATCCGTCTGTTCCT
The DNA here is from genome assembly GCF_902500255.1 of Thalassophryne amazonica. Taxonomy (NCBI): domain Eukaryota; kingdom Metazoa; phylum Chordata; class Actinopteri; order Batrachoidiformes; family Batrachoididae; genus Thalassophryne; species Thalassophryne amazonica. Next base: position 45,061,928 of record NC_047112.1, on the reverse strand, counting down.
CTGTGGATGACCCATGGTTACAGACGTATAGTCATGAAATGACATGAATGAGAAGCAGGGCACTCTCATCATGTCCACATCTACTGGTCCGGTGTGTCCAGCCGGCCCCGCGCATGTGTCCTGCCCGACATGCATGTCTTATGGACGGCGCGCCACAGGACTGACACCGGGTGATGTAGAACAGTTGCTTATGTGGGTGACGTGGCAGTCAGATCGCCCACTGTGTGTTATGATCTGCTGGTCCATTTCAACCTGGGGGCAGCCTGTCAAAGTGCGCCAGATACGCACTCGCTCGCTGCAGCCCATCATCACAGCGATATATGTTTTTATTTCTGTCCAATTGAGGACACAAACGCGTCACAGTGGGCAGTTGTTAGTTCTTGTCCGTCCAAACACGGTACGTGTTCCCCAGCCGTGACGTCCAGATCCACAGATCTCCACAGCCGCTTTTGTTGGTGAACACACCCTTTGTAAGTTCAGCACACACCAACGTGTCACTGTGTCTGCTTGCAAAGCCACACTCATGGGGTACTTTGGGGCACTCATGGGGTACAAAGTTCACATTCAGCTCAACAGTGGTTGTCTGCTGGATGTTGTTGTGTTAACAGTGCGAATGTCCACACATTTTTTAAGTACGAAGCGAGCGGTGTTAGATGTTCGTGTGTGTCAGCTGGAATTTGGCCGACACCTGCTATGAGAGGGTTTCACGGGCTTGCACAGTGCACACTTTGTCTTTCAGCCGCTGGTGTGCGCAAATAGTTGTAGGAACAGGGGTATGAGGCGTTGGAAGCAGCTACGATTTTACATGTTTGCATACAACTTCTGCTTCATGCGTACTTGATGTGCAATTTGATCAAATTCGCACTGTGTGGAAAGGGGCCTTAAAATGTGTCAAGCATAAACATTGGATCATCTACAGAGGCAATGATGCAGCTCCAAAAGCTGCAAGAGACAAACACAACACATATTATACCACATATTATGCATCATGATACTAAGACCTATTGTGACATGGATTTTGGCCCTATTTTTCTTCACATGTGCCATCAGAAACGTTCTGTGCCATAAGGATGCATGTCTAAGGGAGCAGGTTCACTTAAGTACATGAAAATTCCTGCAGTATTTCTGACTTGACCATGTTAGCAAGTTATGACAGCAATACAAAAAAAAAAAAAAAAAAATCTTATGCCTCATGAGCTCTGCTCACTCGTTATGTCGCATCCAAATACATAAGCATCCATAGTTTGCGCAATACCTGCAATGCTGTCATCATCGTAAATCACTGGAATTGGAACAGTACCAGGCCATTATATAGACCAAATCTGTGAAACCCAGGTAACTGGAGTTAAGGGTAAAATGGCTGATAAGAGGTAGTCAGCTAATCTCTTAAATTGCATGGGTATTGAACTGCTGAAGTTTAAATAGGATGCATGGGCTGCAGCCTGTAACCTGTGTGATTTCTTATTTTTTCCTCATCACTTTATGAAATATGCAATTAGTAGCAGATGACCGCAAGGTTTACAGCATAGCCCCATTAAAGAGAACAGTGTTAAATAGAAAAGTGCCTGAAGACAACCATAATGGGTTTTTCACTGACAAGCATTTCATTTGATGGGACAAAATGTTTTCCTCTCTCCTGATTCAGGCTTGGACACCTTGAGATGGATGGAATGCATTAGTCCAAACTTTATGAATATCAAATCAAACTGGGGCAGATTATGCATTTAACCATAAACATCTGGCAGTATGTCAGCGTATAATGCACAAAAATGCCTGGAGACAATCAGTCTAGCCTCAGCTTTACGGGTTTGACCGCAGAAAATCTTTAACAAGTTATTGCAAGCACTCACTATATACACCGGAAAGCATATTACTGTATAGGTATCTAGACTTAAAGGAAGCGATTTATAAACACAGCTAAGCACAGCTTGGCTGGACAATGCTCTGGCTGCATTTTTGCCTCCATCATCTTAAGCTTTGGTTCCCTTGTGAACAAGCCAAGCCCTTCACATGCACAGTTGTTTTTCCATTATCTTTCTAGAATTGAAGTGATTCAAATCTGAATAATATCTGGCCTCAACTTCAATCCTGCACCTCCCAGTTTAACAGAATGAGGCATTCTATCCACATGTTCCCAAAATAGCCTGGCCATATTTCAAGACACACTAACAGATATGTATTACCATATAACAGAAGAAAGTTATTAAGCAAAAGGCAACTTGATGATTGCTGTGAAGTGTAAAATACTGCTCAGAATTAATTAATGAAAACACTGTGGTTATGACTAGGCATGCCACAATATGAAAAATGTAGTAGTCAGAATTGATAGGTGTTAAGGATTTTGTATATATGTTATCACTGTTAAACATTTGTACATTTGTCTTCTTTCTCATGAGAACGGTGTTGTGCTGTTTTGCACTTCACCCTGAGAATGTACGTGTTATTCAACCTTGTTTTAGCTTTGTCTTCTTTCTCATGAGAACGGAGATGTGCTGTTTTGCACCTGTCTTAATGCAATCCTGAGAATTCAATTTTGTTTTAGCACTCTGGGGTCAATCTGAGCTGGGAATGAAGGGCTGGATGTACTTATTATTATAATATAACTTTGTTTTCGCAGCCTCTAACGACTGGGAGTAAGAGAACGTTTTGACTATTGTGATGTGGTGTTTAGTGTGAAGGAGTGTGGAAGACAGGACACTTCAGGCAGATGCAGAACAGCTGATACCTGCAACAGACGAACGAGATGTGCTGACCTGAAAGTGTTCTTCCTTACAGCTGCACTTATTGACGTATGCGTTTATGTTATGGGAAGAAACTTGTCTTGCGTCATCACCCCCACCCTTAGGACAAGTTTCTTGTTTATGTGATGAGGGCGTCTCTTAATAAAAAGAGCGGAAAAGCAGGCCAGACTTTAGTGTAGCCTTGGTGTACAGCCTGGCCGCACTCCGCGCGTAAAATTTGACTTTCTGTCTCACTGGTGTTTCTTGACTCTGTTTGTGTTGTTAAAGGTTTTAAAAATGTTTGGAGGAGAAAATACCCAACAATAGGAAAAAAAAATAATAATGCAAAATACCCATTTTGAGACAAACGTAAAAACAGAAATTGAATTAATAACAGTATTTTATTTACTTATTTAGTATTTTATTTTTTATTTATTTTTAGTAATTCAATACATGTGAAGAAACCCAGTTTGGTTCTAGAAATGCTGGGAAAGATTTTTTTCACACTAATTCTTCTAAGATCTCTAAGCAACCTGTTTAGAATTTTTCCTTAAATCCGTCAGGGTTTGGGGATTTTTTGGGTTTGCGTGTTTGGTTTTTTTTGTTTGTTTGTTTTTCTGTTTCTTTGTTTTGTTTTGTTGTTTTTTTTTTTGTTTTTTTGCTCTGGCCTGTTTAGTTAGGCTTGGTTGATTTTGTTCTATTGTGATTCATCTTGCTGGGATTTTTCCTGCTTTGGCTTTTTCTGTCCCTGTCTCTCTTGGTGGTGGGTGGGACATGCTGTAGGGGCCACACTCTGTTCTGGCGCTTTCCACACACCTGTTTCTAATGTGCAGCTCATCACCTGGGTGTATTGAAGCTTCACTGGTTGCACTAGTTCCCCGCCAGATCGTTGTGCCTTGTGCCTTCACTTCCAGTCTTTCCTCTGAGTGTTTTCTGTGTGACCTGACTGCCTTGGCGTGTTTGATATCTCCTACTTTCTAACTCTGCTGTTCGCCCAATGTTTTTGTTACTGTTGCTGCTCTCCGACTGCCTTCTTGTGTACCAAACCATGCCTGTCCTACCAGTAAAGAGCTTTGAATGGTGACCATCTGAAAGTGAGTCCTGCATTTGTGTCCACCACGAGTGTGTCTCCAGGCCTGATATTACCTTTATGAACATTTACAGTCAACATTCAGTAAATATCACAATACAGAAACTGCACTCACTATCAATCAATATTGGTGTTGGTTTTGACACTGTTGATCCCAGTATAATGATGAGGAGAACTGACTTTTTGTTTTGGCATCTCTCATCAAGTAATCTCAGGCCATAATCTCAATTTCAAGTTAATCACAGTGTGTTTTGAAAACATCACTATGTCTGAATTTTTGACAGTTAAGTATGAAACCTGGGCTACCCCAGTTCTGCCCATGACTCTTCTCTCTTTCTTTAGTTAATTTTGTACAGATGTGCATCTTAAAAAATTAGAATGCCATTAAAAAGATAAAAAAAATTGTCAAGTATCTCAAAAAGTGAAATTGTTACATATTTTCACTCTTCCTTACCCTCTCCTTCCCTGCTGACATCGCTCCTTCCCTTGGCACACCTCCACCCAGACAACACAGCAGCAGCCTCCTCCTCCCCCACTTCAACACAACCTCCTCCATACTTCACTTATGGACCAGGTCAGAGGACAGCTGAGAAGCTTTATACCAGGAAAGCGGCAAGCCCAGACAAGATGTATCCCTAACTATTGCAGACCGTTGTGACTGAACTGGGAGAACCGCTACAATGTATCTTCAATCTTAGCCTACAGCTAGTAAGAGTGCCCACCATCTGGAAGACTTTATGCATGTTCCAGTTCCTAAGAACATTCGGCCCAGCAAGCTGAATCACTTCCGATCAGAGACACTCTCTTCACACCTGATGAAGACATTGGAGCAGCGCTTCCTAGACTTCCTCACACCCCAAGTGCAACATGCCCAGGACTGTCTGCAGTTTGCATATCAGGTAGGTGTTGGTGTGGAAGATGCCTTCCTGTACCTGCTACACTTAATCCACTCACACCTAGATAAGGGAACTGGCACAGTGAGGATTCTCTTCCTGGACTTCTCGATAGCCTTCAACACCATCCAGCCCCTTGTGCTTCAGCACAAACAGAACAGTATGCAGGTGGACCCCTGCCTGGTCACTTGGATCTACAGCTACTTCACAGACAGGCCGCAGTATGTCAGAGGGATATCATGTCTGACACTGTGATCAAAGAAGAAGGGCTAGAATCTTGCCCTGGGATGCTCCGATGCGGGCCCTTCTTCTCTTCACCCTGTACACCTCTGACTTATGCTACAACTCTGAGCTGTGTCACATCCAGAGGTTCACAGATGACACAGCCACTGTTGGATGCATCAGGAATGGCAGAGAGGAGGAGTACAGGAGCCTAGTGAAGAACTTTGCTGCCTGGTGCCACACACAAACCAGCTACAGCATAACACCATAAAGACAAAGGATCTGGTCATTGACTTTGGGAAGTCCAGACTAAGACCATGACCAGTCGAGGGAGTGGAGGTGGAGGCTGTGAATTCCTGCAAGTACCTCAGTCTGTGGCTGGACAGCAAACTGGACTGGACAACCCACACCAACCACCTTTACAGGAAGGGACCAAGCAGGCTGTACTCTTTGAGGAGGATGCGGCCATTCAACATCTGCAGGAAACTCCTGTAGATGTTCTACCAGTCCGTAGTAGCCAGCATCCTCTTTTACACCATGGTGTGCTCGGGGGGGCAGCACATCCAAGAAGGACACTTCCAGGCTGGAAAAAATGATCAGGTGGGCTGACTCTGTGGTTGGCATGAAGCTGGACTCTCTGGTGACGGTGGCAGAGAAGAGAACACTGGACAAACTGCTGGACATTATGGACGATGCCAGTCACCCTCTGCACACCGTTATCACCAACCAGAGGAGCCTCTTCAGCCACAGACTGCTCCTTCCCAAGTGCAGAACCAACAGACTGAAAAACTCCTTTGTCCCTCAGGCCACCAGACTGTACAACTCCTCACTTGTGGGGAGGAGGAGTAACAGAAAGACAGAGGATGGGAAGGAGAGAACAGTAGTAGCCAGTAAAGCAGTAGCGATCATTATGTCTGGTATTTATAGTTATATCTGCAAATAGAGGTGGGTATCGATTCAAATTTAAATTGATTTGATTCGGATTCTTAAGATTCAGAATTGATTATTTCAATTCAATCTGATCCGATATTGATTTGGGTTAGTGTTATTATAACTGTTTTTGTTGGGAAGGTGTCGTAGCACGGACCCACAACAGGGGGCGCAAAGGAACGGACAATGAATAAGCCAATAAGTAACAATTTAATGTTGTGACAACACACAACTAAATTCACACAGAATATAAATAGACAATTAACACCAGGTGACGTGTGGGCAGGCTCGAAGATAGAAGACCCCCGACGAGAGATGAGCCGCGTCCCACACAACTTCCACCACCAACGGCCTGAAGAACACCGGAGCCGCCAAGTCCCGAGTCCCCAGGTGGCCTCTGTCTTCGGCTGTTGACCCTGGTACTGCTGGCAGAAACAAAGACAGGATGGATGAGTGTGGATTCGCACACTCAGTAATCCCACAGTCTGTACACAGTTAGGAGGGAGAACCTCCACCTCCAAGTAGGAACACACTAGCAGCTCCTGTTACCACTTATCTGATTGGAGTGTGAAGCGAAGCCTTCGCTGATCACTCCAAACGCCAATCCCACAGATAAGGCAGACACCACAGGATAACAGCTGCAAAAGAAGTTCAGATTATTACTCAACGATTTGAGTCAGCAGAGAAAATTATCTCTTCGGTAGTTGATTTCTCGGCGGGGAGGTGGAGTTGCAGTCCGGCTTATGTAGGTGGTGTGATGAGTGACAGCTGGTGTGATGAATGACAGCTGTCACTTCTTCTGGGTCTGGCGCCCTCTCGTGCTTGGAGCCCGCACTCCGCACTCCTCTGGTGGTGGTGGGCCAGCAGTACCTCCTCTTCAGCGGCCCACATAACAGTTTTTGAGCTGTTACCTAATTGTCTAGTTATGCAACATAATACTAGTATTAAATTGACATCTGACAGCAAATTAATGAACTATTGGCAGTTAATGATGGCTATAAGACTAATGGCAGAGACCAATCGCCCTCCTAGAATGATAGACTAGTATTCTTATTTTACAAACATACTGAAGGGCAGAATTACTGAACAGATCCAGGGCAGCCAAAAGAGAGTACCAGAAGTACTTGGATCTGTGTCAGGTACACCAGATGTACCTGACACAGGTACATTTTTACACCCTTCCATGTTTTGGCCTGATGCCTTGTTTCTTTTGGCTTTAAAGTAAGGCTGTAACAAAGATAAAAAAACAAAAAAACAAAACAAAACTATGGCTTTACTTCACAAAATTTGGCCCTCAAAATGCAGGAAATAGTGTTTCCGGTCTCCCCTACAAACACTCACGTCTGCAGTGCTGTGCAGCAAACTGCAAGAGAACTTCTCCCACAGCCACACTGACAGACTTTTAAGTCAGTCTTCTCCCACAGCCACACAATGAGTGCTGATGGAAAAGACTGACTGGAACGTCAGTCCACACCAGAGAACCTTCATGCGTGGTCCCATGGAAAAGGCACGTGATGAGGAATGAAAAAAAAAAAACAAAACACTACTGTGTGAAATAAACGGGACGATTCTCTTGTCTTTCCCGCAACAGACAAGAGTCCCAGTCATCATGATTGACTTGACAGAGGTTGATAAATAAATTGTGGACATGTTGCTTCTTAAGGCCCGGTCCCACTGGCGTTTAGGAAGATTTACATATGAACTGTGCACCAAATTGGTTTATATTCGTTAAACATCAGCAAACATGCTTGTATGAGTCAGCCAACATCTGCACACATCTGCAATTATCCGCAGAGGCGCGTTTTCCGTTGCCAGGATTTTTGAGCTGCACAAAATTTTGGTTGCGGATGACATCCACCTTACATACGCAATACATACTCAATATATACTCAATCTATGCGCTGTATATCCACCGTTATCTGCTGAGATCAGCAACTGATGGGGTATTGCGGCTTGGCAGTGGACTTGGACAGTGTGTAAAATGGATATATGGGCATTTTCACAATATCGTAGCGCATTCAGTCCCAAAGAGGTCAAAAATTGATGTTTTCAATGTGCTGTTTTTCCTAATTAGTTTATATCTCTAACCTTTATTGTTGCAGAAACTTTTTAAATTTTGGCTGTAATTTTATTTTCTCTCAAGTTCTGGTCTTTCAAAGTATACATGTCCAAAAGGCTAAAAATACAAGAAAATTACCACTGTCAGTAAGAGCCATATTTCCAAGTTAAAGTTCAAGTTTCGTAGTAAAACGTACCTGGATTATTTATATCATTTACTGGATGACTAATGTTGATGTACGTAGAAGCTGAAATTTTCACTAAAAATTTGAATCTTAGTGAAATATTTTCCTCTGGTGCCAAAGTTTTCTACCCATAAGGGACAAATATGAGAGCTAAATGTTATTCTTTTGTATGAGTAACAACAAATTATGTTTTTATTATGAGTATTAATCCATAGTTTCAAGAAAATATTAATACATGGCCCAAAGTCATAACTCTTGTACTGTATTCCAGCAATTTGAGCATCTCTTGTTGGGGTTTGGATAATTATATTAAGTCAACAGGCTGCAAAAAATTAAAACAATGTCAAGACTGTCAGAAATAGTTCAAAAGTATATAATGTCACAAGTGTCTTGATATATTAGAGAAATAAATCAATAAAATCAGGAAAGATTGATGATACAGGATACTTTAAGATTTGTAACAAATGGTTTTGGAGTGGACAAAATATTTTAGACACATTCCTTGTGGGCCTTATTCAAAATTAACAGCCAATAATTTTCCATGTGCATAATATATATATTATGAAATGAGTGGATATTTTTTATTACCTTGCCTTAGCAGAAATATTTACAGTGTTAACATACCGAGGACTTAAACCTTTATTTTGGAGTGGACACTTTTGGACGGAATGATGTTCACATGCTTCTCAATACCAAGTTTCAGAAGATATTTCAGATATATTTGCCCTAAGGTGACAAACATATGCACTTTATTAAAAGTGTATCTGATTCACAAAGATGTATTTCTTGTTAGAGCAACAGATGGAAAAGTCGGATTGGACATTTTGGACGGAAACTTACTCATGCGGATTCAATTCTACCCTGTGTGGAAAAAATCCTGGATATAGCCACTATTGCATCATTTAGTAAAAGTACATATTCTAATGTATTTTACCAGTGAATATTTTTGTGGTGAATATTCTGTCTTGGAAATTATTCAACTTAGAAAACTGTGAATTTTTTCAAATGGGAAAGTCATTTCTGTCCAAAATTCAACAGTTTGATGTATTTTCAAGATAAACAAATAGTTTTTGTTTGTTATTTTTTTATTTACAGGTACTTCATTCTATCATGTACTTATCCATATATGACATTTTACCTAATATGTTTAGATACTGGAAATATAAGGCCAATTTCGGTGCAACCCCAGTGCTCTACGATACCGTGAAAATGCCCATATAGCATGCCTATCATGTCCACATCACAAACTAAAATAAATTGTAGCTAATGCATACAGATTGGCCACGAATAAAGCGTTTGTATTACGTCTGCTTTGCATCTGATTTGTGGAGAATTTGTGAATGCATAAACACTTCACGGAACCCCAAAGTACTATATAAATGTGGCAGAAATCGACATACTTGCCAATCATTGCCAGTCCAGCTGTGGAGACATACAGATGTAGTTATGGATCGACAGTGGATCAAATACGTATTTGCCTCACTTTATATCAAGCTCTGAATGCTGTTTCCAGCTAGGATTTTGGCCAAGATTTCAAACAAGACATCTCACACTCAAACAGCCATCAATAGAGCACATACTTATGTAAAGTATATGCAGAGTGACATAGGTAATGTACTGTATCATCTGATGTAACATAGGTCACACTGATATCATCAGTAATTTAGTAATGTTAGTCATGAGATTTAAAATGCAATTGCTTGTTGCAGCTCCTTCCAAAAAGGTATTCAACACAAACTGTAGGTTCACTAAGAAAATTCAGACTTCGCAGAGTTATAAAAATAAAAAAAGAAGAAAAGAACAACTTGTTATGCTAACACAAAGCTCAGCAGAAAATATATCCAGAATTTAATTTATTGCAGCCTTAAAAAAATCCACCCTATCGACCAAGACCTAATTGTCTATTCTCTCTGCATGTGTGGGCTTGCACAGTCATGAATCACCAAATATACATCACAGAGATAGATTCTGCTTTACAGTGACTCAAGTTCAAAGCAAAAAGTATCATTTTACTTTTTCTCATCACTCAACTAGGTGAGGCGTAATGTCGAGATGATGCTTTTGATCCATACAACTGACAGCTTGTGTTGTATTTCCGAATGTGGCAATGGAATAGATAGATTTTGCAGTTCAAGCTATGGAAATGGCTCATTTGTGGGAAGGCTATTTTAGCATTGAAGTCTGAAGTCTGTTATCAACTCCGAATGGACTAATGGGAGAAGCTAATTTTGTGGTTCAATATTTGTCCCAGACAAGTTTTATCCAATTTGCCATTTAAATGACTGACACACACACATCTCTATTTTAATATACTTCTCATATATAGAGCTCAGCTATTTAAGAAGTGACAGTGGCATCTGTGGCCAAAAATAACTCTACAGTTGCAATGCTTTATAGTTTTAAATTCAAAATCAGTGATGAAAACAGGTTAAGAAAAAAAAAACTGAACTTCTTGTGGACACGTAGATGAGACTGGTAAGACCTTATGCAAGAATGTAAGACAACATCATTTACATCAATACCTAAGACCCAAAGTCATGATGGGGGTCCAAAGTACTTCCCCTACAATTGTTAATTCTAATCCAATTACATTTTTTTTTTTCGCAAATCTGATGTAAAGTATCATTACAGCATGGTGTGACATTATTTACCATATTTTCTGGAGGATATACCCCACCGGAAGATGAGCTGCACCTTTTAAGGGCCCCTTCACACATAGTGCGAATTTGGTCGAATTGCACATTAAGCATGAATCATATGTAAACCATGTAATTTCGTAGTTGCTTCCAACGCCTCATACACCTGTTGCTACAGCTATCTGCGCACACCAGCAGCTGAAAGACAGAATGTGCGCTTTGCAACCCCATCGAACCCTCTCGCGGCAGGTGTTGGCCAAATTCCAGGTGACACACACGAACATCTAACACAACTCGCATGGCACTTAGAAAAAAATTTGTGGCCATTCACACTCTTGGCATGACAACAGACTGCAGACAATCACTGTTGTACTCGCGGTGAAATTTGTCTGTGTCCCACGAGTGTGGCTTTGGTGTGTGTGCTGAACTGACAGAAGGTGTGGCTATGACAGAAGTGGCTGATTCTATGGTAACGGAATTATGCCGCCGGGAAAATCTGGCCATATTTTAGCTCCCCATTTAAAATGTGCTCCGATTGTAATTCCGTTACCATAGAATCACCCAAGTGCCTGTGGAAATCTGTCATTCTGGATATCCCAGCTGGGGAGAACTGTGTTTGGATGGACATGGACTAAATGACCACTGTGACGCACATGTGTCTGTTTGCTGTCATCAATGGACAGAAAAACATATATCACTGTGGTGACAGGCTGCAGCAAGCAAGCGCACGTGCACATGGACAGGCTGCCCCAGGCTGACACGGACCATCAGATCATAACAAGCAGCAGGCGATCTGACTGTCACGTCACCCACGTGAGCTCTGTTCCACATGACGCAATGACCTGTGGCACGCCGTCCACAAGACATGCGTGTTGGCAAGACACACACGGGCAGGCGGGACACATTCCAGCAGTTGGGGACATGAATGAGAATGAGCGAACTGCTTAAGATTTCATGACGATGGGTCATCTACAGAGGAACAGATGGGTCGTATTTGTATTGCCTGCTTGATGCGAGGGATTTAATACAATGCGATGTTTTTATATAGTGCGTCGTTTTTATTTTTACAAATACGCCCAAGTGCTTCCTGATATAAGGCAGTGTTCAGCACCTTTTACAGGACAGCGATGGCAGCTCACTCTGTAAAGATTCTGACAACAATCAGAGCTTTTGGAAGGCACGGGTTTGAATCCTGTGAGTGACATGTATTTTTTGTTTTGTTTTTTTTTTTTCATCACACAGCTGCTCTGGAAAAGCTGCTGTGTTTCTGCGTGCACGGAACCATTGCAGCATGTATTTTTTTTCTTTGTTATTTCTTTTTTTCTTCACACCAGCTGCACAATGTGGTTACACATGGTACAGTTGGTGGCACTGTGTTCCGGCATGTACAAACTGTCGCACCAGCATCGAGCACGCCTGCCCGTCGGCAGGATCTTTCATGGTGCACACATACCAGCTGCTCCACTCCACCCTGGAGTTGTACATATTCACAATATATGTCAAAGGCCTTTAAAAAATGTCCAAAACGATATGTAAGTAACAGTTTTGTATTATCAGCTCTTTAATTTGGGATTTTGTGCATTGTTGTTCAACTGTACGTTTCATTACTTGCATTTATTATAGTATGATTTGAATTTGTTTTCTTTAGTGCTTTGATTTCTGGGAAAATCCAATATGAACAGTGATTATAAATATTATTATGAATAATCAATGTGTGATTTTTTTTTCACTGGAGTATAAGTTGCAGGACCTCCCAAACTAGCAAAAAAAAAAGTGTAATTCATAAAAATCCATAAAAATCCATAGAGGGATATGCTTTGCAAACTTAATACTCATTACTACATTGGATGATGTTGAAATTGGGGATGGCCCAATGGTTTTTCCAACAATATCAAACATTTTGTGTCTGCTACCTATTGTACAACTCATGTGGAATGTCTCAAACCTAAACCTACTTCTACACATCTTATATATGCTACTCTGGAACCACCCCTAAACCCAAACAGTTCAACTGTCAACCCCACTGAGGTCCTTAGTTTGGGTCTCATTAACATAAGATCACTATCGTCAAAATCATTGTTGATTAATGATCTAATTATTGATCATCACTTAGATATGATTGGGCTATGTAAAACCTGGCTTAAACCTACAGCTGTCCTCCCCTTAAATGAGGCCTGCCCACCAGCATATACATTTAGTCACGTCCCCCGTGATGCAAATCAAGGTGGGATGTTGCTCTTATTTCTAAATCTAGGTTTAGCTTATTAGCTGTTGGGGTTCACAAATATAACTCGTTTGAGCATATGATTCTCTGCTCTGGTCAGGATAATACGCATTGCCAAGATCAGAAGAATAAAAATCAGCTTTATTACTTTGTCACTGTATAGAAGCCTCCTGGCCCATATTCTGAATTCTTATCTCATCTCATCTCTAACTTGTCAACTATTGCAGATAACATTCTGATCATTGGTGATTTTAACATTCATATAAATAAGCCTTCTGATCCCCTCTGGAAATCATTTATGGAAATTGTGGAAGCATTAGGATTTCGGCAAGGCATTCAGGACTCGATGCACATTAGTGCATACACTGGATTTGGTTATCGCACGTGGTATTGCTGTCATGAATAATAACATCATGCCTCTTACATCAGTGTCTCTGATCACTCACTTATTAAGTTTACAGTTTAGCTGCCGTGTTTAGTGGAACAACAACCTTATATATCACTACGACGATGCATCTACTCCTCAACTAAGATTGAACTCAAAGCCAGACTGCCTGTTGTCTTAGCTTCACATTTGGAAAATACCCAATCAGTAGACAGTCTTGTGGATAGTTTAAACTCAGTGCTCAAAACTACACTCGACATGATTGTGCCACCTTTGTTAAAACCGCGTTCCCCAAAACACAGTCACACTGATTCATTGATTACCTCCATGACCTCAAGCATAAGGTTAGAGGTCTAGAATGGAAATGGTGTATTTCACAATTAGAAGTACTCCACCTTGCGTGGCGTGATGCTGTCTTAGACAATAAGCATGCATTACTGGCCACAAAGCGGTTGTATTACTATGATTTGATCAACAAAAACAAGCATAACTCAAAGTTCTTGTTCGACACGGTGGCAACACGGTGACAACCACCTGTAGTACGCTCTCCTTTTATAGCACAAGATTTCCTGGATTACTTTGAGAAGAAATTAGAATACATTAGGTTAAACATATCCCAACACACCTTAACCCAGCCACTACACCCTACTATTGAGGTGGGTGTAGATTTACAGAATTTGAGAGTATATCTCTAGGCATGCTAATGAAACTCGTAATATCAACAAAAAGCACAACCTTTTTTATTTGATAACAACAAAACTGTTTAAGAACCTGTGGCCCAGTCTTTGACTGACTGTAACAGAAATTATTAATCTCTCATTAACCTCTGGATCTGTTCCTAAATGTTTCAAATCTGCAGTGATTAAACCGTTACTTAAGAAACCTAATCTTGACCCTAGTGTATTGAAATCTATCGGCCGATATCAAATCTATCATTTTCCTCTAAAATACTGGAAGAAGTGGTGTCACGGCAGCTCGTGGACTATCTTACTGGGAATAATCTCTTTGAGCCACTGCAGTCCGCTTTTAGAAAATATCATTCCACAGAGACGGCTCTCACTAAAGTGGTGAATGATCTTCTGCTTACAATGGATTTGGACACCACATTGGTTCTTGTACTGTTAGACCTCAGTGCTGCTTTTGATACCGTGGATCAGCATATTCTACTTGATAGGCTGGAAAATCATTTTGGGATTACTGGGCGCGCCCTTGCATGGTTGAAGTCATATTTGACCAGTTGTTCTCACTGTGTTTGTACAGTAACACAACCTCTAACCTTAGTTACATGAAATTTGGGGTTCCACAGGGGTCTGTCTTAGGCCCCCTGCTTTTCTCCCTTTACATAGCACCCCTTGGGCACATATTGTGGCGCTTTGGGATTACCTTTCACTGCTATGCTGATGATACTCAGTTATACATGCTGCTCTCAGCCACATAAAATCCTTAGAAAACTGCCTTGCATCAGTGAGAAGTTGGATGCCTAGAAACTTCCTACTTTTAAACTCTGATAAGACTGAAATGATGGTTCTTGGTCCAGTGAGACATCGGCATCAATTTGACCAGTTAATGCTTAGCCTAGGCTTATGTGTCATACATCACATGATAAAGTGAGCAACCTTGGGGTAATTTTTGATCCTGCATTATCCTTTGACCTGCATATTATAAATGAGGACTTTTTCCACCTGCGAAATGTAGCTAAGATTCATCCCATCCTGTCTATGACTGATGCTGAGACCCTGATTCATGTGTTTATCTCTTCGAGATTGAAGAACTGCAATGTTCTATTTTATGGTTTACCGCAGTCCAGCATTAGGGCTCTCCAACTGGTTCAAAATGCTGCAGCCAGACTTTTGACATGAAGCAGAAAGTTCGACCACATTACACCCATTTTGGCATCCCTTCACTGGGTTCCTGTCCCAGTGAGATCAGATGTTAAGGTTCTGCTACTAGCCTATAAAATCGTTCACGGACAAGCACCTCCCTACCTCACTGACCTAATTAAACCTTACATACCGGTCCGGGCATTGCGTTCTCAGGCTGTAGGACTGTTTTGTGTCCCTAGGGTGATTAAGAAGTTTGCCGGTCATAGAGCTTTCTCTTATCGTGCCCCTGTTTTGCGGAATGATCTCCCTGCATCAATAAAAGAGTCAGATTCTGTGGAGACTTTCAAGTCCAGACTTGAGACACACTTATTTTCCCTTTGGTATGGCTAGCATACTGGTATAGTATAGTTCTATGCTTTTTACTCTTTTAATTCATTTTATTAGGAAATGGAGCGTGCCGTGGCCTCAACTTTACCTAAATTCTGGGTCTTTTAGTGAAGCTTAGTGCTAGTGCCTGGCGATCACCTTAGTATTTCCTGTTTTTCTTGTTGTTTTAAACTGACAAATTATACTGTGCTTCTTGTCTTTCTGATGTCTGATTCTGTTTTTTCCTCTCTGTTTAAGGTGCAGCTCCATCCAGAGATGGGTGTGGTATTTGTGCTGGAGACCCTCCTGTCCTGTGCACCAACAGTATTTCCTGTATATTCGTTTTGTGAATTGTTCTGTAATTTATGTCTGTAGAAAGGCCCAAACAGAGGGTCACCCCTTTGAGTCTGGTCTGCTTGAGGTTTCTTCGTCAGGGGGAGTTTTTCCTTACCACTGCTACTCTGGGGGTTAGTAAGGTTAGACCTTACTTGTGTGAAGCACCTTGAGGCAACTCTCTTGTGATTTGGTGCTATATAAATGAAAATAAACTGAAAATTGAAATTAAAGTGAAATTATACTCCAAAAAATATAGAGTATTCATGAATCTGCTTCATGTCCTACTAAACTTCACAGACAAAACCTTTACTTTCACAACAAGGAAATCTGGGAATTTCTAACAGACTTTCATCTCCATATTAAAAAAAACCCTTCCTTTTTTGTTGTTGTTTTGTTTGGGGTTTTGTGTTTTTGCAAGTGCTGAGGTAAGATCTTTTTAATTTGTGGCAACAGACGGTTGTCATTCTGTATCTTGACATGTGATAGGATGTCTGATAGATGGAATATTGCTGTTTCACCAAGCTTGCTACTCTGTTATAAGTCTTGTAACCACTGACCTTGACAGCAAGATAGGACGGCCCCCCATGCAAGAATCTGATAACTATGTCATCCATCATAATGGCACTGAACCGAACTCACAGGTCACAACAGTCCACATAGTAATGATTCTGGTCTACAGACGACAATGAAAACTAGCAGTGTGGCCTTTTAAACCTTATGCTGCGTTTACACATAATGACGACAAGTCATGAATGCCACGAAGTACACATTCTTGGCCGCTGATCACGAATGTGATTATTCGGCACAGAGGTGTCAGGTGTCCTCAGGAACTGCTGCAACCTGTTACCACCCGTTACGATTAATGGCACGTGTTGCTGGAGAATGATCAGGAACCATTACGCACGGTCAAGAATAGTGTTCCGTGTTGTTGCATGCTATTGCACGCTATTGCGCACTACTGCACGTAACAGTGCATCGTTAAGTTCTGTCACGTTGTGAACGAGGTGAACTGTCTCCACACACACACCCATATTCATCCAACCTAATTCAGATCGCTCCAGTTTTTCAGAAGAACTTTGTGACTGCATGCGTAGCTGGGCTCTGTGCCATGGAGTGGTGCAGAGAGGAGGAGGAGGAGGAGGAGGAGGGCAGAGCCAGATGTGTGGCTTCATGCGGCTCTCGTCTTGCCCATTTTCCCAAACATCAGGCACATGCAGCAGATGGAACACCTGCAGGAGCGCGCTGAAGAGCACTAAAATTAGACTTTTAGCCGACTTGGTGTCAGCAGTCAAACTGAATGTGATGCAGCAGGGTTTAATTGTGCGCGCGCTTCTTCCTCTGCCGGACTGGAGGAGGTGCAGAGATGTCTGGCTGCACGTGAGTCTCTTCTTGCTCCTCTGGCTCAGACTCATTCTCCCGCTCATCGGTTACAACAGCAGGTGGAACACCTGCAGGAGCATCCTGAGGAGCTTCAGCAGGAACTGTGGAACGACATTTGGAGCCGAGTTTAACTGTGCGCACGTGATAGAAAACTGATTTGTCGTGGTGCGCAGTGAAATGTGACGCCGTGTTACAAGTCGTGTCAAAACTGGACAGTTTCCGTGTCACTTCGTAATAACGTGTCACAGTTTGGGCTCCAAGAACCATCATAGGAACCACTACGAACGTTGTCGCGTTCTATTAAGGATCAATACTCATCAAGACGGATCAATACGCTCAGTTGCGACCGCCACGACCTGAGACGAAATGAGGGTGGTGTGTGACATTTGTGGAAGATTTTTTGACAGGCAAAAACATGCTCCACGAATATCAAGAATATCACGCACCAACACGCACTATTAAGAAAACTATTCAGAAGCATTAAGTCATATTAAGAATGTGAGGAATGTGTCACGAATGACAGAAAAATGACATTCGCAACGCGTCTTGGTTATGTGTAAACGCACCTTTAAATACAAGAGAATGTTCATTTTTTTGCAGCGATGAAGAATGTATGGAGCTCCATATTGTTGGGGGAGATATGGCTGTCAATCAATCCCTCCCACTCTCCCACATACACACAAACACATACAAAGGGAAACCCACACTCGTGCAGACACTAATACAGCATATGTGCACTGTGCACACATAAGCGGGAATGTGATTGGTGCACTGTTGCAGTGATTGTTCTTCCTCCTCTCTCTCTTTTCCTTGGGCTTCGCTGAGATAAGTCAGCAGCTTCAACGTATCACCCCCTGACAGAAAAGACCTCAATTCTCCAGCAGTAGACACTAACAAGAAAGCAAGAATCCTCCATACAGCATGTAGGTCAGCCCTGCCTTTCATGGCTGCTGCTTAAAAGAAGAGGTTATACCAGAAGATCTGAGCTCTACTCTCCCTTTTTGTCTGAAACGGCACACTTCTCCCACCTGAGCATAGCAGTTTATGAAGTGCACATGCATATGTGTGGCGTCGATCACAAAGAAACTGGGGAAAGCTGGCATTTGGCATTTGGTATGCTTATGTATTTTGGGTCAAGGATGAACCCCCCCCCCGGCTGTTCATTCTTTAGCTCCCCGCGTGCATCAGGTCGAGGTGATGGCGTGGCCACAGTTTTTAAAGATAGCTTTAATTGCCGATTTTTATCTGCTAATGTCTACTCCACTTTTGAACTTCAGTTGTTTGTGATAGAGTTTGACTGTCCTGTGTTGTTGTTTACCGTCCACCAAAATTTAATAAGGATTTTATTCAGGCGTTTTCTGAGTTTCTGGCAGATTTTATCCCAAAATATGACAAACATTTAGTTTGTGGTGATTTTAATATTCATATCTGTTGTCCTTCTAATCATCTGGCTGATGATTTTAAGAGCCTCCTGAACTCTTTTGGTCTAACACAAGTTGTGGATGGACCAACACATAATCTTGGACATATTTTGGACCTGGTCATTTCTTATGGGCTCTCAGTTTCCCTTAAAGACATATCAGACATTGCTATTTCAGATCACTTTCCAGTTATTTTTGAAATTAGTGCTCCTTCATCTGCTGGTAAGTCACTTATTCCTGTCTCTCGCCGTCTTTTGGTCACCTCCTCGACAGTGGGGGACTTTGCTCCTGCCTTCATGGACTCTTAGTTTTATGCCATGAATGGACTGGTTTCTCCATTACTCCCAGATAGCATCCTCTCTTCTTTCCACTCCACATGCACAGTAATTTTGGACTGCACTGATGCGCTGCAAATCCAGGAAATCAAATTCCAACCCCTGGTTAAATGCCACAACCCGTGCCCTCAGGCAACGCTGCAGACAGGCGGAGAGAATGGAAAAAGGACAAACTACAGGTGTCTCTGGGTATTCTGAGGGACAGTCTAACTGACTATCAGAAGGCTGTGAAGGAGACAAAAGCACAATAGCTGTCTCATATTATTTCTAGCAATTGTCATCGTCCCAGTGTGTTATTTCAAACTATAAACTCAGTTGAAAATCCACGCACCTCTGTTTTGTTGGATGCTACAACCACAACTTGTGAGGAGTTTCTTCAGTTTTTTATTGACAAAGTTTCATCAGTCAGACAGAACGCTGATCAGAACTGCAATGTTGAGTTGTCTGCTACTCGTGCACATTCTGCTGTGCTTGAGCAGTTTGAGCCCATTTCTTTTGCATCTCTTGGTGAAGTTGAGAAAGACATAAAACCTACAAGTTGTCCTTTAGATGTTGTTCCAGCTAAGGTGCTGAAGGAGGTTTTTAATACTGTTGGGGCGGGTCTCCTAACTTTTATCAATGCTTGTCTTAGATCAGGGTCTGTTCCAGCTGCGTTTAAACATGCTGTGGTTTGACCCCTTCTTAAAAAACCTCACCTGGACTCATCAGTTTTATCCAATTTTAGACCTGTGTCTCATCCGCCATTTCTGTCTAAGGTTTTAGAAAAGGTTGTGTTTATACAGTTACAGTCATTTTTAGAAGACAATCAAATCCTTGAAAAATTCCAATCCGGGTTTAGATCGCGACACAGCACTGAGTCGGCACTTTTAAAAGTTCATAATGACATCACTTTGTCGGTGGATGCAGGGAATCCTGCTGTGCTGGTTCTGCTGGACCTCACAGCAGCCTTTGATACTTTGTATCACACAGTACTTGTTCCCCTAACATTTTATTGGCATTCAGCACACTGCACTTAAGTGGTTTAGATCATATTTGGTTGAAAGGAGCTTTTCTGTTATGATTGGGGACCTCTCCTCATCAACTGCTCCTCTGTGTTGTGGAGTGCCGCAGGGTTCTGTTCTTGGGCCTATTCTATTTTCTTTGCACATTCTGCCACTGGGGTCAATTATAACCCAGCACAACCTGTCCTTTCATTGCTATGCGGATCATCTGCAAATTTATCTGCCTATGAGGACTAATGGGAGTGATGCTTTGTCATCATTATTTAATTGTATTCGCGATGTAAAGCAGTGGCTATTCCAAAATTTCCTTTACCTGAATGATGGTAAAACTGAGATCATGGTGTTTGAGCGCTCTGGTATACCAAATGTGGTAACACCAAATTTTGGTGCCCTGGCTAATTATGTAAAACCAGCTGTCAAGAATTTGGGAGTGATATTTGACAGCAGTTTGAGGTTCGATCAACAGATAAACTATGTTGTCAAAGCAAGTTTTTTCCAGCTTCGTCTTTTGGCTAAAATAAAGCACTTCCTCAGTAGATGTGATCTTGAGGCGGCCATTCATACTTTCATCAGCTCCAGACTTGATTATTGTAATGCACTTTATTCTGGCATTAATCAGTCTTCTCTTGCACGTCTCCAATTGGTGCAGAATCTTTTTTTCATCTTTTTACATCATCTTTTAACAAACACTTTTAGATGTGAGTATATTATGCCCGTTCTGTACTCACTCCACTGGCTTCCAGTTGTTGTAGAATTGATTTTAAGATTGTAATGTTTGTTTTTAAAGCTATTTATGGCCTTACACCTCCCTACTTGTCTGAAATTTGACTTTGTGCACGTACAGTAGGACATTATGGGCGTCTGGCCAGCTTTACTTAGATGTTCCGAGGTGAAGACACAAACGCTGGGGTGATCATGCTTTTGCGGTAGCTGGCCCCAGACTGGAACAAGCTACCTCTTGAATTACGTACTATTCCTGACCTAGCACTTTTTACATCTAAGTTAAAGACTTATTTATTTAAACTGGCTTTTAATACCTAGTGGGAGGTGACATGTTCTGTTTTTACGTGCTGTTTTAAAATTTTATTGCAAATGTGTTTTATTTTTGTGAATTTGTGTTTTTAATGATAAGTGCTTTGGACACCAGTTGGTACTGTAAAGCGCTCTGTAAATAAATGTTGATTGATTGATTGATTGATTGATTGATTGACTGAATGCTGCAAAAATGGAAAGTCGATAGGGCAAATATTTTTGGAGAAATTAGAGATATTAGCTAACAACAGTGAACAATGGATGTTGTGCTGCAATACACCATGGGAGTTCATTTTCTGCATTGTTATTGTGGTTCATGTTAGTTTACCAGTGCTGTTAGCATTATTGAGTTTTTGTAGTTCATTTGGTTTAGCCAATTTAGTAAAGTGTCATGTTGCTGTTATCATGAGTGGGAAGTGTAGTACATTTGATGTCTTCCACCACTGTCTCTGTGGGTGTGTAAAATTAAAAGCACATGCTTGGGGCAGAATGTAGAAAAGACTAAAAGCTCTGGGTCGGTTTTTGTTCTTCTGAGCAGCTTTCCACAATATATGAAAAGTGAAGTGGAGTCTGTGTACATGTACGTGTGGGTACATGCGTGCGTCTGTATAACTTTCGATCACAGACAAACTGGAGAGAGTTGACATTTGGTATGCTTATACATTTTGGATCAAGAATGAACGCCGCAAAAGGGAACAGTGATAGGACTAATATTTCTGGAGGAACAATGGATGTTAGCTTACAACACTGAACAATGGACAGTGACAATTACATTATGGACTCACATACCATTCCAGCAGGGGGCGATAAATCATCTATATATTAAATGTGTGCGTGTGTGCGTGCGTGCATGCATGCATGATTTTATTTTCTAAGTTCAATGTAAGTACATAATATAATTGTAAATACATTAAAAAAATCATGGATGACACAAGAAAGTGAAAACACTTATTTTCATTGTGGTCCATTTAAAAATCAAATGACAAAACGGAAATCAAAATAAAATTATAGTAATAATAATAACAATAATAATAATAATAATTGTGTGTATATGATAACAACAACAACATGAACAATTTATGAATACATTAAGACAGTAAAATAACATTAAACAAAATTACATAATTAACAGGAAATAAAGGAGGTGAGTTCATGATCTAAAAACTGTTTAGGTCTAAGGTTCTAAAAACATTCTGGACTCAAACACCATTCCAACTGATTATAGAAACTTTGCATTTATTACCACGCTTGAAAAGTGTCAGCTACCTATTTTATAAACACTATAGCCCATACGAGGTCTGTTAGAAAAGTATCGGGCCTTTTTATTTTTTGCAAAAACCTGATGGATTTGAATCATGTGTGCTTGCATGAGCCAACCTTGAACCTTCGTGCGCATGCGTGAACTTTTTCACGCCTGTCGATTGCGTCATTTCCTGGTAAGCAGCCTTTGTGTGGGACGTGTGCAGCGCGCTTGGCAGATTTTCATTTCAAGGAAAAAGATGGAACAACTGGAGCAGCGCCGCATCAAATTTTGCCAGGAACTGGGCGAGAGCCAGGTGGAAACCATTCGGATGCTTCAGACGGCTTTCGGTGACGATGCTTTGGGCATCGTCACCCAAAGCGTCGTCTCCGCACAACGGTGGAGAGCGAGCCACACTCCGGTTGGCCATCAACATGCTGAAATGACCAGATCATTTCCAAAGTGAACGCTGTGGGGATGCGGGACCATCGTGTGACAATCCGAGAAATTGCGGAAGAGGTGAACATCAGCACTTTTCCAGTACATTCCACTGTGACAGAAGATTTGGCCATGAAAAGATTGGTGGTAAAATTCATGCTGCTGCTGACGGTGGCGCAAAAGCGCCTCCGTGTTGGAAGTCTCACCGGACATGCTGTGACATGCCCACCTCTTCCACAATTTCTCGGATAGTCACACGACTGAAAAGTCACCGAAAGCCGTCTGAATCATCCAAATGGTTTCCACCTGGCTGTCGCACAGTTTCTGGCAAAATTTCATGCAGCGCTGCTCCAGTCGTTCCGTCTTTTAACTTAAAATGAAAATCCGCCGACCGCACAGCACACGCCACACACAAAGGCTGCTTACCACAAAATGATGCAATCGACAGGCGTGAAAAAGTTCACGCATGCGCACGAAGGTTCAAGGTTTGCTCATGCAAGCACACGTGATTCAAATCCATCAGGTTTTTGCAAAAAATGAAAAGGTCCGATACTTTTCTAACAGACCTCGTATATATCATGTATCACCACTGAGCCTTTTGGTCCATATAGCCAATCTCTACCTTGGAGACAGAAATGCACAATATATCAGTTGAAAATCGTCATCACGATGTGTCCATGTGCAACCATCATATTGGAAGACATGCAATGTCAAGCAAGGCAAATTCCATCAAAGATACCACCTTACAAACTATGCATCATTTTAACAGCCTTGAAGCTGCAGAGCTGATTATAGTACTACTGATAAGCTGAAATGACTCTTGAATGGATATTTTATTTTATTTTTTGTTATTTTGTCTGGGTTATTCCACAAATATTTCAGTCCTTGTAGGACTTTCCCATTCTGTAATACAGGTGGGGGAACACTGGTTATCGGGTGATGACAGACGTGTGAATAATGAATTATCAATAAAGCAATCCTCCTACACCATCCGCCCCATCCGCCAAGAACACCCCTACAACTAAAGGGTACCGCCATTTTGAATGGTCAAATGATGTGATCTAAAACAGTGTGAGGGAGTTTTAATGTATTTAATTTATTTGTATTTATGTCCAGACATCCAAGGATCCAGTGACCATGTTCACAGATTTATTTTTATTTATGTCCAGAGATCAAGGATCCAGTGACCATATTCAGATTTTATTTATTTTTTATTTATGTTCAGAGATTTCATATTGATTTACTTTAAGACTAAAACACTGTTAAAACATTGTTGACATAGAAAACCTGTAAAGCCTATTTTTAGAACACAGAAAAATCACAGGAGGTAATGGCATCAATCTTGATAAAATCTTATCAATACCATCCCTACTGATCAATGTGATGCATAATCTCCTTGGTGTGTCAGCATTATGCTTTATGAAATATTGGCCTGTTCTGAGGAGGGCATTCTATATTTTGTTTTTAATATCGAGATGGATTTTAATTTTCTTTCTGGGTTTGTTGGTACAACCCACTGCCTTGCATTGCCCAGGCATTTAAAAAAAAATAAAACAGTGGCTAACATGTAAACAACCCACATATAATTAAACTATCTGCTACTTAAACAATCCACCCAGCTCAATTACTGTCACACCAGCTGGTGTTGCTAAGCATGTTGCTAAGACCTCACAGACAGTGTGCCCGGATGTGTGACCGAGTCAACAGACCAAAAACACGTCTCAGGTTTCAAAGTAAGTAGTGTGTAGTGCTAAAATTGGCCACTTAGCACGCCACTCAGATTGCTGTCATTTGGGACAACATCAAAATTGATCGAGAATCTTTAAATCTGAGACAGAACATTTGCATAAGTCGGAAAATAAAATACAGAATTGAGAATATTTTATTCTAGGCCATGTTTCCTGACAATTTATTTCTCTGAATCAAATTTATTTGACTTTTGTTGGGAACAAGTTGTGATTGCTGATGTTCCTACCCATTTCAATAAATATTTTGTTGAAATTCACATCCTAAGCAGTCTTCAAAATTTACATCAACCTACATCGATGTTCGATCCAAGGCTTTGCCTTACTTATAGTATGGAGCTGTGTCAGGAAGGGTATCCAGCATTAAAACTTGTGCCAAATCAACATGCAAATCTACCTCAGATCTGCTGTGCTGACCCTGAGTGAAAACACGGGAGCAGCCAAAGGAACTTCCTGGGCCCGAGTCAGCTCACATCACATCACTCAGTTTTTTTCTTTATGTGAACGTGAATAAATATCTAAGAAGTGTTCATGTCTTTGTTACAGCCTATGTAAAGTTATTTAGCGTGTGTTTAAATGATAATGACTAAAACTGTAATGGTTGGCACCTCTGCACATAAGTTGCTTTGAAATACATCAATAGACTAGTCAAACATGTTAAAAAACAGTGACTTATAGTGCAGAAAATATGGCAAGTGACATGGAGACAATTGGCACGTCACGTTAACTGCAGGTTGTCGCCAACATCTGGTGCTTGTCTGCGCCTGTCAATATTAATGTACGGGGAGGTGATGGTCTAGTGGTTAAGTGTTGGGCTTCAGACCACAAGATCCTCAATTCCAAACCCAGCCAGACTGGAAAATCACTAAGGGCCTTTGGGCAAGGTCCTTAATCTCCAAGTTGCTCTTGGTGTGGAGTGGATGCCTTTCATAATTGTAAAGTGCTTTGAGCTTCTGATACAGATGAAAAATGTCCTATATAAATGCAATCCCTTTACCATATTAAATTCTAGCGAAGGACATTCCTGTAAACATGTGCACCAGCAAACAGACAAAACCAACCAAAACTTTAAAAACAGTTTATCTAAAGTCTTAAACAGTCTCTTTGCAAAATGCCCCCACTTAAGTTTCCACTGGTTTTGACTTTCATGTTTTGACTTTCACTGTAAAATGCAACAACAGAAGGATCTATGTTGTCATTGTGTTGTATTTAACTGTGAAACAAGCTCTCCAGCAGTGCATAGCTTGGTGTAGTGTTATTATTTTTAGGCAGAAATGTGTTGAAAATGAGCTAAATGAACGTGCAACAACAAAATACAAAATCAATGTCAGTTGTATAAAATTAATTTGGACACAGAAAGGATGATGTTGTTGACCAAAAACAGATAATTTGTTGAGAATTCCTTGGAGAGTCTTTCAACTTTTTAAGAATTTCATTTTTATTTTCTGATCGCATGTATTCTCCTACAAAATCACCCAAATTACTCTTGAATGAGTCATCCTTTCCATATAGAGCTATTATAGAGCTATAAGTTGTGCTTGTCAACAGAAACTGCTCTTCTTCCATCCATCCATCCAGCAACACATCCGCATCCTAAAACTCAAAAACCATAAAACTCTCAAAAGCAAACATTGTATACATTAATCCTGGGGGCCAAAGCTCTCACTACCTCCCCCCCCCCACACACACACACACACACACACAAAAAAAATCATGCATTTCTGACGTTTATAAATCCTTTTTTTTTTTTTTTTTTTTTTTTTTTTACAGTATTTTGGGTTTCAAGGAGGATATGTACAAAAGTGCTGAAATATTCATATCCCCTTGTAGATGACAACAAAACCTGCTTAAATGCGGGGCAAGGTCTTGACTCTTATTCATTTGAGAAGCTCCTTTCTGGTGAAAATACAATGGGCTGACAGCCCCAGATTAGATTACAGCTGTGTCCCTTGCCCTTATGGGTAATTTACTTGTATGGTGTAAATTCCTCGAATGTCAGTCCCCCCGCCCTGACCCAATATCCTGCAGCCAGACATGGAGATATATAAATATATAGCTGTTTTTTTAATATGGCGAGCTCTTGCCCATGTAAACATAATCATTTGGTTTCCTTGTCCCCACCCCACATGTGGATGGTCCCTGGAGGAAATCATCTGAAATTTCCTTTGGACTATAACATTTTATGCGACTGCCAGTTGGTGGCACAATCATCACAAATGCCATATGGACAATAAAATCAAGTTTATCTTGATGAGGATAATTTGTGAGTGATGAACTATTACCATAATGGGGGACCAAAACTTAATTACACAGTTCTGTAAATGTTAATGATTGCTTTATGAAGAGTTGATGTCAGACATTTGGACATCAAACCACAGGTCACACCGTCTTTGCAAAAGAAGACTCCAGCATTATCAGTTACACTATGTTCAAAAACTGAAGAAGCACAACTGCAGAGCAAATGCATTATCATTCAACAAAGTCTCTCAATCACAGCCTGCATTTCATTGGTATACAAGTGAGCAGTTATATCCAAGCAGTAACGTTCAAGGTTCACAAATGAAGCCCACCTGAAAGAAGAAAAAGTTGCATTTCCTTGAGACGGGTTCTAAAAGTGAGCAAATTTTCATAGAAGCCCATGTTGAAATGTTCAACTTTGAAGCAGGAAAAAACAAACAAACAAAAACATACATTTACAGCTTGCTACAAAAAAAAAAAAAAAAAACTGTTTTGGTCTCAATACATTTTTCCCTTCCTCCATGACAACTGTACAAGGGTGAATATCTTTCTTTTTTGTAACTTCTTAGTTTAAGAATTGTTAAGGCATAAAGATATGCTTAATTAAGGGTGTGGCAAATTTGAGTGGCAGCACGTAAATTGCCTCAGTAGAGCTCAGAAGTCTGGTAGAAGTTGTGGCTGCTAGCTGCTGTGGTTTGAGCGTTTGATCACAAATACCCATAATAATGTTTCTATTTCTTGATTAATTCTCATAACAGACCATCACAGATGCCTGTGCTGCACTATTTGTGAGTGAAACGTTTGTCTTATTTAATGTTGTATGCTGATGGTGTTACCATTTCTAGCAGCTATCAGTAGCTTGATCCATTAGTTCCAGTTAATCCATTTTTACTGAGAAAATAAGCCAGTCCAAAGTACCAAAGTAAACAATTATAAGAACCACTGCTCATACACCAAAAATATGATTTTATAAAGACCCAAACCAAGCTTAGCCAGTCAGTAACTAGAAGACTGCAGTGTGTTTGGGTTTCATTTGTCCTGCCAAGGTCATGCACAGTGTCACTCATGCTTCACCCCTTCATCTTAATATAGGTTAGTCATGAAATAGGCAAGTAAGTAGTAAGTGCTGCTAACATGGCAACGCACAGAGCAGCAGTTTTTGGGCTTTAAAATGCCTCCTCGGGGCCTCTATAGAAACCCTGTGGGTGATCTCACACAGGGTTTGTCCAGCATATATATATATATATATATATATATATATATATATATATATATATACACACAGGCTATGGTTATATCTCTTAACAAAGTACCACTAACCCAGAATTCTATTAAAGGGGCCATATTGTGCAGTCAAATTCTATCTACCCTTTACATCAACACACGACTGTGGTTTCATGATAATAATAATAATAATAATAATAGTCTTACTTTTGACTTCTGTGAAGTATGCGGTGAAATGACACACCCACAAGATCGACAGGACAGAGAAACAAGAATCAGCAGCTCTAACATTTGTAACATGGCCAGAAATAGGTCATATCTTAGGAATCTGAAATATAATATTTTATTGTAGGTTATTTTATTCATTTGGATCACATCAGTGTCTACAAGTTATATTTGGATACAAATTTTCATGAAGACACCTAGTTAATTTATAGGGGAAACAGGGGCACAGTGGATCAGATATGTTCTTTGTGGCAGCATAAACACATTATGCATAGGTTTAGGTCATTCTATTGTGGATTTAATACAGCAAGTTATTGTTTATAAGGCTGTGTTATTTATTTCTCCCCAAGTGTAATTTGCAGGTGTTTAAAATTGATTTAAAAATTTTTGATTCACTGTGCCCCGGACACTAATTCACGGGGCCCCGCGAAGCAAACCAGCAAACCAGCTATGTAATGTGTGTGTGTCTTATATAGTGATATAAGTCCTTTAGAAACTATTATAAATACAACTGTCATCATTTCTGTTCAAACATGAAAACAGTTGTTTATATACCCAAATTATAGAAATAATTAATGGAAAAATAAATGTATAAGCTTCAACAAGTAATATTTGTCATCCACTTGATACTGGGGCTTAGTAAATCACTTTCTAGACTGATTCACTGTGCCCTGATTCACTGTGCCCTGGGTGCATGTGACACACGAGTCATCTTATCAAATAGCTGATAGTCTGGAGAAGACATAACACATGCTCATCAGTTGGATGGGGTAGTCTTCTAACTAATAACAGTTTTTTTGGGCCACCTTTCCTCTGTTGTGAGAATTGAATACAAAGACACTGACATCCACAAAATTTACTTTTGATAGGAAAAACTGACTTCACTTGCCACTTAGTCTTAGCCTTAATGTACCCAAAAAACAAACCACTAATTTATAAGGGGGATGTCTTTATGCATAAAAATATGGCATAACTGCTGCAAATATATATCTAGTTTTGCAGATATAGCTAGTGATTCAATGTGCCGCGTGATTCACCGTACCCCAGTTTCCCCTAATGGATTAACTGGTGAAAAGGTGCATAACCCTCTAAACCCCACAATCATCTGGCAGGTTTGAAAAGCATGTTTCTTAAAAAAAAAAATGAAAACAGTATAACAAACAAAAGAGAAACATAT
This sequence comes from Thalassophryne amazonica, assembly GCF_902500255.1. Taxonomy (NCBI): domain Eukaryota; kingdom Metazoa; phylum Chordata; class Actinopteri; order Batrachoidiformes; family Batrachoididae; genus Thalassophryne; species Thalassophryne amazonica. The sequence goes on along the minus strand of NC_047112.1, from coordinate 45,032,604 downwards.
GTACGGTATAACATACTTTTTTCTGTTTAAAAATTTTTTTTTAAGAAATTTAGGTTTTTCTTTGTTTCATGAATTACAACATGTTTGAGCTATCACTACTTCTTGCAATCATTGTCAAGCTTTCTTGGAGATGCATGATATGCAGGTGTTGTAAAAAAAAAAAAAAAGCCCACAGTGTGACTGGAGCAAAAATGCCTAGAAACTGCTTTTGATTCACAGGTTAATCATTAAAGCATTTGCCAAATTAATGATTTTTGCAAAAGACTTAAAGCCATAAAATAAACAAAATAAAATATGGGAAAAAAAGTACGGTTCATCGTCCACCGCTTACTCCAATTGAGAGTCACAGGAGGCTGGAGCCTATCCCAGCAAGTCAGAGGGCGGGAGGCGGGGCACACCCTGGACAGGACGCCAGTCTGTCGCAGGGACACATATAGACAAACAAACACATACACACCTGCACAGACACCTGTGGACAATTTAAAGATTCCAATTCACCAAACTTGCATGTCTTTGGAGCCTCGTGACCCAATCTTGAATAAGAGGGTGAAGATGAGTGAGTGAATGTACAGTTCATACGTTTCATATATGCTAAAATGCAGCAAACGTGTTTCTGCAAAAATATGCCGTGTGGAAAAAATAATCCTTTATTAGCTGACAGTGACAAAGCAGTGAGAAGACATCCACAATGAGATATATTTTCCATCATGATTAACTGTAATTATTATTATTATTATTATCCCCTGGATACAGTGTTAAGTATCCATTTTTGGAAACATTACAAATGTGTGTGTTAGTATCACACTACGTGTCACTACAAAAAGCTGATGCGTACAAGAGGGACCTGTGAAACTGTAAACATTTGTCAGGTTAATGTAACAGTTCTGACAGGGGTCATTATGCACCGTGCTGCACACTGACGGTGTGCGGTGCCGCCAAACAAAGACCACACAGGAAGGTGCAATTAGTTATGTTCCCTAATTTGCCAGAAATCCTTTTAACCCGAGTTAAACAGCTCGCAGAAATCATCTGCTTCTGAACGCATAACTGAATGCATATTTTATGAACCTCCACTCAGTGTTGACCTCAGAGGAATTACGACAATGAAAAATTTATCATAATAAATAATTACCTTTTTAAAATTTCCCTGTGGTACACTATCACGCAGCATGCTGTCATTTCAGGAACTGGTCACAGTCATTCTTTTCTTGCTCCCTCCTTCTGCCAGATAAAGAAAGAAGAGTTGGAACCATCCTGGAGTGATGATTGATGACATGCCTTCTCCTCTACTTCACACTTCCCTACTGACACACACTTGCATGCTGCTACACTTTTCAGTACTAATTGGGCAACCCTGAAGACTCCCCTCTCTGATATGTGGGGTCTGGGTCTGCCTGCACAATCCAAACAGAGAGCTGTTGGAAGTGTGAACGATGCCGCTGAGGCACTGACATGTTGCACTCCTGCTTCATGTGTCATGGCACATTTTGTGGACGCTGAGGAGGAAAACGGTCACCAAAAATGTAGAGAAAATATGAAAATGCCAAACCATGCCTTTGGCGCCATGGAACTATTTATATCCCGGCGGAAAAAAAATAAAAATAAAAAAGGGCTTCTGGAGTGCAGAATGCATGACGATCAAGCCTCCAAACAATGACAAACCAATCTTGACTGCAGAGACGTGATCCTCATCTGCACTGTGGGGCCGTGCACTAGCTGGGACATGGATTGTTTGTTTCTCCTGACTTCGCATCGAGGGTGACTTACATAACCTATGATATGTGTATAATGCACTTATGAAGATGGATATTAAGTGACACCATTTAGATTAAGTGCCTCGCTCAAGGACAAATCAGCAGTATCCTCTGTGCCAGTGTTTGAACTGACAACCTCAGGATCATTAATCCATTTAGGGCTTGGAGGATAACAGCAGACTAAACAGAAGGCCTCTGTCCTTTAGAACTGTTTGCCAAACATTGGAGCATGTTCACATCATGAATTCATCCACCATATTTTGTAATGCAGGGGCAGGTAATTACTAATCTTGCAAACCATATGGTTGGGACGAAATCTAATAACAACCTGCTGTATGTTGTCTGGTTTTCAATGAAGGACAAAGGTTTGGAAATTGTTGCCGCGCACTGAGGCATAACTGATCGGTGCAATTGGTGAGCACAAAGGCTATCAAATAAAAATAAAAAAAAACCTGCTGAATAAATAATACAAGATGTGCCTGTAAATCTGATTACAATATTAAAACAAGTTGGGGATCTGTTTATTTCTTCACAACCTCAACATCTCGTCTATGTTATCAATAGACCCTAGTGTTTTAAATCACTTTCTCTCTTTCATCCTTTATCTGGCCTGTTTTTTTCTCCTCTCCTTAATCTCTTTCTTTTATCTGCCGCTTTTATGCCTAAGTAATTGTTAATGTTTAAATGTCTCTTGGACCTCCAGAGTGTATAATTAGGACTCGTCACTTCCACAGTGGCAGCGTAAACCAAGAGAGGCTTCAGCATGTGACGTCCAGGAAAAAATTATTATAAGAAGGTGGAGATGATACATACAGAAGCCTTTGAATTTATTCTCTGGCTGGCTTAAGCAGACACTTCTGAGGAGGATGTCAGAACTTTAGGTAGCTGCCTTGCTGCAGACAGGTTTGCTAGTTGATTAGCTGTTTCTTAAACCATTTATGTGAGCTTAGCCCTGGAATTATTCTTATTCTGTTTTTAATCTCTACAAAGGAATGGCTGCATGAATAATTCATGCTGTATACAGTACACCCTTATTATTAACTCTGAGATAAAGAATATATCTCTCTATGGTGTAATTTAGCCTGCAGAGCAGGAGCTGAGTTAACGCACAAGAGAGGTGCATATGTGAGGCAAACGCAGAAAATAAAAATCAATTTGGAAGAACTTGCAAATACCCATATCAGGTATTCTAAAAATCATCTTGCAGGGAAGCTTTCTCTGCTGTCAGCTTTAGCATGGAGGATATACACTAGTTATACCTGGAGAATGTCACGATGTCACTATACTGTGCATACTGCTAAAGGCACTGTATAAGAGATACAGTATTCAGTAGATGCAAAAGCTCACTGATCACCCACAACGTGCCAATCACAATGTTGTTTTACCCTGACTTGTGTTTGAAATCTTTCACTCTTTTTTATTTACAGCTTGACAAATGGTTAAAAGCAAAAAAACAAGCCAGACAAAAGAAGCCTATGTGGAAGTGCCAAAGCCTGCAATTCTTTGAATAGGTGCTTGAGGCTGGCTACAGAATAGAGTGAATTCCCATAGAATCTCATGTTAAAATATCCAAATTGACAGCAGAAATAAACACACTGACTGTCTGGTCTCCATAACTAGTTTCTCTGTGCAGGGTAACTATACAAGGGGTGATTTTTTTTTTTTTTATAACACAGTAGTTTAAGATATTTTAATGTATGAACTTATGAATAATTAGAGACACAGTTACTTTGAGTGACAACTATGTGCCAGCAACAGCACTGAGAGAAGTCTCCAGGGCCCCTTTAGCAGTGACTGTCAGCTGCTATGGACTCGACCATGTTTGTCCTTTCTGAGCATTTAATTACAAATATTTGCAGTAATATGGCTTGCTGAGGTTAAATGTACAAATCTATCTAGTCTGTGCTCCAGTATGTCCGTTAAGTGAAATTTTAGAATTATTTAATTGATGTGTTAGCACCATTAGCACTCCTAGTGCTAACTAGTAGGTATCGTTGGCTTGGAGACACCAAGCCACTAATGTTGCAACAGTTACAGAGCCAACATGTCAGTTATAGTTTATTACACCCACCTTAATCTACCTGCTATGAAAACGTTAACCGAGTTTGCAAAAGCATGTACAAGCCCAATTCCAATGAATTTGGGACATTGTGTAAAATGTAAATAAAAAAAGAATACAATGATATGCAAGTCCTCTTATTCATCTGAATACATCACAAAGACAAGATATTTAATGATCAAACTGATAAACTTTGTTTTTGTGCAAATATTTGCTCACTTTGAAATGGATGCCTGCAACACGTTTCAAAAAAGCTGGGACAGTGATATGTTTACCACTGTGTTACATCACATTTCCTTCTAACAACACTCAATAAGCGTTTGGGAACTGAGGACACTAATTGTTGAAGCTTTGTAGGTGGAATTATTTCCCATTCTTGCTTGATGTACGACTTCAGTTGTTCAGCAGTACGGGGTCTCCCTTGTCGTATTTTGCACTTCATAATGTGCCAAACATTGTTAATGGGCAACAGGTCTGGACTGCTGGCAGGCCAGTCTACTACCTGCACTCTTTTACTACGAAGCCACGCTGTTGTAACACGTGCAGAATGTGGCTTGGCATTGTCTTGCTGAAATAAGCAGGGACGTCCCTGAAAAAGACGTTGCTTGGATGGCAGCACGTGTTGCTCCAAAATCTGGATGTACCTTTTGATGGTGTGTACCCACACAAATGTGTAAGGTGCCCATGCCATAGGCACTAACACACCCCCATGCCATCACAGATGCTGGCTTTTGAACTTTAAGCTGGTAACAATCTGGATGGTCTTTTTCCTCTTTTTTCCCGGAGGACACAACGTCCATGATTTCCAAAAACAATTTGAAGCATGGACTCATCAGACCACAGCACAGTTTTCCACTTTCCATTTTGGACTTTCTGTTCATTTCAAATGAGCTCGGGCCCAGAGAAGGAGGCGGCGTTTCTGGATGTTGTTGATGTATGGCTTTCGCTTTGCATGATAGAGTTTTAACTTGCACTTGTAGATGTAGTGATGAACTGTGTTAACTGACAATGGTTTTCTGAAGTGTTCCTGAGCCCACAAGTTAAGATCCTTTACATAATGTTGTCGGTTTTTAATGCAGTACCACCTGAGGGATTGAAGGTCACGAGCATTCAGTGTTGGTTTTCGGCCTTGCCGCTTATGTGTAGAAAGTTCTCCAGATTCTCTAAATCTTCTGATTATGTGATGGACCCTTTTGTTGCCCCGTCCCAACTTTTTTGAAATGTGTTGCAGGCACCCATTTCACTGTGTTCACTGTGTGACTGCTGTGCATGCGCAGAGTTCAATGGTATTTAAGGTAGTACTTTGCTGCCTCCTGTCCAATATTTTATCAACTTTCCCTTTTTTTCTCTCTCAGTGATTTGGAGTTTCTGAACAACCTGGTGCTTTCCAGTCTGTCACACATTTGTCTGTCTTCAGTCAACAAATTATTGTTGTCATGTACTACAGTTTGGTCACTACGTCCCTTCAGGGCAGAATGTCGGCAACGTGAGCAAATCCTTGTTCTTAGCACCAGTACCAATAACACGCATCTCATTCATAATATTATAAATACAGCCATATAATTCCTGCACGTTTTTCTGAATTGGGTGAAATGGCTAATAAAATTAGGCGATACTAAACGATTATGTGGTCACCCAGGTGAATTGGTTTAGTCTAGACTTCTGGTCATGAGTGGAAGGGGGTGGGGAGGGAGGATGAGAAATCTGTTGATTGTTCTCGAGCGCCATGTAAACAGAGATGGACAGAAAACGGTCAAAGCCATTAGGTGCCCAATTTCGAAAAAAACAAACAAAAAAAAAAAACAAAAGAAGAAGAGGAGAAACAAGCAAAAGTTGAAGGTATGCAGTGCAACTGTGTTCTCTGTATGATTATGGTGGCATGTCATGAAGGGTTAATATGCTTGCTATGCTTACAACAATAATAATTCAGTCTTAACAAACATGAGGCCCAATTTCACCATAAAATTGTACTTTGCAACAAAACTGTTACAAGTTCAGTTATTATTTATATCTA